>NC_090845.1:47126003-47442372 GCF_028021215.1 Eschrichtius robustus
CAAAGCAGTCTGGAAATTCAGCTGATTTCTACTAACAGTCTGTCCAAGGCAATTCAGGAAGACAACTTAGTCTTTCTCTAGTATTTTGACATCAAAATTCTTCCAGTCTTCAGCCAATACTCAGTTCCAAAGCCACACCCACATTTTTAGGGGTTTGCAATGGCGGCACCGCGCATCCAGGTATCAAAACCTATATTAGTTTCCTATTGATATGGAACAAATGACCACACTCAGCAACTTAAAACAGCCCTCATTTATTAGCTCACAGTTGTGCAGGTCAGAAGTCTGTGCCCAGTGTGACCAGCTTCCCTGCTAGGGTCTAACAGGATGAGATGATGGTGGACTTGCTGTGTTCCTTTCTGGAGGCTCTGGGGAAGAGTCCCTTCCAAACTCTCCCATCTTGTTAGTTGAATTCAGTTCCCAGCTGCTGGAGGAATGAGGCCCCCATTTCATTGCTGGCTGTCAGCCTGGAGCAGCACTCATCTCCTAGAGGCTGCCTGTACCTCCTCACCCTGTGGCCCCCTCCAAATATTCTCTCATGCTTCAGATCTTTCAGCAAGGACCAAGGCCCTTGTAAGTGCTCACTCAATTAGGTCTGGCCCACCCCAAATAATCTCCCTGTCCTAAGATCGACTATCTGTGACCTGAATTACACCTGCAAAATCCTCCCCCCGCCATACAATTTAACACAATCATGGGAGTGATATCTTATTGACTATTATTATATCCACAGGTTCCATCCACATTCAATGGGAGGAGATCATACAAAGTTAAGCATCACTGGGTATCATCATAGAATTCTGCCTACTGCACAAAGTATATATCAAACAGAAATGCATAAATATGTTCTCCAAAAGGCATGAACAAGATGTTCTTAGTAGCATTATTAGAAACAGTCACAAACTGGAAACAGTGTGAATGTTTATCAACAGTTGAGTGAATAAATACAAGTGTGGTATCCATATAATGGAATACTACACAGCCATGAAATAATCAAATATCCCTACATGCAACAAATATGGACAGATCCAAAAATCAGTGTATTGAACAAAGGAAACCAGCATGAAAATGTACATGATTGATAATTCTGTTTGTATAAAGTTTAAAAAACAGGCAAAATGAATATATAGTGACATAGGTCAGAAGAGTGGTTAACTTTCAGGTGTAATGACTACATACTATAGGTTTCTGGGCACCAGTAATGTTCTATATCTTAGTCTTGGTGGTTTTACATGCATGTGTTCGCTTTGTAAAATGTCATCAAGTTGTTGCCCCTTATGATTTATGAACTGTTCTCTTTGTATGTTCTACTTCAATGGAAAAAAAAAAAAAAGCTAACATATAAGAAAAAACCTTATAAAAGGCAAGAAGAGTTGACGGAAATATACTTCAGAATCACACCCCTTATAGGCAATTTTAAAATGGAAATGCTTTTAACCCTTCCAGACTTCAGACTGTATTATAAAGCTAGAGTAATCAAAATAGCGTGGTATTGGCACAAAAACAGACATATAGATCAATGTAACAGAATAGAGGACCCAGAAATAAACCCACACACCCTACAGTAAATTAATCTATGACAAAGGAGGCAAGAATATACAATGGAGAAAAGACAGTCTCTTCAACAAGTGGTGATGGAAAAGCTGGACAGCTACATATAAATCAATGAAATTGAAATACTCATACCATATACAAAAATGAACTCAAAATGGTTTAAAAGCCTAAATATAAGACATGACACCATAAAACTCCTAGAACAGAACACAGGCCAAACATTCTCAGCCATAAATCATAGCAATATTTTCTTATGTCAGTCTCCCAAGGCAAAAGAAATAAGAGCAGAAAATAAACAAATGAGACCTAATCAAATTTCAAAGCTTTTGCACAGCAATGGAAACCATCAACAGAACAAAATGATAACCTATGGAATGGGAGAAAATATTTGCAAGTGATGTGACCAACAAGAGGTTAATATCCAAAATATACGGACAGCTCATACAACTCAATACTGAAAAAGCAAGCAACCCAATCAATCAAAAAATGAGCAGAAGACCTAAACAGACATTTCTCCAAAGAAGACATATGGATAGCTAACAAGTACATGAAAAGATGCTCAACATAACTAATTATCAGAGAAATGCAAATCAAAACCACAATGAGGTATCACCTACACACCATTCAGAATGGCTATCATCAAAAAGTCTACAAATAATAAATGCTGGAGAGGGTGTGGAGAAAAGGGAACCCTTATACACTGTTGGTGGGAATGTAAATTATTGCAGTCACTATGGAAAATAGTATGGAGATTCCTTGAAAAGCTAAAAATAGAGCTACCATGTGATCCAGCAATCCCATTCCTGGGTAAATATCTGGAAAAAAAAAAAAAAACCCAGAAAACTCTAATTGAAAAGATACGTGCACCTCAATGTTCACAGCAGCACTATTTACAATAGCCAAGACAGAGAAACAACCCAAGTATCCATCAACAGACTACTGGCTTAGGAAGATGTGGTATATATATATATATATATATATATATGTATATATATATATGTATATATATATATACATATATATATATATATATATATGTATATATATATATGTGTATATATATATGTATATATACATACAATGGACTATTACTCCAGCCATAAAAAATGAAATATTGCCATTTGTAGCAACACAGATAGACCTAGAGAATATTATACTTAGTGGAGTAAGCCAAACAGAGAATGACAAATAATATATGATATGACTCATATGTGGAATCTAAAAAAATAATACAAATGAATCTATATACAAAACAGAAGCAGACTCACAGACATAGAAAATTACGGTTACCAAAGGGAAAAAAGGATGGGGGAAGGGATAAATTAGGAGTATGGAATTAACAGATACAAACTACTGGGACTTCCCTGGTGGCACAGTGGATAATACTCCACGCTCTGAATACAGGGGGCCCGGGTTCAATCCCTGGTCAGGGAACTAGATCCCACATGCATGCCACTACTAAGAGTTTGCATGACACAACTAAGGAGCCCGCCTGCCACAACTAAGGAGCCTGACAGCCACAACTAAGGAGCCCTGGTCCCAAGAGTTTAGGATTTTAACATAATTCTGTCAGCAGAGTAAACAAGAACTAAGAAAAACCGCAAAATTTATCATTTGATTGATTTTATTGAATTCTTTGTTCAGTGCTTCAGATGAACATATGATCTTTCTCCTTTGACTTACTGATTAATAAAATTTTCAAATATTTCCTAATACTACACCACGCTTTTATGACTAGGAAACTACCAGATTGTGGTAGATTTCTATAAACTGTCGAATTTTATTCACTCAAGCTTTATTGATAAAAAACTGTAATTTATGTTCGTAAGTGAGATAGAGCCATATTTTTCTCTGTGAGATGGTGGGTGGTATACCATCTCTTCCAGGTTTTAGAATCAGGGTTTAGACTCCCTTCATAATTTTGGAAGATTTCTATCTTTTCTTCTAGCTTCTAGATCACTTTTTTTTTTTTTTTTATTGTTTTAGGAATTTGTGATTCTTTAAAAGAATGGGATGATTGTATTCAATTTTCCTTGTGCGTTCAACAGTAATTTTGGTTCCCAAGCCTAGTGGAAGAATAACACCATTTTCTGATAAAGGTGTGGCTATTCAAAAGTGCATTCTAGGAAAGGGAGAGAGATACACCGTAAGTAACATAGATGCTGATTACAGAGGGACTTGGGTGACTGTCCTAGTTCCACCACTTAGTGTATGACTTTCCCCAAATTAATCTTAATCTTTCAACCCTGAGTTTCTTCATCTGGGAAATGGGAATACAGTCCCCTCTCTTGCATTGTTTACCCCAAATTTAGCAAAGGGCAATTTTCACGTTATTACTCAAGTCAATTAATGTGCAAGCCTGCTGGGATCAAGAGTAAAACATGTGGTAATTTACAAAGTAACAATTAACATCAACAAGTAGGAGGTAATAACTGTTTTAGGAAAGTGTATGTATTTCTGAGATTTTATTAATCTTCTTGAAGCTATGCTTATTATTTCTATGTATTTTCCACATACAGATTATTTCTACATAAAATGCATCACCTATTCTTTAATTTTCTGAAAATAGCGCACATGCATGCTCTTAAAAGTTAAATAGTAACACTAGCCTTTAATGAAATCAGAAATCATTTGATTCTAAATTCTCTTACACACACATACCCTCCCCACTCCTGCTGCTCAGGCTCCCTGAGACAACTTTCATCTTTTCTGTTTCTCTGAAATTTACCATGATGTTTCTAAATTATAGCCTTATAATGATTGTAGCATATTGCAAAAATGACCACAAGTGAGGACTTCTGGTTCTAGCTCCTTCGTGTAAAGAGGTTGGAAATCCTCACCCCCTTTCTTATAAGAAGAAGAAGCTGGACAAACTGAATCAACTTAAAAAAAAACCATTGGTGAGCCGAGGTTGCAGAGCAAACCACCACCGCGAAAGACAGATTCAGAGTCACGATGGAGATCTGCTTACCTGGAGATGTCTCTAGAGCCATAAACATACAACACTTAAATGGTAAATTTGCTGAATTGCTTAAAGCTGAGCATGGAATAGTACGAGAGCAAGGGGGCCTCCACGTGTCCGTGAGCTTTACCTTCAGGAAAGTTTCCCCTCGTCCAGGCAGTGTGAGGCGACGCTGTAAATCCCCGGGTCAGAGATGGACGCGTGGAAACTCTGCACCCTGCACCTGCTGCAGAAGCTGTGCAGCGCCGGGTGGGTGCGGGATAGGTAAATAATGATGTTCTCAGCGCCCAGGAGGAGCATGAAGCGTGAGACTGGGAGGAGGGAGTATCTGTGCTGCTTCTTCCTGCACAGCCTGCAGCTGCAAACCAGAACTCACAGGTTTGCAGGGGCGAGGCTCAAATTTAACCGTGCAGCAGTGGCAGCCCCCAGTGTAGTTCACCAGGCCTGGGGACTTGAAGTGTCGAGCAAACTCGGCCGTATGCATGCAGCCGAAACCTCACAGCTTCCCCAAGGTCTCCCAGCGCCCTGGCTGCGCGCTCAGGTTTATCTCCTTTGAGGACACGGCGAGTGCCAGGGCGGCGCATGTGGCTATGGATCTTTTGGAGTCCGCTTCACTAGCCTGCCGACTTTTTTCAGTAGTGTTCTTTGCCACCGCCGGGCTCCTGACCTTGGACAAGCCGGTGGCTGCACGCGCCCGGCACCAAGACCAAAGTGGCTGCGCTGGTGGGGGCAGTGAGGGTGAGGGTGGGGTTGGGGGGCGGGGAGCAAGGGGATCAGGGATCCCTGGCTGCTCTTGGCTGTGCGATTGAGCCGCAGTTCTCTTCCTTACCTTGCCTATGGCATCCTCAGCCATAAAAGCAAATCTGGCCAGGTTGTCACCCTGCAGTACAGGGTGGGGGGTGGGGGTATGGGGTGTGTGCTCAGGTTCTAAGAACTTACCGGGTCGCCCCTTTGTCTGCACTACCAGGATTGACCACTTTATTGGAAATGAGGCCAAGAGGCTCTTCAGCCTGAACCTAAAACCACTTTACTGCTGTAACATTGTGGCGAACTGTATATTGGTAGCCCTTTCTCCAAAGAGATTTTTTAGATCATCCATACACACCTGGAGATTGCCTGTATTCACGCTCATTCTGTTACATATCTGCCCTGGTTTTATTAAAAACCACTGATTGGACACTTAAAATCAGTGAATTTCCTGGTAAGTAAACGATACCTCAAAAGTATTAAAGCAAGAACAACATGAAACTCAAAGAAGGCAAAAGGAAGGAAAAAGAGTAGAAATCATTATCATTGATAACATAATACTAAAAAAATCAATAAAACTAAAAGCTGGTTCTTTGATAAGGTCAATAAAATTGATAAACCTCTGGCCAGACTGATCAAGAACAAAAGAGAGAACACACGAAATACCAATATCAGGAATAAAAGAGGGGCTATTGCTACAGACTCTACAGGGTTTATGGGATAATAAGTAAATATTATAATCAACTCGAGGCTCAGAAGTAGTATTCAATCCCATTTTTTGCTTGTGTACTCAAGACTTGCATAGCCAGCCCCCATCTTGATTATCGTCCCAACAGTTAGCCTTGATTCCCTTCTCTTTTCTCACTAAGAAATTCCCCAAAGTTTGTAATCTAATTTCCTCTTAAGAGTTTCTACCAGCTCTTTATTCCAGAGACTTCTCAGAACCTCCAGCAACTGTCTGGTTAATTCAAACTAGTTTTCAACCTGAACCATATCAGTGTTTTAGTTATATTGTGTCAGGGAAATTTGTTTTCAACTTTTGTGAGAGTGAGAAAGAATTATGTTTCCAGGTGCCTCCTATAAGAAGTAAAGATTCTGAGAAGGATCCCTTGTCGAAGACCTAGTTTGGGAAGTGATCATGCAATATGGGGCTTAGACAGAGATATAAATTGGTCATCTATTAACAGAGATGAGTGAAAAGTCCTGAAGATGCAGTGGATATAGGGAAAAGAATGAAGCTATCAGTGGATGATATTTAATATGTGGAATTAGGTGAGTGAAATTGATACAGGGTTCATCTCTAGTTTTTAGGTTCTTTGCCACAGAATTGAAAAAACAGAAGTTTCTGCTATCACCCAGAGATCAGAAAACTGTAGCAAACTCCATGAATCCTCTGCATTTCTGAGGCAGATGACTGATAAGGGAAAACAGAAGCCCCTGCAAAACCCATGTTCACCAAAACCAATGTATAAGCCACTGTAGCTGGGGAAAAAATGGCTTCTGCTTCCCCTGCACCTTCCAAATCTCATAAGAGGTCATCTTTTTAGCTGAACACATAAAAACATTGACATTCCTGCTGACAAGGAGGTCGAGGTCTAGGAAAAATATATATTTTCCAGGTCTCCAGCCACTGAGATTCAGGGGAGAAAAATAGAAATGACTGGGAATGAATGTTCATTGCAAGGAAAACACAATACCTCTTTCAAAGCATTTTGGGAAATATAGTCACATGCAAATATGGGTTCATTTTGACAAGAGCTTACCTTACAGTGCATGCACCTAGTACCTAGCTTATTTGTTTCCTTGTTTTAATATGAACTCTTTAAAATGTTTAGTACATTGGATATTTAAAATAAGCAGATTTTTTCTCAATTTTTTGGACATTTGAGATAAGTTAGCTAAAACAAGCACAGGTTTTGAAGTGTGAAAGGACTGAGTTAAACCCTAGTGTGGCACCTTCCTAGCTGTGTGACTGGGAGAAAGTTATATCTTTTTTTGAATCTTAATTTCTTGACATTAGTAAAATTGTAATAAAAACACCTATGTCACAGGGGTTTTGTGATAATTAGCAGTAAGATTGCCTCCTATTCGCTACTTTGCTGAGGGAGATATTCCTGTGCTTTGGTTATGGGGATGGCCAAACACATGACACTCGACACTGAACAGATGAAATCAACAGTAGTTTATCAGTCACCTATATTCACAACCTGGGGGAGAAGGACACCTCATGCCATGCAGGGCCACACAGGGGTCGCACTTGGGAACAGAGTAGACAACTAGTGTCGTGTAAAGCAGGTTTTGTAGTATTAAGAGGCTGAGGTGCCCCTGTTTCCCATGGGAGGATTTGATTGGCTTGTTTGAATAATTCCTTAGGCATTCAGGGAAGTGAAACCTGCTACTCAGGGATAAGCAGGAACTGTGCCTGCTCATCCTGATAAGGAAGGCTGTTTGATTAAAGGACCTTATCCATGGTACAACTGGGGAGGGGAACTCGTGGTTAGGTCATTCAACACCCTCCTAATTTCACCACATGTCAAGGCAATACATAATACTGAGCCTAAATTTTTGGTCTTAACACCACATACCCATAAAGTGTCTGTCATATGGTTGGAATTTTTAAATAGGCATCTTGGTAATTGCAAAAACAGACAAATTTTTTTTAAGTTGAGGATGATTCCCTCTAAGATGTACGTTGATATTGAAAGCTATCAGATTAAAGCAAAAGGGAAGCTCATAAACCAAACATCTAATTGATATCATCTCCTACAGGACATTACCGTAATTTGGGAAAACTAAAATACAGCTACTTATTGGAAAAAATGGTCCTGAAATACACAACCTGAAATAAAATAAAATGAAAGGAAAAAGTTGTTTTCCTTCCAGACAGATTCCAAAAAATAATGCCTGAATCAGAGCCTGTGGTCATAACCTCTCTACCATTGGTGCCTGCTAATGAGGCATCACTCCAGAATAGGTTGATTGTACAGAAAGGCACTTAAAAGCTTCTACAAATGAACAGGAAATGCAAGCCATTTTACTTACTGACCGTACATTCTGAGACCAAAAGGATAGTTGTGTGAGTTTTTTTTTTTTTGTTTTTTTTTTTTTTTTTTTCAATCTCAGGAACCTGTGAGATTTCTGAAGCTGCTTGGTGACTCTGGGAAGTATGTGCACCCTATGTGGGGACCGGTCCCACGGAGCCTCTGCCTGATAGCACACACTATGCTACTGGTAAGGAAACAATCTTTTCTCCTAGTCTTGTTTGGTGTGTTGACTTAAAAAACTATATCCACAACGTGAGAGTTGCAAGTTAAGTTTTATTTGGGGCAAAATGAGGACTGCATCCCAGGAGATAGCATTTCCAATAGCTCTGAGAAACTGCTCCAAGGAGGCGAGGGGAGGACCCAGGATGTATAGGAGTTTTGCAACAAAGGACAGGTAGTCGGGAATGTCAAAAGATTATTGTTAATTAAAGAAAACCAGACACCTCAAATTAAGGAATTCAGCGCTTTTCTATGTATGGGAAGATGTAAGAGTCTGGGCTCACTGAAATCATTCCTTTGATATGCACCTCAGCTATCTGGGGCCAGTATCTGGACACATCTTGAGTTTCCTCAGGGCTCACCACAGGGAATGGCTGCAGTCTGATGGCTGCTAGATGGCAGGTATTCTTTTCAGCCCGAATTTCCTTGGCTCATTGGCTCACGTTGGAGGGCTGCAATCGTTGTTGACTGTGACATCCTTTGTTTGTTGATATGGCAGGAAATATTCCATTTCTCAGTGTCCCTGGGGGAAAGAAGAACATCCTCCCTAACTTCAGGGTGAAAATTACTATATCAGGGAAAGCGTCAGGGTGTGAATGACTATATGAGTCTAAAGGTACCATATATAAGTGCTTGCACTATGTACCAGACTCCGTGCCAGATGTGCCACAAAATTCTGTCACTATCCTACCAGACTTGAAGTGTAACTCATATGATGCCTGTTTAATTAGGAGCTATAACTCAGAAAGGTCAGATAACTAAGAGTTAAGGTGTGCCACACAGAACCCGGTCAGCCTATAGTTTTCTGACCTACATGTTATAAATTATTGTTCATATGTTAATTTTTAAATTTGTCTCTAGGGAAAGGCCCATACAGGAATATTCTGGTAAATATGTTAGTTATTGCTGATAAGGAGTAAATTCAATTCAGGAGTTAGTTAAGGAAGGTGGTAATGATCTTGTTTTATTGTTACACAGAAAGCAGTTATTTTTGTCACTATTATAGCACCTGTGGGCCAAGCCCAGTGTTAGGCACTCTCCCACTGTTATCCCAGTAAGCCTTCAGAGCATTCCTTCAGTGCAGTTATTCTCATTCTCAGTTTACGGTGAGGAAATTATGATGCTGACTGTTTAACTGCCTGCCCCATTGTAGTGGTATGCCGGAGCTGCCTCACACTGGCTCTTGAGAACTGATTGTATGCATCCCTCCCTTGAAATTGGTTATGGTGGATTATTTCCACCACAGAAATCAGAAAACTCTACAAAATATGTACTCCCAGGCCTCTCCTTCTTCCCTTGATGGTTTTTAAACATTTACCAGCATACCACTGACCACGTTAAGCTCCAATGTTGCAGGAAGGGGTACCCCTTCCAGGGCCTGAGAGTGGCCTCTTGTCTAACACTCGGAAATGAATTGTATGAGGAGACACATGTGCTGACAAAGCAAGAGACTTTATTGGAAGGGGCACCCGGGCGGAGGGCAGCAGGGTAAGGGAACCCAGGAGAACTTCTCTGCCACGTGGCACACAGTCTTGGGTTTCATGATAATGGGGTTAGTTTCCGGGTTGTCTCTGGCCAATCATTCTGACTCAGGGTCCTTCCTGGTGGTGAGCGCAACCGCCCAGCCAAGATGGATTCCAGCGAGGAGGATTCTGGGAGGACGGTAGGACAGACTGACTGGCGTCTCCTCTCCTTTTCACCTTTCCCGTATTCTTCTGGTTGGTGGTGGCTTGTTAGTTCCGTGTCCCTTACCAGGATCTCCTGTCATAAAATTACTCATGCAAATTGTTACTGTCTTTGCCTGGCCAGGGCAGGCAGTTTCAGTCAGTGTTTCCCCTAACACCAACTCTACTTTTTTCAGCTACTAACTATTTGACCTTGGATAAGTTGCTTATCCTGAGCTTCACTTTCCTTATATCTAAAATCAGTAATTAATTGTCTGTATTGTCTATGTTGTTTTGTGGATTTAATAGTTTGTATTCCCTTGGATTTGGGGGTAAATTAAGTCAGTTCCTGGAATATAGTTAACATCCTATAAATAATAGTGATTTTTCAACTTTCTCTAGAAAAATCTATCATCAAAAAGAGTCTGAGAAAAGACTTTGTGCATTTAGTGGATATGGCATGCTAAAGCCATGAGGAAGAGACTGTATTACAGAGGAGGAGCACCTGAAGCACTCATTTGCCAAGTATCTGTCAGAACCACTTTCTTTAAAATGGATATTAATGGTATGCTACCTGCTAATCTCCTCCTTCCTGAGCCAAGGAAGTGCCCTTTTCCACAAAATATTAGAATGACTTGGGGCTGTCTGAATGATGACTGTTGAGATAGAACAAAACAAAAATCAATTCATATTTTCTTACAGGAACAATTAATAATTTCAGATAAAATACTCCCAAAAGGATAGATCACAGTGTTATTTACCATAGCATTTTGTGTTTGTTTTCAGTAGGACTTGGTCCCTGCCATAATTCCAGAAATGTAACTCTGTGGCCTAAGCCTTAATTACGTTATACACTGAACGTTGCTTAAAGTAGCAAAAAATTAAGAATTTTTTTGAAATTTTTCTTATTTTCCGTAAGTCTTATATATTCGTTTAAGGATTTGGAAATAAATTTTATTTTTTAAATAAATAAATGTATAAGTATTCAGTAAGCATCTCTGATGTATCTAGATATGTTCAAATAGAATAACTAGGATGTATATACGACACATACACACATATAAACTGACACATAAACTGAACTCTACTAGATGTTTGGCTGGCAAAGGAGTTTTATTAAAACCTTTGTAATGAATGAATTTATTGCAGCATTCATCATAACTATAAAAACTGAAAACAAAAACAACTTACTGCCTACGAATTACAGACCTTTATATTTTTTAATGTGCAAATACACACATATTAAAAGCAGCAAGGGAAAAACAACAAATAACACACAAGAGAATCCCCATAAGGTTAACAGCTGATCTTTCAGCAGAAACTCTGCAAGCCAGAAGGGAATGGCAGAACATATTTAAAGTGATGAAGGAGAAAAACCTACAACCAAGATTACTCTACCCAGCAAGGATCTCATTCAGATGTGATGGAGAAATTAAAACCTTTACAGACAAGCAAAAGCTGAGAGAGTTCAGCACCACCAAACCAGCTTTACAACAAATGCTAAAGGAACTTCTCTAGGCAAGAAACACAAGAGAAGGAAAACACCTACAATAACAAACCCAAAACATTTAAGAAAATGGGAATAGGAACATACATATCGATAATTACCTTCAATGTAAATGGATTAAATGCTCCCACCAAAAGACACAGACTGGCTGAATGGATACAAAAACAAGGCCCATATATATGCTGTCTACAAGAAACCCCCTTCAGACCTAGGGACACATACAGACTGAAAGTGAGGGGATGGAAAAAGATATTCCATGCAAATGGAAATCAAAAGAAAGCTGGAGTAGCAATTCTCATATCAGACAAAATAGACTTTAAAATAAAGACTATTACAAGAGACAAAGAAGGACACTATATAATGATCAAGGGATCGATGCAAGAAAAAGATATAACAATTGTAAATATTTATGCACCCAACATAGGAGCACCTCAATACATAAGGCAAATATTAACAGCCATACAAGAGGAAATCGACAGTAACAGAATCATAGTAGGGGACTTTAACACCCCACTTTCACCAATGGACAGATCATCCAAAATGAAAATAAATAAGGAAACACAAGCTTTAAATGATACATTAAACAAGATGGACTTAATTGATATTTATAGGACATTCCACCCAAAAACAACAGAATACACATTTTTCTCAAGTGCTCATGGAACATTCTCCAGGATAGATCATATCTTGGGTCAGAAATCAAGCCTTGGTAAATTTAAGAAAATTGAAATCGTATCAAGTGTCTTTTCCGACCACAACGCTATGAGACTAGATATCAATTACAGGAAAAGATCTGTAAAAATTACAAACACATGGAGGCTACACAATACACTACTTAATAACGAAGTGATCACTGAAGAAATCAAACGGGAAATCAAAAAATACCTAGAAACAAATGACAATGGAGACACGACGATCCAAAACCTATGGGACGCAGCAAAAGCAGTGCTAAGAGGGAAGTTTATAGCAATACAAGCCTACCTCAAGAAACAGGAAACATCTCGAATAAACAATATAACCTTGCACCTAAAGCAAATAGAGAAAGAAGAACAAAAAAAACCCTAAAGTTGGCAGCAGGAAAGAAATCATGAAGATCAGATCAGAAATAAATGAAAAAGAAATGAAGGAAACAATAGCAAAGATCAATAAAACCAAAAGCTGGTTCTTTCAGAATATAAACAAAATGCTAAACCATTAGCCAGACTCATCAAGAAAAAAAGGGAGAACACTCAAATCAATAGAATTAGAAATGAAAAAGGGGAAGTAACAACTGACACTACAGAAATATAAAGGATCATGAGAGATTACTAC
This sequence comes from Eschrichtius robustus, assembly GCF_028021215.1. Taxonomy (NCBI): domain Eukaryota; kingdom Metazoa; phylum Chordata; class Mammalia; order Artiodactyla; family Eschrichtiidae; genus Eschrichtius; species Eschrichtius robustus. The sequence goes on from NC_090845.1 coordinate 47,139,012, forward strand.
AAGCAACTATATGCCAATAAAATGGAAAACCTGGAAGAAATGGACAAATTCTTAGAAATGCACAACCTGCTGAGACTGAACCAGGAGGAAATAGAAAATATGAACAAACCAATCACAAGCACTGAAATTGAAACTGGGATTAAAAATCTTCCAACAAACAAAAGCCCAGGACGAGTTGGCTTCACAGGCGACTTCTATCAAACATTTAGAGAAGACCTAACACCTATCCTTCTCAAACTCTTCCAAAATATTGCAGAGGGAGGAACACTCCCAAACTCATTCTACGAGGCCACCATCACCCTGATACCAAAACCAGACAAAGATGTCACAAAGAAAGAAAACTGCAGGTCAATATCACTGATGAACATAGATGCAAAAATCCTCAACAAAATACGAGCAAACAGAATCCAACAGCACATTAAAAGGATCATACACCATGATCAACTGGGGTGTATTCCAGGAATGCAAGGATTCTTCAATATACGCAAATTAATCAACGTGATACACCATATTAACAAATTGAAGGAGAAAAACCATATGATCATCTCAATAGATGCAGAGAAAGCTTTCGACAAAATTCAACACCCATTTATGATAAAAGCCCTGCAGACAGTAGGCATAGAGGGAACTTTCCTCAACATAATAAAGGCCATATATGTCAAACCCACAGCCAACATCGTCCTCAATGGTGAAAAACTGAAACCATTTCCACTAAGATCAGGAACAAGACAAGGTTGCCCACTCTCACCACTATTATTCAACATAGGTTTGGAAGTTTTAGCCACAGCAATCAGAGAAGATAAAGAAATAAAAGGAATCCAAGTCGGAAAAGAAGAAGTAAAGCTGTCACTGTTTGCAGATGACATGATACTATACATAGAGTATCCTAAAGATGCCACCAGAAAACTCCTAGAGCTAATCAATGAATTTGGTAAAGTAGCAGGATACAAAATTAATGCAGAGAAATCTCTTGCCTTCCTATACACTAATGATGAAAAATCTGAAAGTGAAATTAAGAAAACACTCCCATTTACCACTGCAAAAAAAAGAATAAAATATCTAGGAATAAACCTACCTAAGGAGACAAAAGACCTGTATGCAGAAAATTATAAGACACTGATGAAAGAAATTAAAGATGATACAAATAGATGGAGAATTATACCACGTTCTTGGATTGGAAGAATCAACATTGTGAAAATGACTCTACTACCCAAAGCAATCTACAGATTCAATGCAATCCCTATCAAACTACCACTGGCATTTTTCACAGAACTAGAAGAAAAATTTCACAATTTGTATGGAAACACAAAAGACCCCAAACAGCCAAAGCAATCTTGAGAACAAAAAATGGAGCTGGAGGAATCAGGCTCCCTGACTTCAGACTATACTACAAAGCTACAGTAATCAAAACAGTATGGTACTGGCACAAAAATAGAAACAAAGATCAATGGAACAGGATAGAGAGCCCAGAGATAAACCCACGCACATATGGTCACCTTATCTTTGATAAAGGAGGCAAGCATATACCGTGGAGAAAAGACAGCCTCTTCAATAAGTGGTGCTGGGAAGAATGGACAGGTACATGTAAAAGTATGAAATTAGAACACTCCCTAACACCATACACAAAAATAAACTCAAAATGGATTAAAGACCTAAATGTAATGCCAGACACTATCAAACTCTTAGAGGAAAACATAGGCAGAACACTGTATGACATAAATCACAGCAAGATCCTTTTTGACCCAGCTCCTAGAGAAATGGAGATAAAAACAAAAACAAATGGGACCTAATGAAACTTAAAAGCTTTTGCACAGCAAAGGAAACCATAAACAAGACCAAAAGACAACCCTCAGAATGGGAGAAAACATTTGCAAATGAGGCAACTGACAAAGGATTAATCTCCAAGATTTACAAGCAGCTCATGCAGCTCAATAACAAAAAAAACAAACAACCTAATCCCAAAATGGGCAGAAGACCTAAATAGACATTTCTCCAAAGAAGATATACAGATTGCCAACAAACACATGAACGAATGCTCAACATCATTAATCATTAGAGAAATGCAAATCAAAACTACATTGAGTTATCATCTCACACCGGTCAGAATGGCCATCATCAAAAAATCTAGAAACAATAAATGCTGGAGAGGGTGTGGAGAAAAGGGAACCCTCTTGCACTGTTGGTGGGAATGTAAATTGATACAGCCACTATGGAGAACAGTATGGAGATTCCTTAAAAAACTAAAAATAGAACTACCATATGACCCAGCAATCCCATTACTGGGCATATACCCTGAGAAAACCATAATTCAAAAAGAGTCATGTACCAAAATGTTCATTGCAGCTCTATTTACAATAGCCAGGACATGGAAGCAACCTAAATGTCCATCATCAGATGAATGGATAAAGAAGATGTGGCACATATATACAATGGAATATTACTCAGCCATAAAAAGAAATGAAATGGAGTTATTTGTAGTGAGGAGGATGGAGTTATAGTCTGTCATACAGAGTGAAGTAAGTCAGAAAGAGAAAAACAAATACAGTATGCTAACACATATATATGGAATCTAAGGGGAAAAAAAGAAGGTCATGAAGAACCTAGGTGTAAGATGGGAATAAAGACACAGACATACTAGAGAATGGACTTGAGGATATGGGGAGGGGGTAGGGTAAGATGTGACAAATTGAGAGAGTGGCATGGACATATATACACTACCAAACGTAAAATAGATAGCTAGTGGGAGGCAACCGCATAGCACAGGGAGATCAGCTCGGTGCTTTGTGACCACCTAGAGGGGTGGGATAGGGAGGGTGGGAGGGAGGGAGATGCAAGAGGGAAGAGATATGGGGACATTTGTATATGTATAACTGATTCACTTTGTTATAAAGCAGAAACTAACACACCATTGTAAAGCAATTATACTCCAATAAAGATGTTTAAAAAAAATACACACATAGTTATATACAAAGTATGTTGGAATTTTTTAAAACTTTCCAAAAACCAGAGCTGCTAATATCATGGTCTTAACCTGTTGTGGCAAACTCTTGTCTAATATTATCTCCATTCCCCACAAGATCCTGGCAGTAGATAAGATCATCCACATTTTACAAAACTGAGCTTCAGAGATGCTCAGTGACTTGTCCTCAGTGACATAGTATTCTCAACTGGCAAAAAGATGCACAACCTAAAAGTTGAGAATTATGTTTTATTCAGCAGACATGCTGAGGACTTAAGCCTGAGAGACAGTCTCTTAGATAGCTCTGAGGGACTGTTCCAAAGAGGTAAGGGAAGAGCCAGGATATATATAGGAGTTTTTGCAAACCAAAACCAAGAGAAACAAACAAATAAAAACAGGTAGTCGGAACATCAAAGGATTACTGTTAATTAAAGAAAAACCAGATATCTCAAGTTAATGAATTTAGCACTTTTCTATGTTTGGGAAAATGCAAGAGTCTGGGCTCACTGAAATCATTCCTTTGATATGCACCTTAGCTATCTAGGGTCAATACCCTGTTTTCTACATCCTGAGTGCCCTCAGGGTGCACCGTGGGGAGGGGGGATACAGTGGCTGATGGCTTAATGGCCACAACATCCTTTGTTTACTGATCTGGCAGGTGACATTCTTTATCCACAGTGTAATCTCACTAAATCCAAAGACTACCCCAGCTGTTCTGACACATAGTCCTGACCCAAGTCAGCCTTTTCCCAAGATCTATGACTCCCCTAGAAGTTCTAGTATGAAGATAGTTCTGAAAAGTGACGATTTACTAGTCTTAACTGTCACCCTGCTCTGAGTTTGACTACAGAATAAGGACACAGGTTCTTTCCATGGTCCACTCAGAGTTTGCTTCAGCTTCACCAGGTTTGGAAGCTGTGGCTTGGACCATGATTATATGAGTCTAAGGAAACTGGACATGTCCTGGGTCAGTCCTGTGGTTGCTCTAGGGTCTGTTCCAGGGAACCACACTGCTCTCTGCCAAGGGGGTAGAGACGCCTTTATCAAACACATGTTCCTACTCTAGAATCCAGGAGTCCTCATAAACTTTTTCTTTGGGGCACAAACAACTAGAGGTAACACCCTGGGCTCTGACATTTTCAATCTGTGTGACCTTTAACGAGACATTCAATCACTCTGAGCCTATTTCCTCATCTGTCGTGTGGGGGGCAACAACTGCCTTGCAGATTGGCTCTGAAGATTTCATGGAGTAATATACATTAATTACCTGACATGGTGGAGGAAGGGTGCCAATAAGCAACATAGTTCCCTTCCCTCTTCCTCTTACTACATATTCTATCCCTTGGCTTTAGCTACCAGCTCCAGATTCATTATTCCTTGAATCCTATCTCACCTCAAATCACTGCTGCCTCAAGTTTCCTTGATCTGACTACTCAGCTTCTGAAACAGAAGAAAGATTTTTGTTAACCCAAAGGCAAAGTTCCTGGTCACAGCTTCAATTTGGAAGGCAACTTCCTGATTATATGGTTCCCCATAATTTACCACATCTCTCTCTAGTTAAAACCTATGGACATTTACTGGGTGCCCACCATGAGCCCTCCCTTATCTCCCACATTTCCTGCAGATCAGCAGCTCACTCTCCCTTCCTCCCTCCACAGCAGCCTCTAGATCCTCCAGACTCCATCTCCTCCCCCAGTCCTTTGCACAAGGAGGACAATTTCTATCTCTCCTTCAGGCCCCTATCTGCATTCTCACTCCAAGAAACTCAATCACAAAGAGCCCTCCTCAGATGCTCACCCCTTAATAGTTCTCAGGAAGGTGTAGATAACAATTATTTTATGTTCTCAGAAAGACTTTAAAATATTCATTTTCCTCTGTTCTAGCAAGCCTCAGTGTTGAATGTATAGGCAGTGGGCCACAGGATCTGGGGAGTGGCCTATGGGATGAGGAGCTGCTGAAAGTGTGAAGAGGAGCTGGCCTGAAAACCAGGGAAGTCTGTATCAGTGAAAAAAAGGGGAAAGGATTCAGGGGGAAGTACTTGGGAATAATAAAGTTAGTGACAGTGCACTCCATGTGGGCGTTAGCATCTAAAAACCTTGAGTTAGAGTTCAGGTTCTCCCTTATCCTAGCTGTGTGACCCTGGGCTGTTGCCTAACTTCCCTGGGTCTTAATCTCATCTGTGGTCATGGGAAGAACATTTTTCTAGAAGAGCTATTGTGAGTATTGAAAGAGAGAAGATATATAAAGTAGTTAGTATAATGCACATACTAGCTTACTATTACTTGCACTGAATCTTAATTTCATTTTAAGATATTTCATAACAATATTTTGTGTTCTTAATTTTTAGAGTTATGTTTCACTTTAAAAGATACTTTTTTATTTCAAAAAATGAAAACATTTTAATAAAAGTACAGATTGTGCACAGATAAAGCAAAAACCGTAAGACTGACACTTGAATGATTGAGATCAAGGTAAAGCTGCAGTAAATCATTACATGTACTATAAATACTAGCTTCTGTGTGGAATACCAAAGATAATGAGTCAGATTTCTTTGCTCTCAAAAACTCAGCTGATTAGAAAGAATAATTTGCTTGGTACCTGTATGCAAGAGCAAAATATGTGGTGCCTACATCAATAATATCTTCTGTACTATGTCCACACTGGGCGAATGATTTTCTTATCAATGTTACTCACAAAAGGATAACTAATTCAAAATTTAGTGGTGCTTAACAGGATTTAGACAGTGAACTGGAAGCTGGATTTACAAAGACCAACGAAATCTTGCCCTTGCCCTCAAGGATCTCATAATCTAGTGGGGGAAACAAAGACCTTCATTCAATGGATGAATATTTATTGAGTGAATACAAATGTCAGGAACTGTTATATAATCAGTATCACACAGCTAGCTAGTGGCAAAGTCAATTTTCAATTCTGGGTCTCTTGACTCCAACCTGCAGTATGCTTTCATTTCTGGCTTCCAAAACATGTCCCATGGCTCTTTTGGTTCTACTTAAAAACTGTTGAGGGCTTCCCTGGTGGCGCAGTGGTTGAGAATCTGCCTGCCAATGCAGGGAACACGGGTTCGAGACCTGGTCTGGGAAGATCCCACATGCCGCGGAGCAACTGGGCCCGTGAGCCACAACTCCTGAGCCTGCGCGTCTGGAGCCTGTGCTCCGCAACAAGAGAGGACACGACAGTGAGAGGCCCGCGCACCGTGATGAAGAGTGGCCCCCACTTGCCACAACTAGAGAAAGCCCTCGCACAGAAACGAAGACCCAACACAGCCAAAAATAAATAAATAAATTAATTAATTAATTTTTTAAAAAAAACTGTTGAAGTCTCTAAAGAAACTTTTTCTGACACCTCTCACGGGGGAGCCCTGGAGGTGAAAGATCTGCCCAGCTCTGAGTGGCTGAAGGCTCTGAGCCAGGCCTTTAACTGCCCCTTTCCAAAATAACAATTGTATCTTTTTTTTTAACATCTTTATTGGAATATAATTGCTTTACAATGGTGTGTTAGTTGCTGCTGTATAACAAAGTGAATCAGTTATACATATACATATGTCCCCATATCTCTTCCCTCTTGCATCTCCCTCCCTCCCACCCTCCCTATCCCACCCCTCTAGGTGGTCACAAAGCACCGAACTGACCTCCCTGTGCTATGCGGCTGCTTCCCACTAGCTACCTATTTTACGTTTGGTAGTGTATATGTGTCCATGCCACCCTCTCACTTTGTCCCAGCTTACCCTTCCCCCTCCCTGTATCCTCAAGTCCATTCTCTAGTAGGTCTGCGCCTTTATTCCCGTCTTGCCCCTAGGTTCTTCATGACCATTTTTTTTTTTTTAGATTCCATATATATGTGTTAGCATACGGTATTTGTTTTTCTCTTTCTGACTTACTTCACTCTGTATGACAGACTCTACGTCCATCCACCTCACTACAAATAACTCAATTTCATTTCTTTTTATGGCTGAGTAATGGGCAGAAGACCTAAATAGACATTTCTCCAAAGAAGATATACAGATTGCCAACAAACACATGAAAGAATGCTTAACATCATTAATCATTGGAGAAATGCAAATCAAAACTACAATGAGGTATCATCTCACACCGGTCAGAATGGCCATCATCAAAAAATCTACAAACAATAAATGCTGGAGAGGGTGTGGAGAAAAGGGAACACTCTTGCACTGTTGGTGAAATGTAAGTTGATACAGCCACTATGGAGAACAGTATGGAGGTTCCTTAAAAAACTAAAAATAGAACTACCATATGACCCAGCAATCCCACTCCTGGGCATATACCCTGAGAAAACCATAATTCAAAAAGAGTCATGTACCAAAATATTCATTGCAGCTCTATTTACAATTGCCAGGACATGGAAGCAACCTAAGCGTCCATCGACAGATGAATGGATAAAGAAGATGTGGCACATATATACAATGGAACAATTGTTTCTGAGGAACTGTTCTCTTAGCATTGGACCCCACTGAGATGGCAGAAACAAAGAGGCAACTGTAGCTTCACAGCCCTTTATACTGGGTAAAACCCACCTTCCACAGAAGGGCCCAATAGTGTGGCTCTCACTTTCCAAGCTCTCCACTCATTCCTAATGTAAACAAAAAGAACAAAGAGTGTTGCTCATCATCTAGTTATGCAGAGGGTTAAGTTGCAACCGACTGCAGTAGCCCACTGACAGTGTGCCCTAAGGGAACTCGGGATGTGGTGGAGGGGGGGAAGGATGGAACATTCTGTGCTTTGGATACTGGGCCCCTAGATAGTTAAGATGCATATCTAAGGAAGAATTTCAATGACCCCTGCTCCTTGCATCTTCCCATACATAGAAAAGCACTAGAATCATTAACTTGAAGTATATGTTCTTTGTAATTAGCAGTCATTTTTTACCAAGATGTATGCTTGACTACAAGTATTTCCCAGCCAAAAAAATTTGTATGTATCCTGGCTCCTCCCCTACCTCTTCAGAGCAGTTCCTCAGAGCTATCTGAGAGGCTGTCTCCTGGGCTATCGTCCTCAGTAAGTCCCAGAATAAAACTTAACTCACAACTTTTACATTGTGCAATTTTCTTTAAGTTGACACTAACACAAAGCACATTTCTTATCTGTGCTCTGACTGAGAGTGATCTGGTTCTTTACAGGGAAGCTAAGCCTTGCTGTATGCCTGGATTTTCCAGACATGAATCCTATTGGGAACAGGATGACTGTCTCATTGGGAATTATACCTGCTACTACATATGAAATAAGTGTTGCCATAACGAGTGGAAAGAGGATCAGCTTTAGTGTCAAAATACTTAGTGTATGTAAGTCCCAGCTTTAGCACTATTTAGTTATTTACCCTCTCAGCAACATTGAGAAAAAAATTATGTATATTATATATATATATATATATATATATATATAATAAATATATATATATATAAATTTGCATGGCACAGAGTAGATCATCAAGAAAGGTTATGATTTATTAATCTGTTTATGTTTCTCCCCCAACTAGACTCTTAACATCTTGACAGAAGGATTTCTATATGATTCACCTCTGCACCTCCATACCTAGCACAGCACCTAACATGCTTGGTGTCAGTGTATTCTAGTTGATCAAATACATTCTTGATCTCTTCCTCTGCAAGATAATGTGATTCCATTTGAAAGTGTATCCAACACTTCTATGAAAACTACTAATCCACCAAACAGAAAATTCAAATTTTCCTGCATTATGACTTTTAAATTGGTTATTTTTACTTGAGGCTTTGATTTGGATGTTTCTAGATGTGGACCAGATTTGTTTTTTCACATTCTACACTAGGCTGGGTGATAAACACGCCCAACAGTTAAGGTACAATAAAGGCAACTCGACAATATCATCGTTACCCAAAATGTCACGGAATCCCTTGTGAAGGTGAAGATTTTTATCAAAATGGTTGCATGGGGTGATGGCAAAGTAGACTGTCCTCTTTTCTGAGTGACTACATGAAGTTTTATGCATGTTGAGGGAACTGAGGCTCCAACTTTTTAAACAGTTTGTCCAAGGTTACACAGCTATTAACTGCTGGGAATGTAATTGGAATGCAGAACTGTATTACGATAAAACTCAAGATTATTCATCATATCCTGCAGAAGAAGAAAAAACCCAACACAGCCAACACCATCCAGGGAACTAGTGTTTTAAGCAGATGAGGAACTTATCTAAGTTGTAAACTCTATACACCACCAAAACTGACATAACCAAAAAAACAGTACTCAGTGAAATAATTCTTTAGATAAGTAATGGTGGTGGTGTAAGGAGCACAGGCTAGGGAGCACAGGATAGGGAGCCAGAAAAACTTGAATTCAAATCCCAACTCCACTCTAATCTTTGGTCTCCTTTAATATAATTAGCATCAATAGCAAAATATTATGAGAATTAAAGATGAAGTGCTTAGCACAGGACCTGGCACATAGATTGTTCTCAACCAATGTTGGATGACTTAAACCCTTCCCTTTCCTTCTACCTAGGCAATGTTAAGCATTTACCCCCTTGGCCATAGATTTAATTTCTACTACAAAAGCAAGTTTTGTGTTATTTTTGTCTCTCTCCTTTGTGGTGAAGCTAAAAGATGGGAGCTAAAGTTCAAAGCAGTTAGCAAATATTTAAGCAATATTAGCAAATTATTTAATAATTATTGCAAATTCAGACATTGGAATGCCAAGCTTTTGAAAATGATTTTACTATTCTTAAATTATGCATTCTTTCAACGTTATTCTAATAGGTGAATATTAACATGGTTATGCTGAGTTCTGCAAATAAAATTCCATTGACATTTTGATTGGGATTGTATTAAACCTGTAAGTTATGGCCCTTGCGCTCTAGAAATAAAGTTTTGTCTACCATCATTATTAGGGGACCACCTATCCCATAACTCCCCTGCTGTGTTAGCACGCCTTTCTCCTCTTTCTGCTTCCCTTTGACACAGGTCTTTGCAAAGATTGGAAGGGCATAATGCGTTGTGGAAGTGTTGAATTATTCAATTATAATGAATTATACAAAAGGACACATAGATGAGACATGGGAACCCTGCCTAATGATTACGAGGGATCCCTGTGACACGGCTAGAACCTGGGGACTTTATAATCTGAGAGGGGCATTGTGATTGCTTCCTTATCATCCCAGCCACCACCTCAATCATCACTAGCTCTGCAAAACTGTCTCTCCATTTATCATTCAAACCTTCTTTCAAAACTCTCAATTTTATCATTTCTTTTTAACTAACTGTTGTGAGTGCCATCATTTCTCTCATTATGTTTTGTATGTGGTTCTTGCTGACACACGTAAAAGTTATTGATATCTTAAATAGTCACTGTTTATTCTAGCTTTTTATAGAATTCATGTATAGCAAGGCATTTTATGTTGTTTCTAATGTGTTTTCCAAGAATACACTGCTTTCAGCTTCAAGCAATGATTATTTTTTCTCCGTCCTGAAAGTTATAGGCCTTATTTCTTTTTAATATATTTTTATGGTGGAGAGAATTTCTAAAGCAATATTAGGTAGTAGGGATAATGAGCATATTTGTCTTGGTCCTAATTTTAATGGAATTTCCTCCAGTGGTATAAAATCATTTTGTGTCTTTTTACAGAAAAAAAACCCAAAACCTCACATCAATATAGCCTACTACATATCTACTTTTAAAATATACATTTTAAAAAAATGGGAATAGGTGTTGAATTATTATTGAGTGCCTTTGGAAAATCTATTGAGTGTATAAAATAATTTATATCTGTATAATACAGTCTTCAAATCCAGTTGCACAGTAAATATTTCAGCTTGTTCAAATCACCTTTTATTCTCACTCCATTTAATATTTGTCCTCATATAGGACCCATATCTCTTTTATATTATTCTTAAGATATTTTGTTTTTACTACTAGTGTCAATAAGTCATTATTTATGGTATATTGGGAAATACCAATCTGGGAGTTGTTGTGCATATAGATGATTTACCAAGCACTTTGAGTAAGAGACTTATTTTCACCATTAACTCTCTTCGTTTTTCTAGATATACAATCAAATTGCTTATAAATAAGGAATTATTTGTTTAACCAGCGTTATGCTTGTTAGTGTACATTTTAATTTTGTAGGGGACCCTATACAGACTGTTTACTTTTCCCCCAAATCTCCACTGTTTATGTTTTACTTTAAAAATTATTATGTTTTTAATCAGAAAAATGAACTAAAATACCCAAGACAAAAACTATATATTGCGTATTTGCTAAAAATGTAAAATATAAAAATATTTATCCATTATAAATAAACAGAAAAATGACTGAACAGGAAATATGTGAAAATGTTATGAGTGGTTGCTTTTTTTCCCCCATTTCTAAATACATTAATGACTTTCCATTCTCACAAGTAAAACTACTACTAAAATAACAATACTAAAGTCAGTCAAACAAAAAGTATCTTTCGCAACTCAATAATCTGGCAGACTGAAACAGAAAAAAAGTTAACATGTAATGTTTTAGACTACATATATCAATCACGCTAACAGACTTTATTTCCAGTGATCTTTGAAGAGGAATTAGACCTTGGTCCATTCTAGATAGTTATAATGAACCTCCATCAAGCTCCAGCCAGTGAAATTTCAAGCTTTTACTTGTATGAAAAGCGGTATGTGATGAGCAGCAAATGAAATCTGGAACAGGAACAGGAATGTGACAAAGTCTTTATTTCTATACGTTACCTCCATCCCTCAAAATGGACTTCAGCTGTGATCATTTTTCTCCAAACCCTCAATATATCACTTGAAATGTGTGATGGAGAAAACACAAAATCTAGAAGAGCATATATGGATTGAAATATGTACTTACCCATTTCTTAACCTCGGAGCAGTGCCTTGCTGCCTCATTTTCTTCATCTGTAAAATGGGGCCAATAATAATTATTAGAGCAACAATGTAATCAGGACCTAGGGAACATGCATGTTTATCAATACTACCCTTGACTATTCTTGAATAGAAGGAAAATATCTAGTAACACAAAACATCCATATTTGGCAAGGACATCATTTTCATACTTACAAATGAACAAGGGAGTATCTGGAAATTCACACAAAAAGGACAAACCCATCCATTATTATGATCTCTCAAAGAAATACCCGTAAATAAAACCACCATCTTCTTTTTGCCTGATTGCTCCAATGATACCTTCCCTCTAGAGAGTTAAAAGGTGTAAGAAGTGAGCATACAGAGCACACGTAGATGGATTTATCTTAGGTGGAAGAAAGAACATCTATTCCACTGTACTTGAAAGGAAGGGAAGATGGATGCTGTGATCAATTTCAAAAATGGAATTCTCTACCCCTCCCTGGGTTACATCCCTTTCCAATGTGACTCTGAAGCTCCTCACATCAAGAGGCGTACTCTATTTCTCTATAGCTTGAATTGGGGCTAGCCTTGTGACTTGGTTTGACTAATAAAGTGCTGAATAAATGGTATTGTGCTAATTCTGAGTTTAGGCCTAAAGAAGCCTTGAGTACTTCTGCTCTCACTCTTGGAACCCTGATCAGTTTCCAGGTGAATAATCCTGGGCCAGTTGGCTGAAGGATGAGAGACCACATGTAGCAGAGACAGACAACCCATCCCTTCTGGGGCCATCTTAAAAAATCCAGTCCCTGGTTTATCTGTCAGTTCACCAGAGGAATACGAATGGGTCCAACTGAGACCAGAAGAACTGATTATTTGAGCTAAGCCTTAATTGCTCACCCAGAGTAAGAAGAGCTAAATAAATGGGTATCATTTTAAGCCACTAAGTATAGCGGTTATTTGTTGTACAGCAATAACAAACTGATACAAGAGTGAATGTGGCAAAGTTTTTAGGTTTGGTTGTGAGAAAATGAGAAGAATTCTACCTGATAGAGTGAAAAATCTGGTTATGGTGGCTTGAAGAGTTTGGCTAATCCTCTCTGCCAAAATCAAGTATAAAACTGGAAAAAATTGTCAAAAGTAATGTAGTAAGTGCCAGACAATTAGCTTTGCTGATTGTAATGTAACTGCCTGACATTAAGCTTTTGATTGCTGAGGCATCTATTTCCAACATCCATCTCCAACAAGCACATTGCCCAATACACAACTAGATAAGGAGCCAGGCCACCTCACCCATTTTAGAAATCCCTGGTTGACCTAGATTACCGACCATTTGAGTGATCCTGCTTTTCCCTTCCCATGCTTTAATACCCGCTCTCCTCTTAAATTCACCAATAAAGAGTGAACCCACGAAACCCTAGGTGCCCCACCGTCAACCCCAAATAAAGGCAGAACCTCAGGTTCAGGTTCTCTCTCTCTCTCTGTCTCTCCCTGTGACCTCCCTTTGTGGCCCTGGGTATGCCATGTACCCTCCAGGATTTGTAAGTAATAAACCTTGTATTTTTCGAAGTTCCATGATGGTTACTGCTGAGGTGTGTCTTGCTATCATAATAAGCATCACAAAGGCCAGATTGGCTCTGATTGGGGAAATGTCTGTGGGGGCTCCCCACAAGTAGTAGGGGTCCAGATGAGTGCCCCCAGGCATTTGTAGCTGAGAGCATCACTACTGATAGGCTGAGACCGATACAGAACAAGCAACTATTTTATGTCTCTGAAAGTCTACTGAAGGCAAACAACTTACTGAGACACTGCCTTGAAAAACTACTAGAGCTGTGTATAGGAATAGGAGTCTGTGGCCTTGCATGAGGCTATTCCCATACAGCACCTACTTCATTCTCCTTCAGCTATGAAGGTGAAAAGGATAGTTTTACCAAACTATGGGCTGGCCCCCCAAAATTAGCAGCTTTACTCTGAGAGGAAGTAAATTCCATTTGGGTCAGATGGGAAAAAAACAGGTCACCGTTAGCTAATGCTTGTAAACTCATTAGGAAACAAATGGTAAAATCTGTTCATTTGGTTGACGGTGCTTCCCAGAGCAGCTGAGAGTGGAAGCCTTACAACCTCAAGATATTTGAGAACAACCTCTTCCCAAATCATTGCCTGACCACTAAACTATGTAGGCACAGGGGTAACCAACAGGAAGACAGAATAAAAAATTAAAATTAAAAAAAAACTGAACAGAGATCTCAGTGGCTGCTTACCATGGAATGAGAAATTACAATGCTAAAGCTAGGCAACTCTCCAGAAAAAAAAAACTCATAAAGTTAAAACCAAATCCAGAATTGCTACAATATATTATCTAAAATATCCAGTTTACCACCCAAAGTTTTGAGACAACCAAATCGAAAGTGTGACACATACATAGCAGAAAAAAAATAGGCAAAACTTACTCTGAGTTGGCCCGGATGTTATATTTAGCAGACAGATCATTCAAAGCAGTTATTGGGTTGGCCAAAAAGTTCATTTGGGTTTTTCATATGGAAAACCCGAACGAACTTTTTGGCCAGCCCAATATAACTACACGCATACAATGGAGATCGGGTTTGGTTCCAGAGCACTGCAGTAAAGCAAATATCACAACAAAGCAAGTCACACAAATTTTTTGGTTTCCCAGTATATATAAAACTTATGTTTATACTATACCACACTCTGTTAAGTGTGCAATAGCATTATGTCTAAAAAAATGTACATACCTTAATTAAAAAATAATTTATTGCTAAAAAATTCTAACCCTGACAATGCAGGATTGCCACAAACTTTCAATTTGTAAAAAATGCAGTATCTGCGAAATGCAATAAAGGGAAGCACAATAAAACAAGGTATGCATGTATGCTGAAAGAATTAAAGGAAACAATACTAAAATAATTAATGGAAAATATGATGACAATGACAAAACAAATAGAGAGTCTCAACAGATAAAGAGAAACTATTAAAAAGGACCAAATGTAAATTCTGGAGTTGAAACATTCAATCATAAAATTAAACATTCACTAAAGGGGTGCAATGGCAGATTTGAGATGTCAGAAGAAAGAGTCAGTGGACTTGACTATATACCAAGAGAGCTACTTAATCTAAAGAGCAGAGAGAATATGATTTAGCAATTTGACTTCTGAGTACTTATCTGAAGGAAATGAAAACATTAACTCAAAAAGATACATGCACCCCCATGTTCACTGCAGCATTATTTACAATAGTCAAGATACTGAAATAAACAAAATATCTATCAAAATATAAATGGATAAAGAAAATGTGATATATACATATATATATACATATATAATGGAATATTATTCAGCCATAAAAATAATGAAATCTCGAGGGCATTATGCTAAGTGAAGTCAGACAAAGACAAATACCGTATGATCTCACTTATATGTGGAATCTACAAACAAAAAACAAGCTCAGGAAAACTGAAGAGCTACATGTAAAAGAATGAAATTAGAACACTCCCTAACACCATACACAAAAATAAACTCAAAATGGATTAAAGACCTAAATGTAAGGCCAGACACTATAAAACTCTCAGAGGAAAACATAGGCAGAACACTCTACAACATAAATCACAGCAAGATCCTTTTTGACCCACCTCCTAGAGAAATGGAAATAAAAACAAAAATAAACAAATAGGACCTAATGAAACTTAAAAGCTTTTGCACAGCAAAGGAAACCATAAACAAGACGAAAAGACAACCCTCAGAATGGGAGAAAATATTTGCAGATGAAGCAACAGTCAAAGGATTAATCTCCAAAATATACAAGCAGCTCATGCAGCTCAATATCTAAAAAACAAACAACCCAATCCAAAAATGGGCAGAAGATCTAAATAGACATTTCTCCAAAGAAGATATACAGATTGCCAATAAACACATGAAAGGATGCTCAACATCACTAATCATTAGAGAAATGCAAATCGAAACTACAATGAAGTATCACCTCACACCAGTCAGAATGGCCATCATCAAAAAATCCACAAACAATAAATGCTGGAGAGGGTGTGGAGAAAAGGGAACCCTCTTGCACTGTTGGTGGGAATGTAAATTGATACAGCCACTATGGAGAACAGGATGGAGGTTCCTTAAAAAACTAAAAATAGAACTACCATACGACCCAGCAATCCCACTACTGGGCATATACCCTGAGAAAACCATAATTCAAAAAGAGTCATGTACCACAATGTTCATTGCAGCTGTATTTACAATAGCCAGGACATGGAAGCAACCTAAGTGTCCATCGACAGATGAGTGGATAAAGAATATGTGGCACATATATACAATGGAATATTACTCAGCCATAAAGAGAAACAAAATTGAGTTATTTGTAGTGAGGTGGATGGACCTAGAATCTGTCATACACAGTGAAGTAAGTCAGAAAGAGAAAAACAAATATGATATGCTAATACATATATATGGAATCTAAAAAAAAAAAAGTTTCTGAAGAACCTAGGGGCAGGACAGGAATAAAGACACAGACATAGAGAATGGACTTGAGGACACAGGGAGGGGGAAGGGTAAGCTGGAACGAAGTGAGAGAGTGCCATGGACATATATACACTACCAAATGTAAAATAGATAGCTAGTGGGAAGTAGCCACATAGCAAAGGGAGATCAGCTCTGTGCTCTGTGACCACCTACAGGGGTGAGATAGGGAGGGTGGGAGGGAGACGCAAGAGGGAGGGGATATGGGATTATATGTATACGTATAGCTGATTCACTTTGTTATAAAGCAGAAACTAACACACCATTGTAAAGCAATTATACTCCAATAAAGATGTTAAAAAAAAAAAAGCTTATAGGTACAGAGAACAGATTGCTGGTTGCTGGGGCAGGGCTTGAATGGTGGCAAAATGAGTGAAGGGAGTCCAGTTATAAAATAAGCCCTGGGGATGTAATCTATAGCATGGCAACTGTAGTTAAGAATACTGTATTCTATATTTGAAAGTTGCTAAGAAAGTAGATCTTAAAAGTTCTCATCACAAAGAAAAAAATATTCTGTAACTATATATGGTGACAGATGCTAACTAGACATTGTGGTGATCATTTCAAAATATATACAAATATTGAATCTATGCTATACATCTGATACTAATATAATGTTGTATGTCAATTATACGTCAATAAACATTTAAAAATAAGAGCAGAGAGAATAAAAAATGAAGAAAAACTAACAGAGCCTCAGAGAGTTGTGAAACAACATGTTATACACCTAAATATATATTTAATGGGAATGCCAGAAGGGGAGGAGAGAGAAAGGTGGAAAAACATTTGAGGAAATAATGGCCGACATTTTTGAAATTTAATAGAAACAATATATATAGATCTAAGAAGCCCAACCAACCATGAGTAGGACAAACAGAAAGGTATCCCTACCTAGACACATCATAGTCGAAGTCTAAAATACAAGGAGAAAATCTTAAAAGGAACAAGAGAAAAATGACCAGTCACTTATAGTGGAATAACAATACAACAATAGCTGACTTCACACCAGAAACTATGGAGGCCAGAAGATAGTAGAATGACATATTACTAAAAGGAAAAAAAAAGTCAACCAAAATTCTATATCCAGCGAAACTATCCTTTAAAAATAAATGGAAATAATGACATTCCCAGATAAATGAAAACTAAGAGGATTTATTGCTAGCAGACCTGCCCTATATGAAATCCTAAGGGGAGTCCTATAAACTGAAAGGAAATTATATCAGGCATTAGCTTGAAAACATAAGATGCAATGAGAAGCACCAGGAATAGTAAATATATGAGTAAATACTATACACAGTATTTATATATATATTATATATATATATTTTCTTAGTTTCCTTGAAAATATAAGACAGTTTAATGAAAAATTACAACATTGTTGCATTTTTGGGTTTATAACATAAAGGTAATACATATGAAATAATAGGACAAAAGGGTGCTATACTGGAGCAAACTTTCTATACACTACTGCATTTAGATTAGTATTAATCTGTAGTAGATTGGTTTAATTAAAATGCATATTGTAGGGGGCTTCCCTGGTGGCTCAGTGGTTGAGAATCTGCCTGCCAATGCAGGGGACACGGGTTCGAGCCCTGGTCTGGGAAGATCCCACATGCCGCGGAGCAACTAGGCCCGTGAGCCACAATTACTGAGCCTGCGCGTCTGGAGCCTGTGCTCCGCAACAAGAGAGGCCGCGACAGTGAGAGGCCTGTGCACCGTGATGAAGAGTGGCCCCCACTCGCCGCAACTAGAGAAAGCCCTCGCACAGAAACCCAACTCGCAAAGACCCAACACAGCCAAAAATAAAATAAATAAATAAATAAATAAATAAATAAAAAGAAAGGAATTCCTTTAAAAAAATGCATATTGTAATCCTCAAAGCAACCACAAAGAAATAACTCAAAATAATTCAACATGGATGAATCTCAAAATAATTATCTGAGTGAAAGAACCCAGAAAGAAATTACATAAGTGTCATTCCATTTATATAAAACTAGGAAATATAAACTAATGAAATATAATAGAAATCAGATCAACGGTTGCATGGGGATAAGGAGTGGTGGGAGGGGTGAGAAAGAGACATGAATATATTCACTATCTTGATTGTGGTAATTGTTTCACAAGTATATACATATGTAAAAAGATCAAATTGTATATTTGATTTGTATATGACAATTACACCACAATAAAGCTGTTAAAAAATGAGTATGAGGGAATTTTATCCATAAGGATGCACAGATTCATTTACACAACAAATACTTACTGAGCACCCACTATATAACAGGCACTCTGTTAGAGACACTGTTTAATTTCAGTTACTAATTTCTGCTTCATTCGCTTAGTGTACTAGAATGTTCACTTTTGTAAACCCTAAATAGCTGTTCTAGTACTAATTACTGTGTAAAGTGAATATTTCCCTTTATCTAGGTATCTGTCTATATACTGCATTAACATATATATGTTATATACTACATATAATATATATAGAAAATACTTTGAGCATTTTATCTTGTTAATACATTAATGGTTCAAATATATAATCTCATGTGTGTATTACACACATAAGTATGTTATAATAAAATAACCTAACCAGTCTCTTCCCTAGAAATCCATCATTTTTCATTCCATCAAAATGTCAATCTTTAGCTGTATCTTTTTATCCATTTTTGAATTTTTCCTGGATGAATAGGAAAAAGATGTTGAATTATTCATATATATGCTAGCACCCACCCTCAACCAATCATTTGGTCCCAGCAGGAATAGACTTCCTCTAAGATCTATGGACCTCACACTCCTGTAGAGTGAGGATTTGGGGCTTCTCGGCTGAGAAAGGCAGACATAGACTCTGCTTTTAGGGAATGCACAGTCAGCTGAGGGGAGGCAGACCACAAATAATCTTCAACTGTGATGAGTGCACTTTGTGATGAGCAGAATTCAGTGAGCTCTAGCAGCATATGGCAGGGGACTATAATGCTGCTTAAGGGTATAAGTCTCCCCAAGTGACTGGTAAGTTCAGATTTAAAGGATGAGTAGGAGGTAGCCCAGTGGAGAGTGGGTGGTGAGTTGTCCAGGCAGAGGAACAGCATGAATGAGATCCTGGGGGCCAGAGAGAGCACTGAAGGAGCAATCTTCTTCACTAGCCCCAGTAGCAGATCACAGAAGATATTGGTGTATGCAGCTGCACACCCCCCTTCAAAATTATCAGGGCCCCAACTGCTTAATGTGAATAAGTTAAAGAACATGAGCAATGAGCCAGACCACTTGGGTTCAAATTCCAGCCTCAGGCATTGTTGGCAGTGGGACCTTCAGCAAGTGACCTGAGATGCCTCATCAAGTGCCTCTGCTTCCTCTATTGTGGAATTAGGAAAATCATTGCACATACCATATGTCAGAAAATAGTTCAAAATGTTCCCATGAGGATTAAGTTAGGCATCAGGCAAAAACAGAGATTTTTACCTGTTTTGCCTTGGATGTTTTCTCCTGGTCAATTTTATACTATCCTGAGCAAATTTAGTTTTCAAATTTATGGGCAAGCAAAGCCAAGGAAATGTAGCTAGTATCTGTGCAGTAAAGGAGATGAAATGATTAAAAGAGTATTCATTCTTTAAAAAAATAAGATAAAAACCTGGTTTTGAAAATAGTAGCACTTATGGTAGCTATTAATCCAACTATATCAATAATCATTTGAAATGACAGAGTGGATAAAAATATACCAATAAATATACCAATTAAATATACCAATAAAAAGACAAAGTGGATAAAAAACAAGACCCAACTATATATTGTCTACAAGAAACCCACTTTAAATATAGAGACACAGGTTAAAAGTAAAGTGGTGGAAAAAAGGTCTACCAAACTAAAACTAATCAAGAAAGCTTAAGTAGCTATATTAATAGCTATATTAATAGCTATATTAATTTCAAAGGAAGCAGGCTTCAGAGCAAGGAAAATTATCAGGAATAAAGAGGGTCATTACATAATGATAAAGGGGTCAATCCTCAAAGAAGACATAACAGTCTTTAATGTGTATGTGCCTAACAACAAGGCATCAAATATGTGAGGCAAAAACTGACAGAACTGTAAGAAGAAATAGATGAATCGACTATTATAGTTGGAGACTATATAACTGACAGATCCAACAGGCAAAAAATTAGTAAGGACTTAGTTAAACTGAACAGCACCATCAATCAACTGGAATGAACTGACATTTATATAATATTTTATCCAAAACCAGAATACACAATACAAATTCTTTTCAAGTTCACATGGAACATTCACCAAGACAGACCACATTATGTACCCTAAAACACACCTAAACAAATTTAAACAAATAGAAATCATACAAAGACCACAATGGAATTAAACAAAAATGACCACAACGGTATTAAACTAAAAATTAATAACAGAAAGATACCTGGAATATCCCAAAATACTTGAAGATCACTTCTTCTAAACACACTTCTTCAACACACTTCTAAATAAATACTGAGTCAAAGAAGATATATCAAGAGAGATTTTAAATCATTTTGAACTAAATAAAAATGAAAATACAACTTATCAAAATTTGTGGGATGCAGTGGAAGCAGTGCTTAGACAGAAATTCATACTATTGAATGCATATATTAGAAAAGAAGAAAAACCTAAAATCAATAATCTAAGTCTCCACCTTAGGGAATTAGAAAAAGAAGAGCAAATTATATTCAAAATAAAAAGAAAAATAATAAAACTTAGAGTATAAATCAATGAAATTGAAAACAGGATATCAATACAGAAAATCAACAAAACCAAAATCTGTTATTTGAAAAGGCCAAAAGAATTGACCTGGTTAAACCTCTATCCAGGTTAACTAAGAAAAAAATAGAGAAGACACAAATCGCTAGTATCAGAAATGAAAGAGGGGCCATTACTACTGATCCCATGGACACTAAAAGGAAAATAAAGGAATATTATGAACAACTCTATGCCCACAAACCTGATAACATAGGTGAAATGGACCAATTCTTTGTAAGACACAATCTACCAAAACTCACATAAGGATAATTAGATAAATTGAATAGGCCTACATCTATTAAAGCAATTGAATAAACAATGAAGAGCTTTCCAAAACAGAAAGTACCAAACACAGATTGGTTCACTGGTGAATTTTACCAAGCATTTAAGAAAGAAATTTTACCAATTCTCCATAATCTCTAGCAGAAAATAGAAGCAAAGTGAACACTCCCTAACTCACTCTATGAGTCCAGCCATTACATTAACACCAAAACCAAAGATATTATAGGAAATGGAAATACAGGTCAATATCTCTCATGAGCATAGATGCAAAAATCCTCAACAAAATATTAAAAAATTGAATCCAACAAGTATAAAAAAATTACACACAACAGCCAAGTGAGATTTATTCCGGGTATGCAAAGCTGGTTCAATATTTACTAATCTGTTAATCTAATCCATCACATCAAGAGGGTAAAGAAGAAAAATAATATTGTGATATCAGTAGATACAGAAAAAGCATTTGAAACAATCCAATACCCATTCATGATTAAAAACTTCAGCAAACAAGGAAGAGAGTGGAACTTCCTCAACTTGATGAAGAATAACTACAAACTCCTACAGTTAACATCAATGACGAGAAACTAGATGCTTTCCCCCTAAGATAGGATGTCCACTATCACCACTCTTATTCAACTTTACACTGGAAGATCTAGCTAATGGAATAAGACATAAAAGGAAATAAAAGGTATATAGATTGGGAAGGAAGAAATAAAACTATCTTTGGTCACAGATGACATGATTGTCTATATAGAAAATTCCAAAGAATCAACAACAACAAAAACTGGAACTAATAAGTAATTATAACAAAGTTTCAGGACACAATGCTAATATACAAAATTCAACTGCTTTCTTATGTACAGACAATGAACAATTTGAATTGGAAGTTAAAAACACAACACCATATACAGTAACATTTCCCTCAAAATGAAGTGCCTAAGTAAAACAATCTAACAAAATAAGCACAAGATCTATATGAGGAAAACTATAAAACTCTGATGAAAGATCAGAAAAGCACTAAATAAATGGAGAAATATTCCATGTACATGTATAGGAAGACTCAACATTGTCAAGATGTTAGCTTTTCCAACTTGATCTATAGATTCAGTGCAATCCCAATCAAAGTAACAGCAAGTTATTTTGTGGATATCGACAAACTTATTCTAAAGTTTATATGGAAAGACAAAATACCAAAATTGTCAACACAATATTGAAGAACAAAGTTGGCAGCTGACTTTACCCAAGTTCAAGACTTACTATAAACCTACAATAATCAACACCTTGTCATATTGGCAAAATAATAAACAAATAGATCAATGGAACAGAATAGAGAGCCCAGAAACAGACCCATACAAATATAGTCAATTGATCTTTGACAAAAAAATCAAAGGCGATTTGATGGACAAAGGAAGTCTTCTCAACAAGTGATGCTGGAACAACTGGACATCCACGTGCAAAATAAATGAGTGGAGACACAGACTTTACATCTTTCACAAAAATTAACTCAAAATGGATCACAGATCTAAATGTAAAACATGAAACTATAAAACACCTAGAAGAAACCATAGGAGAAAATCTAGGTGACCTTGGGTTTGGTGATTACACACATACATACATACATTTATTTATTTATTTAGGCTGTGCTGGGTCTTAGTTGTGGCACGCAGGATCTTCGTTGCCACATGCAGGATCTTTAGTTGCGGCATGTGGGATCTAGTTCCCTGACCAGGGATCGAACCTGGGCCCCCTGCATTGGGAGCACGGAGTCTTAGCCACTGGACCACCAGGGAAGTCCCTGGCGATTACATTTTAGATACAATACCAAATGTATGATCCATGAAAGAAAAAACTGATAACTTAGATTTAATTAAAATTAAAAACTGTGCTCTGCAAAATACACTCTTAAGAGAATGAAAAGATAAGCTGAAGACAGGTGAAAAAAATCTTTGCAAAACACATAGATACAATAAAAGGCTGATATCCAAAATATACAAAGAAAAAACTCAACAATAAGAAAACAACCCAATTAAATATGGACAAGAGATATGAACAAATATCTCACCAAACAAGATATGCAAATGGCAAGTAAGCGTGTGAAAAGATGCTCAACATCATATTTATTGAGGAAATTGCAAATTAAAACAACAAAGGGAAACTGCTATAAATCTATTAGAATGGCTAAAATCCAAAACACTGCCAAATGCTGGCAAGGATATGGAGCAAAAGGAACTCTCATTCATTGCTGGTGGAAATGAAAAATAGTACAGCCAATTTGGAAGACAGTTTGGCGGTTTCTTACAAAACTCCTTAGTATTTACCCAAGTGAGTTGAAAATTATATCCACACAAAAATCTGCACACAGATGTTTATACTAGCTTTAGTCATAACTGCCAAACCTTGGAAATAACCAAAATATCCTTCAAAGGTGAATGGATAAACAAATTGTGGTACACCTATACAATGGAATATTATTCAATGATAAAAAAAGAGCTATCAAGCCATAAAAAGACATGGAGGATCCCTAATTGCTAAGTTAAAGAAGCCAATCTGAAATGACTACATATTGTATGATCCCAACTATGTGACACTGTAGAAAAGGCAAAATTATGGAGAGAGAAAAAAAATCAGTGGCAGCAAGGGGTTTGGGTTGCGGGGGGGAGGGAGGAAGGGCTAAAATAGGTGGAGCACAGAGGATTTTCAGGCAGTGAAACTACTCTGTATGATGCTGTAATGATAGATACATCTAATACATTTACAAAAACCCAGAGAACGGTATAATGCAAAGAGTGAAACTTTATATAAATTACAGACTTTAGTTATTAATAGCATAATTAATATTGGCTCAACAATTGTTACAAATGTACCACATTAACTCAAGATGCTAATAACAGAGGAAGGGGGTTGTGAGGGGGTATATGGAGACTGTAATTTCTGCTTATATTTCATAAACCTAAAACTGCTCTAAAAGAGATTAATTTTTTTAATATAAAAAATTACTTCCATACAGTATCTGTCTCTGAAATGTTGGTCAAATACTTTCATGCATTCCACAAATTATGAGTGTCTGCTATCTTCCTGGCACCATTCTCTCTGTTCCTAGGTTTCCCTATCTGAAAAATGGGAATGATAATAATAGCAACTATCTAATAAAGAATGAGAAGCAGTTTATAAATTTTGAATTAGCATCACATTCTCTGTTCTTAATGTCCACTGTGCTTACTTCTGTCATGTTGTCTTGATAATAACCCAGAAATTATCTGTTTCTGTGTTTTTATGTTCATTAATCTGAGAAGTCGCTGAAAAATGGGACTCAGTCCACGTCACACGTGTTCACAGAATTTGGCACATAGCCTGGAAATGTGTCCAGCAGGTGCTCAATAAACATTCATGGTATAAATGTGGATGACCCATGATCTGATAATCACCCAATAAAACATGGCTATTTTTTATGAGCCATTTGTTCATTGGGGAAAATCCATGATGAATTACTGAATATAGGATATCACTGTACTCAGTTTACCCTCACTTAGAGAAAGTTTATGTACTTGATCATTGCTCTGTTTTGAGAAATATCTAGTACCAGCACATTCTGAACTTCTTAATGTATGATTTCACAATGTACTTGGGACAGTCTGTTATTTTCTGACCGTCTGATCTGAACTTACAGTTGGACTTGATTTGGTAATTCTCCAAAAACTTATCAAATATAAAATGATTAATTTTTAACATAGCTTCTCAAGTAGTTTTTATTTTTTGGATGGAGAAACGGTTGAACAAATAAGTGTCTGATAATTAAATTATTTTATTTCACATAATAAAGATATATTTCATTCAGGTTTATACTGATAAAAACAAGGATATGATGAATTCAATGAAGAAATCAATGGTCATGTAAAGGTGAAGACTCTGACCTTAACAAGGAAGAGACAGCTCTCCTGCCCTTATCCTACATTTTGGGATACTCCTTCTCTGTCCATTTCTCTGGTCCACTTTTCCTGCGTCCCTCCTTAGTATTTCCACTATAGTCTGTACAGATTTATATCTCAGAGTCTACAGTTCCTTCTTTTTTCATTTGTCTGTCTGTTTCCAACACAAGATGGTGAAATCCATGATTATGATATACCATATTTCATTGAGCTTTGCATATCCAGGGTACAGAACACTTCTGGAAATATGGTGGGAATAACTGAGTATTTGCTGTCATAACAAATTAATATTTTATAGAGACCACAGATTGGAAAGATACCCACTTCCAATAGGGACTTGATACAGTAGATGCTATTTTTGCAGACACTATTTCTACGACTTCTGAGATCAGTTTCCAAGCAGACCACTCGGCAACTGTGAGCCTTTCTGGGAGAATCTCATCAACAAAAAAAGTTTACCAGCCCTACACGGTAGCTAGCAACACCACAGGCACGATCCATGAAAGAAATAACTGATAAGCTAGATTTCATTAAAATAAAAAACTTCTGCTCTGCAAAAGACAATGTCAAGAGAAAGAGAAGACAAGCCACAGCCTGGGAAAATATTTGCAAAAGACACATCTGATAAAGAATTGTTATCCAAAATATACAAAGCATTCTTAAAACTCAACAAGAAGAGATCTGTTGTACAACATAGTACCTAGAGTTAACAATATAATATTGTGTGCTTTAAAATATGTTAAGAGGATACATCTCATGTTAAGTGTTCTTACCCCACACAAAACAACAACAACAAAAAAAACACAAAAGAGCACAAGGAAATTTTGGGGTGTGATGGATATATTTAATACCTTGATTGTGGATATGATATCACAGGTGTATGCACATGACCAAACTCATCAAAATATATACATTAAATATGTGCAATTTTTTGTATACAAATTATACCTCAATAAAGCTTAAAAAATAGCCTGATATAAAAAAAAAGATCTGAAGAGACACCTTACCAAAGAAGATGTACAAATGGCAAATAAGCATATGAAAACATGTTCAACAACAATGAAATACTATTACACACCTATTAGGATGGCCAAATCCAAAATGCTGACAACATCAAATGCTGGCAAGGATGTCAAACAACAGGAACTCTCATTCATTACTGATGGGAATGCAAACTGGTGCAGTTTGGAAAACAGTTTGGCAGTTCTTACAAAACTAAACATATTTTTACCATATGATGCAACAATCATGCTCCTTGGTATTTACCCAAATGAAATGAAAACTTATATCCACACAAACATCTGCATGCAAATGTTTATACCAACTTAATTCACAATTGCCATAACTTGGAAGAAATAAATGGCCTTCAGTAGGTGAATAGATAAATAAGCTGTGGTACATTCAAACAACGAAATATTTAGCGCTAAAAGGAAATGAACTATCAAGCTATGGAAAGACATGGAGGAACTTCAAATGAATATTACTTCATAAAATAAGCCAAACTGAAAAGGCTACATACCGTAGATTCCAACTAACCAGCTAGTATTACTGTCTTTATTGGCTAATAATTTAATAACATTACTGTTTTTAGATTTCAGCCTTAGACATTTCCATGCATTTTCTCAGATATTCAAATCCCCATTTTCTTGAAAAGAACACTTCATCTCAGGGAAGTTAAGTGACTCACTTTCTTGTGGATTCTGCTTTCCAATTTCCCACCTCAGCCCCCAGTCTACATCTCATTCTACCTCCAGCCATTACACACTACTCCTACTTCCCTGACCCCAGCAAGCTCTCTCTCACCTCCACATCCACTCTCTCTTCTGTACACACACATGATGGATAATTACTTATTTGATAATCAAGCTGTAACTTATCCACCATATTAACTCTTATCTATCCCTATCTTCACTGTCTGTCTTTTCACACTAGAATGAAATATAGATGAACAAAGGGGATCTGACTATTGTGCTCAGAGCTCTGTCCCCCGAGATGGAAAGGCCTATAGTAAGTGATCCATAAATATTTGTTGAGTTAAATGCCTGATCCTTGAACCAGTCTCGGATATGCAATCTGGTGCCTAGGGGTCTCCCACCTGACTCTGGGAAACATGGAAACTGGACAAGTTAATCTTTCTGGGAAGGCCCACTGCCCAAAGAGGCCAATACAACTAAGACTTCAGGCTTCTAGAGTCAGACCAGGATGGAATTCCACCTCTATCTCTTACTAGTTGTATGACCTTGGGGATACTTCTCTACCTTCTTGAGCCTTAGTTTCCTCCTCTCCTTAGTTATCCTAATGAGATATTCGAAACTGCTCAACACTTCCATTCATTCAGTCGGCAAACATTTGCCGAATGTCTCCTATCTGACAGGTACTGTTTTAGGTGCCGAGAATAAGTCATAAACAAGTTACATCCATCATCAGCTCACAGTCTAATGAATGAAGCAGACAAACAACTGTTTACAGCACAGTGCTCTTAGGGCCATGATAAGGGAGGTCCTGGGTGCCAGAAGCAGGCTGTAGGAGTAGCTGGTGCCCTTCACTTCATGTCCCTTGTTTCTAATACTGAAGTGGTGTCAGTCACCGAGGCCTGAGGCCTGCTTCTGCAATCATTCTTCATGCTTCTATTTTTGCAAGCTCTGTGATGCTGTTGAGTTGGCCTTGACTTGACAAGGCTACTATTGTAAACCTGAGGTCTTTCCCAGAGGTATCTCTTATTGACAGTCAGAAGTACTTGGTAGTAACAAAAATGATGATGAAAATAGCTACCACACATTTTCAAATGGACTTATAGATTCTTATTTTATTCATTGGGTGATAAACCATTATTATTATTCTTTTTGATGCTGAAATTACGCTATTTGTTTAAAACTACCTGTGTGCCAAGCACTGTACTACATGCTTCATTACTGTATCTAAACCTTACAACATACCAATAACAAAAACCCTGTTTTGGGGAATTCCCCGGCGGGCCATCGGTTAGGACTCAGCGCTTTCACTGCTGGGGCCTGGGTTTGACCCCTGGTCAGGGAACTAAGATCTCACGAGCTGCGCAACACGGCCAAAAAAAAAAAAAAATTCCTATTTTTATGCCAATTCCACATATTGGGTAACGAAGTTAAGGGAAATGTACGGGGGTGTAAATTCATACTGCCAGTAAGAGAACAATAGTTAAAAGCACAGACTTGATTCTAAATACCATTCTACACAAAAGAAACCAGAGCTCCTTGGGAAATGGCTGATTCCAGGGCCGGAACAGGGAAAGTACAAGAAGAGCCAGGAATATCTTGCTGTACCAAAAGAAATTTTCAAAGAAAAATAGGGGTACATCTAAAAGGATACAGGAACAAGATTTACGGGGCTTCCATTGTTCCACTGACCAAATCTGGGCAAACTGGAGCATCAAACTGAATCGCGATGGTAATGGGTTGATATACCCAGTGAATAAAATATATGTCCATGAGCTCATAGGATATCAATGAAGACATGAATAATTCACAAATGAGGGTCAGAGAAAAGCTCTTCATTGCAGAAGAATCCCAACTAGCAAATGGGGGGAAATGATGGAGTTGGAAACGCATGATTTTTCAACCATCATGTATCAGTGGGTTTAGGGAAGAATCATCAATGATGGTAGAACAGGATATTTCCATAGTCTCCAAGTATCCCCCCACAATATATTTAAGTGGACAAAGGGAAAATAATAACTTCACTTTGGGGTAACCTGGTGAATACAACCTTAACCAAGTGATCAAGTTTAACCTCACCAGTACAGAGTAAATAAATAGCATGTGCTGACTGATATAATGCACTAAGAAGGATATACTATCACTCTTGTCGTTTCCCTGGCAAAGATACACAAGCTGAATCTAGTCATGAGAATCGAAAATCAGGCAAACCCAAATTGAGGGGCATGGTTCATACTTTCAAAACTGTTATGGTCGTTCAAGACAGTAAGTCTGAGGACTTGTTCCAGACTGAAGAAGACTTAAGTGAAACAACAAATACATACAAGCGTGATTCTAGACTGGAGAGTAGAACAGAAAATTATAAAACTTTCTATAAATGACATGGTTGAGATAATTGCCACATTTGAATAAGGTCTGTGATCAGATACATAATAGTACTCTATCAATGTTAGTTTCCTGACTTTGACAATCGTACAGTGCTTACCCCAAAGGATGCCCTAGTTCTCAGGAAGTAACACTGCAGTGTTTAGGGGTCAAAGGACATGTCTGCAGCTTACTCTCAAAAGACTTAGAAAAAGTTTGTATGTATGTGCACCTGCGTGTGGTGTGTGTATGGACAGGAAAACAAGACAGTGAGACAGACAGAAAGAGAAAGGTGGAGGAGAGAGAGAAACAGAGAGAACAAATATGGGAACTATTACCTATTGAGGAATTTGGGTGAAGTAGAAATGGGAGTTCCTTGCACTATTTTTGAAACTTTTCTCTAAGTTTGAAATTATTTCCCCAAAAAAGTATCTCCCTCACAAAAAGCAACGGGGGCTCTAGATAGCGACTGGGATCATTTCCTGTGTCCTTCATTATTAACTGTGTGATCACAGAAAAGTTACTTAATCTCTGAATTCAAGGTTTTTGACTGGTAAATAGGGGTAATCACTGAGCGTACCTACCTCCTCAGGCCATGGTAAGGATTAAATGAGATGATGCATATAATATGTTTTGAGCAACGGACTGGATGCAGGGAATACTCAACAGAACTTACGGCTCTCTAACGTTTTTGATTCTTTAAAAAGGAAAGTACATCAGTAACCTAGACGCTTCTGGTCTCAGTACTCAGATCTTACTGTGTCACTGCGGTGCCCGCTAGGAGGCAGACTCTCTGTGCCTGTGGGGGCTTACAGGGCACAGTACAAGTTCGCTTTCACCATGATTATAATCATTAAGCCCGATATTTCTGATCTTAATGCCCAGCCTCCTACCACTCCACTTGGCTGCCTTGGTGTGTTCCTGGGGCCAAAGAAATCCTCACATTAACACCTAGTAGGTACTAAAGTCACTAGACTCGTATGTATGCCGTGTAGACTGCTGAGGGAGAACTGAAATATTGTTCACCCTTCCTTCGGACCAGAGCAGTGGGTTACTGCAGAGAGCTACAAGCTTCCACACATGGCAACCCTGGGGAGCAGGTTTTAAATCTCTCTTTAAGAAGTAAGTACACAGGCTCAGAGAGGTAGCGAGACTCGCCCCAAATCACAAACTAGGGAGAGGCGGCACATAGAATATCTCACCCATGGCCTTCCTGCTAACCTGAGCTGTCTTCAGCTCTGCCAGTGCACAGCATCGGTAAGCACCATCTTCCTACCTACACTATAGACTCACTGGAGGTAGAGAACACCGTTTAGCTCTCATGTATACCCTGGCATTGAACTCACCCCCAAGCACGTATTTGGGAAGACGGTTTGTCCCTTTAACCTGGGAAGAGGGATTTCTTTACACATTTCAAGGAGCCTCTAGAAACAAGTTACATGAGGTGGTTTTCTGAGTGTACACTAAAAACTCAAAGCAGACAAGGGATGCCTGATGCCATAAGGCTTTTTGTTTTTGTTTTTTAATGAAACTAGATAGTTTAGTGTAGTTTACATAGGTGGTAGGTGAAGCTACAATGAGCAACAAGAAGAGATACTGGGGACTTCCGTGGTGGCACAGTGGTTAAGAATCTGCCTGCCAAGTCAGGGGACATGGGTTCGAGCCCTGGTCCGGGAAGATCTCACATGCCGCGGAGCAACTAAGCCCGCACGCCACAACTACTGAGCCTGCGCTCTGGAGCCCGTGAGCCACAACTACTGAGCCCGCGTGCCACCATTACTGAAGCCCGTGTGCCTAGAGCCCGTGCTCCGCAACAAGAGAAGCCACCGCAATGAGAGGCCCGTGCACCGCAACGAACAGTGGCCCCCGCTCGCCGCAACTAGAGAAAGCCCACACGCAGCAACGAAGACCCAACACAGCCCAAAATGAATAAATTAATTAATTAATATAAAAAAAAAAGAGATACTGAACAACGATTAGGATGGCAGATTTCTCTACTGAGGAGACACACGGTCGTGGTCAGGGAGGGAAGCCTCAGGGGCTCTGGGGTTTTAATACTATTTGATTCATTGTTTTGAGTGGTGGTCACATAGGTTTTCACATTATAACTGTTCATTATAAATCTCTGTATATATGTTTTATGCTTCTTTTGTATGCAGGTATATGTTATTTCAAAACTGAACCCAACAAAAGAGAATAGGAAGGTCCCAAGACAGGGAAACCTTGAGATTTGAATAAAGGTATTAACATGGCTACGTGAAGAAGAGAAGATGTTATCAGTCAGAAGGGGTTGGTTACTCATCCATGAAATAAAACACTTTTAATGCCTATCTAAACACTGTGTGGGTAAAAGTGTCTCTACCAACTTGACTGTGAGTATTTCTGGTGCCTCTGTCAAAGCATTACCTAGTATGAGATGGACATATCAGATGATGTTAGCCTCATGCCGTTAACAGACCAGGAGTCTCTATGCAAGACGTCAACTTTCCCCCATCTTCTGCCTCCTGAATTACCATCATCTGTTTCTTTACAATCTGAAACCACTGAGTACCAGAATTCCGCCCCCTATCAAGTACACACACAAAACCTCTCTCTCTCTCTCTCTCCTCTCTCTCTCTCCCCGCCCCGCCCCCGACCTCGCTCTCATCTTATCACACCAGTGCACAGATGTGCTTCAGGGAACACTGTGATAAACTCCTCATCATCTCATGTTCATCTAAGCCGGTCAGGACGCATCCAATATCCTTGACAATCTCTGATTTTAGGTTGGTCATGTGACCAGATTCAGTCTCACATGTTTGGGTTGATGCGGGTGGATACCTTCCGGAAAGTATCATGTCAGTTTTCTTTCTCTTTGAAAAGGAACCCCGGAAGATATTTTCCCTTTTTGCCTAAATATTACCATTCCTAGATACGAGCCCTGAACTGCCTCAGACATCTGGGGACCAGAATGATGAGGACACTGAGGTGGCTGAGAAAACGAGAGGGAAAGTATCTGAACCCTTGATGACATCCCTGAGCTAGACTTCGCCATGGCTACAACCCACCCTACTTTGCACTTGCAGGCTATTTGGGAAGTGGACCAAACGGTAGTGACTGACAGCTAACTGCCAGGCACTCCTGTTGACCCTGAAGAGACTGTAGTCAACAAACAGACATCTGTCTCTTCCCTCACAGAACGCATATTTTGGGGTAACTGTATAAACAATAAATCAAATAAATGATTAAATTATACTCTAAGTAGGAAGATTACACTGTTATGAAAAGCAAACTAGGTCTGGAATGCTGAGAAACTGGAAATTTTGTGAAGTGGTCAGGATAGGCCTTCCTCAGAAAGTGATTATTTGAGTAAAGTCTTGAAGGAGTTGATGGGGCGAGCCATTAAATATGTGGAGGAAGAACATTTGCAACACGGAGAACAGCCAGTGCAAGAGGCTTCAGTTAAAGTGTAACTACTAGGGTTAAGGTAGATGTGGAGGGATCTAGTGGTAGTGTAGTTGGATTTCAGAGAAATAACACAAGAGCAAATCTTGTAGAAAACTGTAGACCACGTAAATACTTCGAAGGTGTCGCAAGTTGTTGCTGTTCTAAGGCAATAAAGTGTAGTGGCTTAGAATCAAGTGGTAGCACGGGAGGAGGCATTAGACCATGGAAGCAACAGGATTTCTGGATGGATATAATGGCAAGACTGACCCCAATCTTTCTAAGTGAGCATCTAGAAGGATAATGTGTTTTTCTGTTTGTTTCTTTTGTTGTTGTTGCTTGTTTTCAACATCTTTATAGGAGCATAATTGCTTTACAATGGTGTGTTAGTTGCTGCTGTATAACAAAGTGAATCGGCTATACATAATACATATATCCCCATATCTCCTCCCTCTTGCGTCTCCCTCCCACCCTCCCTATCCTTCCCCTCTAGGTGGTCACAAAGCACCGAGCTGATCTCCCCGTGCTATGCAGCTGCTTCCCACTAGCTATCTATTTTACATGCGGTAGTGTGTATATGTCAATGCTACTCTCTCACTTCGTCCCAGCTTACCCTTCCCCTTCCCCGTATCCTCAAGTCCATGCTCTACGTCTGTGTCTTTATTCCTTTCCGGCCCCTAGGTTCTTCAGAACCATTTCTTTTTTTTTGTTTGTTTGTTTTTTAGATTCCATATATACGTGTTAGCCTACGGTATTTTTCTTTCTGACTTACTTCACTCTGTATGACAGTCTCTAGGTACAACCACCTCACTACAAATAACGCAGTTTCGTTTCTTTTTATGGCTGAGTAATATTCCATTGTATATATGTGCCACATCTTCTTTATCCATTCATCTGTCGATGGACACTTAGGCTGCTTCCATGTCCTGGCTAATGTAAATAGAGCTGCAATGAACATTGTGGGCCATGACTCTTTTTGAATGATGGTTTTCCCAGGGTATACGCCCAGGAGTGGGATTGCTAGGTCGTATGGTAGTTCTATTTTCAGTTTTTTAAGGAACCTCCATACTGTCCTCCATAGTGGCTGTATCAGTTTACATTCCCACCAACAGGGCAAGAGGGTTCCCTTTTCTCCACACCCTCTCCAGCATTTATTGTTTGAAGATATTTTGATGATGGCCATTCTGACTGGTGTGAGGTGATACCTCATTGTAGTTTTGATTTGCATTTCTCTAATGATTAGTGATGGTGAGCATCCTTTCATGTGTTTGTTGGCCATCTGTATATCTTCTTTGGAGAAATGTCTATTTAGGTCTTCCTCCCATTTTTTGGATTGGGTTGTTTGTTTTTTTGATATTGAGCTGCATGAGCTGCTTGTATGTTTTGAAGATTAATCCTTTGTCCGTTGCTTCGTTTGCAAATACTTTCTCCTATTCTGAGGGTTGTCTTTTCGTCTTCTTTATGGTTTCCTTTGCTGTGCAAAAGCTTTTAAGTTTCATTAGGTCCCATGTGTTTATTTTTGGTTTTATTTCCATTCCTCTAGGAGGTGGGTCAAAAAGGAACCTGCTGTGATTGATGTCATAGAGTGTTCTGCCTAGGCTTTCCTCTAAGAGTTTGATAGTGTCTGGCCTTACCTTTAGGTCTTCAATACATTTTGAGTTTATTTTTGTGTATGGTGTTAGGGAGTGTTCTCATTTCATTCTTTTCCATGTAGCTGTCCAGTTTTCCCAGCACCACTTATTGAAGAGGCTGTCGTTAGAAGGATAATGTTAATGTTAACTGAGATGACAAAGAACAGAAGTCGACTGTTTGAAATAAGTTCAGTTTTTACATGGCTAAAATCTAATGCCTATTAGACATCCATGTGGACTTCCAAGGGGACAGTGGCAACAGACTCTGCAGTCTAAGTTGGCTACCTAAAGTGGGGAGAGAAGAGGGTACAGATGGCATAGAAAGCCACAGTACTGGATGAGATCACGAAAGGAATGAGCGTAGGTAGAGAGGAGAAGAGGACAAGGATTCAGTTCTGAGGTTTGTCGGTATCAAGAGATCACAGGAAAAGGAGAAGAAACAGCCAAGAAGACTGAGGAGCTACAGCTACATGACATCAGAGAACAACCAGGAAAGTACGGTCCTGGAACGCACGTGTGTATGTGTCAACTTGACTGGATCACGGGGTGTCCAAATATTTGGCTAAACATCATCTCTGGGTATGTCCGTAAGGCTCTTTCCAGGTGAAACTAACATTTGAATCTGTGGACTCAGGAAAGCAGTGTGCCCTTCCCAGCACGCGTGGACATCAAACAATCCCTCGAGGCCTGAACAGAACCAAAACGTGGAGGAAGGAAAAACTGAGCCTTTCCTGCCTGACTGAATGAATGAACTGGGACATCGATCTTCTTCTGTCCTCGGCACTACAGTTTCTCAGGTCTTCAGACCCCGACTGGAATCTACATCGTTGGTTCTCTTGGTTCTTGGGCCACTGGAGTCGAACTGAATTAGGCCACCAGCTCTTCTGGGACTCCAGCTTGCAGACACCAGATTGGGAGACTTCTCAGCCTCCAAAATTGCGTGAGACAATTCCTTTTAATAAATCACTTCCCGTATACATATCCTATTGTTTCCACGTCTCTAGAGAATGCTGAATAATACACCAGGGGAGAAAGTAGTTCCAGGTGGAGGGAGGGATCAACTGGGTCCAAAATTATGGACAGGTCACTTAAGGAGGGGACTGTGACACAGCCATTGACTTAGAAATATCGATGCCATTCTTAACGTTGACCGGAACAGTTGCAGTTTAGGTGAAGGTGCACTCGTTTGATCAGGGTGAGATTAAGACAGAATGGGAGGAGGGGAACTGGAGACAGCGAGTGTAGACACTCCTTATGGGAGGTCTGCTACCAAGGGGAGGAGAAATGGCCCCATAGGAGGTAAGAGGGAGTGAGGCAAAAAGAACGTCTTTTTGTCTGTTTTGTGTTTGTTTTTTTAAAATAATAATAATAAAAAGAAATAACAACACCAGTTTGTATGCTGACAGGAATCATCGAGCAGAGGGAGGAAAAGTGATGCTGATGTCACAAGTACTCTGAGATCATGAACTTCCTTTTGGATTGAGCCAATCTAGAAAAGAAGTTTCTGCTACTTGCAACCCAAAGAATGTTCACTAACAGAGTGAGCAGTGTCTTCATACATCTAAGTCTTTCCTGTTTTATGCCCACTGAGGTATAATTTTTAATAGTGCTCTCATTCTGGTGTGGATGACAAATTATATGGTCACACTAATTAGTTAGGGACATTGGTTCTGAAGCCATAGATTCCAATCCTGGGCCTGCCACTTACCAGCCGTCATCTTGGACAAATTACTTAACTTCTGTGCTTCAGTTTCTTCATATGGAAAGGGGACTAACAATGGCATGTATCTCATGGTGTTTTGCTGAACAAATGAGGTAAAGCATTTAAACAGCTTACAAAAGGACTTGCTAAATATGGTAAATATTTCATAAATATTAGGTATTATTAAATCTGCATGCCACATGATGCAGAATTCTCCTTTACGGTAAAGAATGTAAGCTGCTTCCTGATCCGTTCTTCCCTTTCACACATATAACCTTAAAGGTAATTAGTTTAAATGCAACTAACAAAGCGAAATTATTCACAACTCCGTCTTATAGGCGAGGAAGCTGGGAAACCGAACAGTTAATTGAGATAGAATAGGGATTTTAAAATCAATGTTAATTTATGGACTGTGTCAAGGTGCCTGGAGTGATGCGTAATATTATGTGTCAACGTGACTGGCCCACGGAGGATGCCCAGATATTAGGTCGACCATTATTGTGAGTGTGTCTGTGAGGGAGTTTTAGATGAGATCACCATTTGGATAGGTAGACTGAGTAAAGCAGGTGGCCCTCTAATGGGGGTGTCCCATAGCAATCACTTGAAAGCCTGAACAGGACAAAAAAAGCTGACCTTCCCTCAAGCAGGAGGGACTGAAGCCTGACTGCTTGAGGTGGGACACTGGTCTTTCCCTGCCTGCGGACTTGAACTGAAAAAGCGCATCTTCTTGAGACGATGCCAGCAGCTTTGCGACTGGAACTTACACCACTGGCTCTCCTGGTTCTCAGGCCTTTGGACCCGGACTGGAACTACACCATCAGCTCTCCTGGGTCTCCACCTTGCCAAATGCAGACCTTGGGTCTTGTCAGTCTCCACAACATGGGAGCCAATTCCTAATAAAAAATCTCTCAATCTATCTCTCTCTCTCTCTAAATATCCTATTGGTCCTGTTCCTCTGGAACCCTGACCAATACACTTGGGAAGGCACAAGCTCCTGGTGCAAGTAAAACTACATGATGACATGATGGAACTCAGTAAAGAGTGGGCAGTATGATCACAGGAATTACAGGTACCCCATCAGGGTCACAAAACAGGGTTTTAACAAATAATCATCTGATGGTTAGTAAAGGCTGTGGTAGGCAGAATTCTAAAACTGGTCTCCCAACATATCCCACCATAATCCCAGGTACTGTGAATTAGAGGAGGAATCACGTGCACATTTGCACTATGCTGCATGGCTAACAGGATTTTGCAGTTGTAATTGAGGTTATTAAACCCCTGACCTTAGAGTAAGGAGATTATCCTGGATTATCCAAAAGGGCCTAATCTAACCACAGGAGCCCTTTAAAAGCAGACCGTTTTCTCTGGCTTGCAGCAGAGGGAAGCAACAGAGATCTGAAGCCCAAGGAGGATCTGACACACCACTGTTTGCTTAAAGATGGAGGGAACCATATACAGGCAGCCTCTAGGATCTGACAGCAGCCCCGACGACATCCTGCAAGGACATAGCTCAGTCCTGCCACCACAGGAGCTGGATTCTGCCACTCACCTGGATGAATGAGCTTGGCAGCTGCTTTTTCCCCGGAGCCTCCAGGTAAGATCCCAGGCCCACTGACACCTTGATTTCAGCCTTGTGAGACCCTAAGCAGAGAACTCACTTGATGCATGCCACACGTGTTACCTGTGGAAACCGTGAAATAATAAATACGTGCTGGTTTAAGCTGCCAAATTTGCGGCAGTTTGTTACGCAGCACTAGAAAGCTGATACACCGCTATTCAGGTCATTAGCATATTGAATCTGTTGTGTGTAAGGTAATTCTCTGTAGTATCCAACCTACTGGCGAGGGTGAGGAATCATTTCTGGCCCAGCCATAACCACATGAACCTCTAAGGTGCAAATTAAAATAAGCGCCACCAAAGTCGCAGGGCAGAGAATTCTAACGCTAGTGTACTGGAAGATTAACTGCAATACAGAGGCAAGGACAGACAGCCTGCAGTGTGACAGCAACATGAGGGCACGTCCTGGTAAGATAGGGCCATACTCAGTGTGAAGGGCTTGGACACTGGAGCTGCCCACTCAGTCCCTGCACTTCAGGTAAAGCAGAACACTCAGTTCCCAGGCTCTCTACAGGGCAACAGCAGGCAAGCAGTCAGGGGAACTGCAGGTAGTGGCTCTGAATTAAATGGAAATAAATTATTATGAAAAAGGGTTTGATGTCATAGACATTCTTTGAGGCTTTAGAGGTAGACAGACTGGCTCCAACACTCTGTGATCCTAGCTGTGTTTCGGAATTCTAATTTATTAACTGTGTGTGAGTATGTGTATATGTGTGTGTGTGTGTGTGTGTGTGTGTGTGCGTGCGCGCGCGCGCGCGCACGCGCGCATGTGTGTGCAGGTGAGACACCTCCTCGATAATCCTGACAAATCTTTACAGACCACTGGGTTTAAGATCGGCCTGCGTGACTTTCTGTACTAAGACAGCTGGATCAGCTTGCCTGATCCCTCTAACCCCAGAGCCTACCATGGCACATGGAACACACGCATTTTCTGACTTTTATACCAGCTCCCTGTATGCAGTAGCTTCTAGTACCAGTGCACTGCTGACTTCCTGGCTTCGTGATCAGTGCCGGCCTTTCTAACAATCTCTCAGTTTCGGAAATGTCCTCACGGTGGGAGCCTTTTTCAATCCCCTAGGCTTTGCAAGTAAAAAGTGACTGAAGCATAAAAATCATTTTAAAAAATTTAACTGCAGAAATTTATTAGTGAATATAAGACTGATAATTTGATTATTTAATTGTTTTGCTGAAAATCACAAATATTCAGGATTAAGGAATCACATCCATGAGCCCCCAAACTGGAATTTTCAGATAGAGGCCTTCATGTTCACAATCACAAGGTCTCAGTTCCCCTGATCTGACTCCTGATCCTACTGCCTCTATTTTTTTATCCCCCAAATCTTTGTCTCTTCTTCCTCTTTTCCTCTCTCGCACTGTAAATGTATGTACTCCGTGGATACTTCTAATTCAGAAATTACATTCTTTTTTATGTTTGTTTTCCTGTGAGATCCTTAAGGGCTGGGACCATATTTTCTTTGCTCTTCGCTTATCCTGTACGACGTACACGGCATGAAACATGGTAGGCATTGCTGAAGGTTTGCTGAAGGCATTTCTTTCATACTGAAACGCTGACAGCAAAAACATCCACTTGCAATCTGGGAGGACAGTAGATGCATTCTGTATAGGTAGCATGTGTGTGGTTTTTGAGTATCATGCAAACTCTTCTAGAACCTAGGAGGTGTTGGAGGACGAGATCTGGTTCATTTGTCCATGTGCCTCTACACAGCACGTGGCACGGTCTTTAGCCCACAGTATGGCTAAAAGCAACAATTCCCAGAACTTAGTCATGTGTAAGCCTTTCCATGTCTGCCACCCCCAACTCTAATGTTATAAGCTTAACGTTTTCTGTAAAGGAAGGTACTATTTGTCATGAGAAAACCTCGAAAAATAAATAGAATGAGGACACAGCAACGGTGTGGAATTTTAAAATTTACATTGGTGACTCTCAAGAACACAGGAATTTTTTTCAAAAACTTTTTAAAAATGTGGAGATATGCAGACAATGGATTGTGACAGCAGTTCTCCTAAATCCCAGCTCTGCCACTTCCTAGCTCTGTGATGAGCAAGGTTATCTACCCTCCTGGGCCTTGATTTCCTCATTTGTGAAACTGGAATCATGGTACTTATGCCACAGGGATTTTATGAAAATTGTCAGTGAGATATGTAAATACCTGACACATGGTAGGCCCTCAAAGAGATTTTATCATCTCTTCTGATACGTAGTTAGGAAAAAGCAACAACAGAAAAAAAGGATTCCTTTACAAGAATTTTGGGAATTACACACAGCAGAAAGTTCATCCGAAGCAACAAATCAAGGATACTTCCTTTGAGATGTAGGCTGGTACTAAAAGCTGTTTGATCGAAGTTAAAGCGAAGTTTAGAAACTAAGAGTCTAATGGGTGTCCTCTCCTAGGAGATCTCGCATTTGGGGAGAACTGCTAACAAAACCACCGATTTTCCAATGTGCCCTGAAATAATAAACACCCGAGGAGAAGATGGGGGGGGGGAAAGTAAAGGAAAAGCCGTTTTCCTACTAATCTCGAATTCCAGAGGATGATGCCCGGCTCAGAACCCCTGGTCAGGGCCACCCTACCATGCTGCTCACTAATGGTGCACCTTCCCAGAACAGGTGGATTTTACTGGGGGTACCGGGAGAATGTGGCCGTTTTCCTGACCCCAATTTTGATTCCACACCGCACTTGTTGTCTTCATCAAAGGAGCCTGCGAAATGTGCAGTAACAGCTTGGTAACCCTGAGAAATCTGTAGTATTGCTTCTGAGGGAACTGGTCTCACGGTGC
Source organism: Eschrichtius robustus (assembly GCF_028021215.1). Classification (NCBI taxonomy): domain Eukaryota; kingdom Metazoa; phylum Chordata; class Mammalia; order Artiodactyla; family Eschrichtiidae; genus Eschrichtius; species Eschrichtius robustus. The sequence goes on from NC_090845.1 coordinate 47,179,559, forward strand.
CTGGGCCTGTGGGTGCACAGCAGCATCGATCAGTAAACTCCTGATCCTCCCTCCTGGGCCAGTCTGATGTCTTTGTGGAAGGAAAGGGCATCCTGCCAAGAACAGGATTCTCACACAAGGAAACTAGCTCTGCAACAAGGGACCCTCCCCAGGATCCACAGTCATCAAACGTCATGAAGGAGTGTAAACAACAATTACTTTGTTCCTTCACAAGGACTCAGAATAGTCACCTTCCATCTGCCGCAGCAGGAATCAGTGTTGAATATGCCAACATCTGGCCAAAGCAGCTGGGGCGAGAGCTCTGGGATGAAGAGCTTCTGCAAGTGTTAGGAGATGGGATGAAAGCTTTGGAGAGCTGGATCAGTGAAAAAAGGAAGGGAACCCGACAGGACTGCTGGGAGCAAATTAAGCGGGGGTCTGCCTATGCTGCACTCTTTCTGGGGTGTTATCATCGATGAGCCCCGAGTTTCCCGCTCATTTGGGCTATCTACTGCCAGATCGTGGGCAACTTACAGAATGTCCGTCATCTCAACAGTCTGCCTTATGAAGTGGGAATGACAATATCTCCTTTGAAGGAATTCAACTACAAATCCCGTAGTCCTAGGATTCAACGACAGAAGATCAATGAAGAGCCTAGCTTGGTGCCCATCATTGCGTGTACTATTACTTCACATTACTCTCAACTTTCATTTCAACTAGCTCATTACATTCTTTTGCATTCACCGTGTTTAACTGTATGATTATCTTTTATTCTCAAAGATACAATTTTATTTGAAGAAAATATATTATGTAAATTAGTACGTGTTCTGCGCAGATAAAGCAAAGTCTCTTTAGGTGACGAAGGCCTGAGGTCTGGAAACGCCACCCTAAGTCATGCTGTGTAGTCAGCACAGGGCTGGCCTAGGAGGCATCCACAGAAAATGAGTCAGACATCTGGCCGCGCCGACTAGCAGAGTTTGCATGGCAGCTGATACAGACATGGTGCTCACACAGATGGCGCCTACTGGAATAACTGCAGTTTGTAAAACAAAATGTTTTCCCTGTTAGTATCACTTTCACAAATTAATTAATTGATTGATTAATTCAATGAATATTCAGTAGTGCCTTCCCAGTTGTACCAGAAAGTGTCCTGGATCATGGACTGACAAAGACCAATGAAACATGGCCCTTGCCCTCAAGGGTATCACAATGTACCAAGGGAGGCAGACACACTCATTACATCAACAGATATCCTCTGCATGACTACAATGTGTGCTCAGCAAAGTTCTGGGCTGCTGGAGATTGACCAGTGAGCAAGAGACAAAGATCCCTAAGACCAAGGACCTCACAGCTGGGAGCTCTGGGGGAGGACAGAGGTAAGCAACAAACCTAACAAAGAAGTAAATAACAGAGTCTGTTAGTTGATAAGTGTTATAACAAAAGGACAATTTAGGCCAAGGCAAAGGGGATCAGGGATAGGGTGGAGGGTGGGAAAGATGGGTGCACTTGGCAATATGCTGTCCTGTGGCCTGGTTAGCCCTCACTGAGAAGGCGAGAACTGAGCAAGGCCTCCAGGGAAATGAGGAAGTCAGCCAAGCACATGTGGGTGAGGAGCATCCGGGCAAAGGGAAGAGCTGGAGCAAAGACCCTGAGGAGGGAGCCTGGCTGACAAGACCCAGAAACTGCAGGGTCCTGGACCTGAGTGACTGAAGGGAGGCTGGTGGCGTAAAGCCAGAGAGGAAATGGGGCCAGATCTTGTAGGGCCTCGTACACCTTTCTGAGGGTTTCACATTTGACTCTGAGGCATGAACGGAACAGCGCTAGGAAGGGTTTAGTTGCTGAATTAGAGGTCTGTACAGAGGACAAAATCAGTGAAAAGCGGGGATACAGCAGTCAGGGGACCAGAGGGAGTGATCAAAGAAGCAGGAGAAATCAAGGAGCGCTGCCTCTTTGTGAGAGAGTGGCAACACTCACCTGGACTTGACCTCCGTTGACCGTTGGGCTCACACCCGTGACTGTGCACACGTGTGCCGTTACTCACAAAATCACAAACTTACAAGTCCTGTATTCATCCCCATGGTTCATCCGTTAAGCAAAGAAAAAAAAAAATGGGGAGGTAGTTTTTTGTTCCAATCCCTTTGTATTTGAGAAGTTTCTACTGAACTACCTACTGTAGCCCCACTCTGAAGCCCTTGTTGTGCTTCAAGGAAAAACAGACTATCCAAGGAACATGATGAAGCCTCCCTTTTCACATACGTGAAAAGCTATGTGTGGAGTTGCCTCTCTTCACTCGTCTTTCATTTTATATTTGTAATAAACAATTACTAGGTGCCATGAGAACCATCCTTTATGATCCATGTAGGCTTTGTCACACTCTTTCATTCAATCAATGTATTTTGAACCCCTGCTGGATGCCAAGTTCAGGTCACTGTGCTGACTCAGGGGGAACAGGTATGTATCAGGCTGGACCCTAGCCTTTCAATTTCTCACAAACATACAGACAGATCATCACAACACTCCTTGATTACAGCCATGACAGAATTAAAGTCAAGGGAGCCCGGTAAAATGGAGGAGGGTCATTTAATCGCAGTCTAAGGGGTGGGTGAGTACACATGGTCGGGAAAGCCTTTGGGGGAGGGTTGAAGTTAATAAGGTAGGTACTTTTATTATCCCCATTTTACAGATGAGAACTATCAAGGTCCAAGATACTCACTTGCTTAAGGCTGCATAGCTACTGAGAGAGCCAGATTTAAATTCTAGGGCATTTGGTTTACAAAACACCAATTCTTTCCCACTCACTGACTACTACTAAAATCACATTTCCCGACTCTGCTTCCCTTTAGTACATCTAGAAATCCTCTCAGGTATGTGTGGTCACTCTCCTGAAAGCTGGGTCCAGCTGTGAAGACCACAAGGCTCTCAGAAGGTCTGTAACATTCTCCATCTGCAGTGACAGCTGTTGTAGAGAGCTCCTCCCTCTTAGAATTGCATTTCACTTAAAATTAATCGCAAAAGAGGCAGCTCTAGGTTCCATGCCCATCTCACCAAGAAAGGCACCCAACTTCCCAGGACCATGCTTCTAATGTTGCTGTCACTTTCCAATCTGCCTGCTCTTTCCTAAATCAGAAAACATGCGGAAATATGTATCCTAGACTTGTTGCGCTCAGAGCAGATCCTCTCAGTTTTAGAACATTACATAGAAGCTGTGTTCTCCTGGGTGCCCAGATCTCCCAGGCAGAAAAAAGTGAGAGCGGAGGAAGTCTGTGCCACAAGGAATGACATGTACTGTGTGTGTATCTCAGCAACTCTCAACACACGCGAAATCTGTCACAGTGAAGGGAAGATTACCTTTGGTGTCAGGCAGACCAGCGTGTGACTCAGCTCCATCACTTGCTGCCTCACTTACTTAAACCCATCTCAGCCTGTCTCTTAAACTGTTGAAAGAAGATTTTGATACTCATCTTTCAATTTTGCTGGTAAATAAATATTACACGCATAAAGCGGACCCTCGACAAACCAAAATCAATGCCCAGGATGATGGCAAAATAGAACGTCTTCTTCTCTGTAACGCTAATTCCATTTCATGCTTGCAGGGGAAACTGAACTTCAAGTTGTGAAGTAACATGTCAAGGTGACACCCTTCATTGGTGGGAGTGAGATGGGCCCTCAGGTGGGCTTTTCACTACAGTTTTCAGGAGAAGAACATCCAGAGCGGAAATAGCTTCCTTTGAACTCAGTGACCCTTAGCAAGTGAACACCTTACCTAAGAAGCCAACTCTGAACGTCATCCAAAAATGCCACAACAGAATGTAAACTGGTGGAGCCACTATGGAAAACGGTATGGAGGTTCCTCAAAAAAACCAAAAACAGAGTTGCCATATGATCCTGCAATCCCACTCCCGGGCATATATCCGGAGAAAAACATAACTTGAAAAGATACGTGCACCCCAGTGTTCACTGCAGCACTCTTCACAATAGCCAAGACATGGAAACAACCTACATGTCCATCGACAGAGGAATGGATAAAGAAGATGTGGTACCTATATACAATGGAACACTACTCAGCCACAAAAGAGAATGAAATAATGCCACTTGTAGCAACATGGATGGACCTAGAGATTATCATACGAAGTGAAGTAAGTCAGAAACAGAAAGACAAATACCATATGCTATCACTTATATGTGGAATCTAAAATATGACGCGAATGAACTTATCTACGAAACACAAAAGGACTCACAGACATAGAGAGCAGCCTCGTGGTTGCCAAGGGGGAGGAGGCTGGGGGAGGGATGGATTGGGAGTTTGGGATTAGCAGATGCAAAGTATTATATATAGAATGGATAAACAGCAAGGTTCTACTGTACAGCACAGGGATCTATATTCAATATCCTGTGATAAACCATAATGGAAAAGAACATGAAAAAGAATGTATACATATGTATAACTGAATCACTTTGCTATACAGCAGAAACGAACACAACGTTGTAAATCAACTACACTTCAATAAAATAAATTTTTAAAAATGCCGCAACAAACCGTAGCTCTTGATAAAAAGAATCCTTTTGACAAGACATGGTGACTTTGTGAGAGCACAGCTATAGAGACATGAGGACTTGGATTCAAATACTAACTCCACTCTAAGCCTTCTCTTCCACGAAACGGAAATCATAACTGACTCCATAGGATTTAACGGGCTGTCAGTTACACAGGATACAGGGCTCAACACAGGGTCCGGCACAAAGACTGACACGTACAAACATTACATGTCTTAACTTCATCCCTTTCCTTCTGACTCCAGGGAAAGTTCAACAGCAAGCTCTTCAAGAAGAGGTGGAATTTCTACTGGGAAACATACTTTATTTTTGGTTGGACTTTGATGGATGGCAGTTAATGGTGGTGTCAGCTAGCTCTTGATGTATAAGAAACCACCCCGAATTTTAGTGGCTTTAAACAACAACTGATTCCTTTGCTCATAATTCTGCAGCTCAACGACTTCAGCTGGGCTCGGGTGACTGGTCCTTCTGCTCTTCTCAGAAGGCTTACTTATGCATCCGTGGTCGGTGCTCTATCGGCTAACTGGCTCTGCTGGGGGCTGGATGGTCTAGGATGGTCTCACCTACATTTCTGGCAAAGGATCCACTGTAAGGTGGGGTGAAGGCGATGCATGGACTGTGGATCTCTCATCATTCACCTAGCCCAGGCTTCTTCACATTGTTGTCATCTTGTTTCAAGAGCAGCAAGAGAGGGCAAACCCCAGTGCACAGGCACTTTTCAATTCTCTGCTTGCTTCACACTTGCTGTGGTCCCATGGCACAGAGCAAGCTCCATGCCGAGGCCAAGGACAATGTGGGAGGCATGCACGTTATCACAGCTGTTGCTGTAACAGTCTGCTACCACAGTGGCTCATGAAACAACCCTGTTCATCAGCGGAGAAGCAATGAACTATAGATAAACCAGACAGCAGAGTGCTAGTCTCCCAAAAAAGATTTCTACTCTTCTTTAGAAAAAGTTAAAACTGTCTTGCCCTATTGTTTTAACAGGTGGAAAATAAAATTATTTTATGAAATTTGGAAAAAAACTAATTTGAAAATTTCCTTGGCATTGCACTAAACCTACAACCTGTGGATCTCTTTATCCAGAAACATGCTATGACTTTGCCAGGAGGGACTCAGTCTCTACCTCCTTCCATATTATAATGTTGCTTCTCCTCCCCCTTCCAATAAATACGCCCCACCCCCGGCACAGACATATTGCATAGGCATAATCTGATGTGGGAGTGATGCAGCAGACTATAAAACGGCACCTCTTGTGAGACAAGGACATAGTACCTGGTAACTGTGAAGCAGACTTGTCATGTGGCTGGGGCCTGTTTGGTCCACACCTCCCTGCAGACACCAGCCCAATCTCCCAGCTTCGCTAAAGTTCCTCTTGATTTATTCAAATATCTTTTAGAGTTGAGTACAAGTTTTATCATTTTCTACTACAACGCCCTAACCATATTTTTTAGGATCCCTCGGTATTTTGTTTACTTTGTAGTGGTTGATATTGCTACTGTGATGTCATCGTTTCCCCATTATATTTTCTACAGGGTTATTGCCGGCATACATGAAAGCTCTTGGGATTTTAAATGTTAATGTTTATTAACTTCTACCATTTAAAGAAATTTATTTTTACATCGTTTCTTAGGTGTTTCCCAAGAATATATTCCTACCATCTGCTAAGAATGACAATTTTGTCTTCTTTACCAAAACGGTAGGCTTTTTTCTCTTTACAATCTCATTACACGGGAAAGAAAATCTAAAATGATATGTAATAATATGGGTGAGAATTGGTGTATTTGCCTAGATCCTGACTATAATGGATTTTGTTTCTAGTTGTTTAACATCATTTGTGTATTTGTGAGTATGGGCACACTGAGGTACACAGCCTGTGCTGAAATCTATTTTTCTAGTGTCTTGGGGTTTTTTGTTTTGTTTTGTTTGTTTGTTTGTTTGTTTGTTTTGCCCGCACCTCGCGGCATAAGGCAGTTCCCCAGCCAGGGATCCAACCCGTGCCCCCTGCATTGAAGCGCAGAGTCTTAACCACTTGGCCACCAGGGAAGTCCTCCTAGTTTGTTTTTAATCATGGTATGTTGCCTTCCTCCAAATGATCCATATATCGGTAAAATATGGTCATTAGCACTAGTATCGCTATTGGTGGAGGTCATTCTCTTCATTTCTCCATTTTATCATTTTCTTCATACAGTTTTATTATATTATGCCCATATATTTTTGTCATATTATGCTCTAGATATTGAGGGTAGTCTTGCCACCAGGAACAGAATCATTCTTATGAGCTATTTGGATATACACGGCGTGGAACAGACCCTGGCAAGCTGAACTAACTTGTTATTTAAAAACCGGACTGTATGTTTCATAACCATTTTCCACATACCTTTCCGATTCAATTTCCCCTTGATGAATGGATTATTTCACTGGAAAAGTGAGTTGGTGTGATCCTGCTTGCCTGATGCCAGCAGAGGGTCTGTGGGTAAGAGAGAGACAAAGATGCCTAAGTTGCAATAAGGCAAAAGGGAGGGGACATCAGAGGTCTTCTCCATAGGTTCCTGTGAGAGCAGGGAAACAAGAAGAAAAAATACAAAGGAGGGGGAAGGCTTTAGGTTGTTACATCTGGGGCTGTGGGAGGGCCACTTCTTGGCCAAGGGGACAGGATGACCAGACAGAGGTGAGAGAGCACCAAGTGGCCTTGCTGGAGTCCCAGGCCAGGAGGCTCCTAAAAATCAAAATGCAAAATATGAAGGGATTGCCAGAGGCACGTTTCCCAAAGCCTCAACCAGTACTTCTCAATGAGAAAGAGAGACAAGGGTGGAGTGCGTGGAGGGGAGAGATTCCTGGGATTTAATAAAACACTGCTTTGGGTGGTTCTCCAGCTGTTGGGTGAACATGGCCCAGAGTGCAAAGGTCTGAACCAAGTAGGTGAGGAGTTTACTGTTGAGGAAACCGAGGACCAGAGGTTAGGTAAGATGTCAATAGGGGTTCAAGAAAGGTGTTCACTTATGGGCTGTGCCAAGATGCCTGGCAAGGTGAAGAACCTGTTGAAGAAACAAAACTGCATGATATGACTCAGCAAAGATTCGGTACTGTTTTGTCAAGAATACCGAGGATCGTCTTGACAAAACCGGGGCCTTCCTGTAAGTAAGCCGGTACTCTACCTTATGGGTGATGACGAGGACCATACGCACTTGACCGTCCGTCCTGTGTGTAAAACGACTGCGTGTGTGTTGCCTGCAACCTGGTGGGGAGGGTGAGGAGAAACGTCCGACCGCGCCACAGCCACGTCGGGCTCGAAGGCACACGTGGACGCAAGCTTGGCCCAAGTCACAAGGCGGTGCATTTCACCCCGGGGGACGGAGATTCCCAGCCCGGAGGTGCGGGGCGCCTGCGCAGTGCGCCCCAGGCGCCGCGCGCTGCGGGAGCCGCGAGACCCCCGCCCCACGCCCTCCGACGGGAACGCGCACGTGCCCGGGGACGCGGACGCGTCCGCGAATGCGCCTCACCTCGCTCAACCCCGGCCCCGGCGGCTGAGGAGGGAGAGACGGGGACGCGCACCGGAGACGCCGGTGGGCTCCGCGCAGAGTGGCGGGCTCCGGGGCGGAGACGGGGATGGGGGCGGGGGCGGCGGCGCCTCCTCCACTCAGGCGTCTGCGCCCGGGACCCCCCGGCCGCGCGGGGGGAAGGACCGACTGACGTACCTCGCGCGCCCCCGCCTCCGTCCCCGCCCCCGCCTCATCTTCCCCGAGCTCCCGGGGCTCGCGGGCTGAGACGCCTCTCTCTCACCGCCCCTCGCCGCGGCCCTTTCTCTCCGCGGCACCTCGGAGTCCCTCGGTCCGGTGGCGGCGGCAGCGGGGACCCGAGCAGCGGCGAGCGGCCTCGAGGATGAAGTGCAAACCGAACCAGACGCGGACCTACGACCCGGAGGGGTTCAAGAAGCGGGCGGCGTGCCTGTGCTTCCGGAGCGAGCGCGAGGACGAGGTGCTGTTAGTGAGTAGCAGTCGGTACCCGGACCGCTGGATCGTGCCGGGCGGGGGCGTGGAGCCCGAGGAGGAGCCGGGCGGTGCTGCCGTCCGCGAGGTGTACGAAGAGGCGGGAGTCAAGGGGAAGTTAGGCCGGCTCCTGGGCATTTTCGAGCAGAACCAAGATCGCAAGCACAGAACGTACGTGTATGTACTGACTGTCACTGAGATTCTGGAGGATTGGGAAGATTCGGTTAGCATTGGGAGGAAGCGAGAGTGGTTCAAAATCGAAGATGCGATCAAGGTTCTCCAGTGCCACAAGCCCGTGCATGCCGAATATCTGCAAAAACTAAAGCTGGGCGGTTCCCCAACCAGTGGAAACTCCATGGCCCCGTCCCTGCCAGAGAGCGATTCCTAGTATGTACCGCTCCTGCACAGACTCTTGCTTTCCACCTACCTGACAGTAAATAGTGCCCGGAGCACCCCTGGTGCCGTGTGCGGTCTCACCGGGAGGAGGGAGGCTTCTTTTGTTTCCTTGGCAGACCTCTGAATCACGCTTGCAAACTGTCTCAGTTGCCAGGCACTGTTTTCAGACATTTTGCACGTTTTTCAGATGCTTTCAGAATCGCTTCTTGGTAGCACTGTAACACATTTCGGAAAGCCAAAGCCACATGGTATTTTTTGGTTTGTTTGTTTTGTTTGTTTGTTTTTTATAAAGGTGCCTTAACTGCTGACCCAGTCTTTGGGGGGCGGGTGTGTGTGTGTGTGTGTGTACACGTGTATACGTGTTGTGGTTTTTTTTTTTTTTTACAGTTCGCACGTGTGTGTGTGTCCGTATGTGTCTGCGTCTGTCTGTGTGTGTATGTGCACTTTTGGTACCAGTCTTGTGGGTTTTTCTGTAGTGAAGGCCTTTAAAATCTGATCACCTTGGTTGTGTGGCAATTTCATTAATTTTTCCTCTTAAGTTGTTTTCTCATTCACAGCATTAGCCCTTGTCAGCAAGCCCTTCTGTGATGGGAATTGGTTTGAAGGACCAGTGTTGAATTTCAGAGAAGTATTTAAGAATTTTTTTTTTTTGGCTGCGTTGGGTCTTCGTTGCTGCGTGCGGGCTTTCTCTGGTTGCAGCGAGCGGGGGCTACTCTTGGTTGCGGTGCGCGGGCTTCTCGTTGCGGTGGCTTCTCTTGTTGCGGAGCACGGGCTCTAGCCGTGCGGGCTTCAGTAGTTGTGGCACGCAGGCTCAGTAGTTGTGGCTCGTGGGCTCTAGAGTGCAGGCTCAGTAGTTGTGGCACACGGGCTTAGTTGCTCCGCGGCATGTGGGATCTTTCTGGACCAGGGATCAAACCTGTGTCCCCTGCATTGGCAGGCGGATTCTTAACCACTCCACCACCAGGGAAATTTTACATCATGTGCTCTTTCCACACTGAACAATAATTTTATCTTGAGATATGTGATCTAATTTGCCCTTTTCAGAAACTGCTTAATTCATATGTCGATAATTCGATTTTCAGAACATTTTCACAACTGGTAGTTTTTTACTTCTTACTTGAAATGGCCATTTCCCATTTAGCCTGAATGTAGCTTAGCAAAATATTATTTTATAGAGTAAACGCCCTCTCGGGAAGGTATTGTTATGTACATATCCTGATATGTACATATTATGAAAACTGTATTCCGAGTGTGATTTAGCCTGCTCAACTTCCAACTCCCATTGCTCCTTTCTCAGTGCCCTAGAACAACATGGTTCTCTCAATACAAATTAGTCTTTGAAAGAAAGTCCGCATATTTGAATTTGTGATAGTCCACTTAAACTTGTCTGAATACTAGTAGCCAAAGGACTAGAATATTATATGGTAATTACATCCCAGTTGAGTGAGTTAGCTTTCTTGATATTCAGCTGCTACAGACTTCTCAAACTGTTAGGATGCCTGGCCGATCTCTCCTAAAGATTTAGGATAAAGGTTTTGTGTCACATGACAGACTTTTTTGGGTGCCAAGTTAAAAGCGCTTACGTTTGCTTCAGTACTTGCTTGAAATCAGGGATCCTATCTAAAGTGCATAGGTCTCTTTTGGAACTACCTTTATTCCCCTAGCCATAGTAAGTAGGTAAAGTAAAGCCTACTTCATGAAGTGGGTACTGGTACGTAGAAAGATCATTTTTAATTTTTAGGGCAACCTAGAATGTGTCATATTTCTTAATCATTATTGATAGATATTTTGTGTCAGTCAACTAACTTTTGGGGGGGTCACTGTTAATGCACTCTGTATTAAAAAATTTTGAAAGTTTAGAAACTTGGAACTCTTGATCTTTTCTCAAGAAGGTTGAGGGAAAGCCTACTTTGTGAAAAGAGTATGGGTGGGGGATGTCTTTCTATATATAACGTTTAACATCTTAAAAATATTCTACAGATCAATAATAATATAAGTGGATAATAACTGTAATTTAAACACTTTTTTTTCTACAAATCAACCTTTTAAAATGAACACAATCACTGGTAGAATTGAATATCACTACGTTTTCTTTTTCAACTTTGGTGCCAATTTTTAAAATAAGATCTTTGCTGTATAGAAATATGTCTAAATAAAGTACGTATTGTAATTGACAAAACTAATGTTGCCAAAGGAATGAGTAGAGAATGAACAGCTTTTAAAAACAAATTATATGATTTCATATTCGAAATTATGTAGAATTATCAAATATGTGTTTCAAAAATATGTTTTTGTACAGAAAGATATCTTATTTTTTAAATAAACTTTCTAAATCCCACAAGTTGATGTTTCCTATTCTAACAATCCAAATCAATGAATGATATTCTCAGTAACCTGAAATTTTTCAAAGTATACAGTAACAGCATGAAATTGGATTATTGTTTTATGACCATTTCATATATAATACTGCCTCCATCTAAAATGTTGCTACAAGCACCTGGGAGGTTTAACTTGTACATGGCATCCTTAGAGATAATAATGCACCATCTTGTTTTGACTTTTCAACTTGTATTTGACAAATGTGAAAAGTACAGTGTTGATGTTAATCAACTCTTGTTAGCCTGCAGATATTTGCTGTATTTAATTCTGAAAGATTTGTATTGAGTTCTATCACTTGCTAGTATTATCTTCAGTTCCCAGTTATCTTCAATTTATGCGATCTGTAAGATTCCTTTCATTTCTAAATTGCAAAAGAACATTTTACAGTTATCACACTTTAAGCTTTCAAATTCACATGGGCAGTTCTTGCTATGCTTTCGGAGTTCAGTCAAGAATAAGTTAAATGAAAGAACCTAAAAAGCCTTTCATTTTAAAAGAGAAATCCAAAGAATTCAGCTTAAAACAGTTGACACAGAGGTAACAAACCAAATGGTATCTAGTTAACCTCCATCCTCCAAGAACTTGATCCATCAACAGTTGGAATTTTCTTCCTACAGTCATTACATAGCACCCATGCATTATTTATAAGATTATTACACTAAAAATGTACAGATGAATCTTTCAATTCATTCTCTCCAGAAAGGAAACAGTGCATTGATCAAAGATAATTAAGACTTTCAGACATGAGGTAGAAATTTGTTTCCAGCATATTTTTTAAAGACTAGGTTTTTCCCCCCAAACTGGGCAAGTGCCTTAACAAAAGTTTTAAGAAGACATGTTGGAGTAAAGGTAATATTGATATGTTTGATATATCGTTTCCCTGGATGCCCAATATATTATATTTTCTAAGAAACCTGTTTTGCTGATCAGATCACTGTTGAAAGAAGTAAGTCTGAAAGGGATGGGAGTGGCTATAAATATTTTGAATTCTGTTGTATGGTTTAATTTTAAAAGAACTATAAATATTTCAACATTTTTGTGTTTAGAAACATCAAATAAATATTGGTGTGTGTGTGCGTGCACACGGGCTCACACGCGTGTAAGCAACAGGAATAGGCAGCTTCTAAAGTACTAGCAACATTAGAGGGCCCTTCTGGGACAGATGGGTAAAGGGTTCTGAAGCTGGAGCTGCTCCTCTCACTTCCCTTTAGGTGGAAGAAAGAGCGATTCCTCCATCAATAGTTGTTAACTGGGAAAAGGAAGGTGAAAATGCTGCTTTAAGCCTATAGTACTAACAACTGGCCAGAGTTTTCTTTTTCAGGGTTCCTTTTGTGGAAGCACCAAGCAAAACAGGAAATATTTTCAGCATCGTTCTAGTATTGTAATCATCTTTCTGATTGACTGTTTGGCCTGTTAGACTATGAACTCTTTGAGGACTAGGACTCAGCCTGAATCCTGCCCATATCCTCAGAGCCTAGAACAGTGGCTAAAATTTGGAGACATCTGTCATTGATCCACAGATTAGAAATGTCTACTACTAGTGTTTTCTATAACACTGTAATACTAGTGTATTGATTTCTTAGCTTTATATTTTAACTAGGACAATCTGTTATTCCTTAGGCTCTCATGTTGCCTTATAGTGGAACTGCATTAGATAATTCACTGAAGGCTTTTCCAATAAAAAGTGGTTGATGAACCATACTTCAGTAAATATTTGTTGACTAGAGGAATTGATGAACCAATAAAACTATTAATGAGATATTTTTTTTTAGGTGAATGGCATAGATGTTGTTCAGATTTACTTTGAAAGAATCAAGTATGTGAACCCTATGATGAATGGAATTGTGAAGACAGGTGAGCTCTTTCACACTCCCAAGGACACAGCTCGTCCTATCCTTTTGGACACTTCCTCCCTGTTTATTACAATGACTACTCTCCAGGTTGTTGCACAACTACTATATCTGTACAGACTTCTAATTTGGCACCTATGGCCTTTTTTGTGCTTTTATGATTATATGTCAGTATTTCCCACCAGGTTATGTGACCTTGAGTGCAAAGACCTTATTTCCTTCGTCTTTTTTTATATATCTAGCATATAAGACATCACTAGAAATATGGTAGACATCACTGAAGGTTTGTCTAAAAAATTAATATTTTGTAATGACACTGAGTGGTAAAGCATTTACCTTCTAATCTGCTGTTAGTACAGCAAATGCTGTCTGTTTAGCTTATATGTGGCTTTTATACATCAGGTGTCACACAGGTGTTTAAAGGCAGTTGTGAGATATTAGAAAGCAAAAATTCTTACTCATATGTCTATGTCATCCCACACATTATGTGCCTGCTAAGGGCAGTACACTACACTACCTATGAAAAAATATATTTCATATTTTTTAACCTAAATCTGACTGTGCCTCTAGTCATAACTCCTGATCTGTAGAAAATACAGGGAACAGAGAAACATTACTCTACATCACAGAGATGATATGAGCAGAATCCAGACTACAGGAAACTACAGGACAAATGACCTAGTACCGTCAGTAAATGATTGCCAGAATGAAATGGAGGATGAACCTATAGGTTAAAAGAGATTTAAGAGACTTAACCAGTTGTAATATATGGATCTTTTTCCAGTTGTAATATATGGATCTTTTTTAGATCCTGATTTGACTAAACTGTAAAATAAATACATTTTGAGACAATCTGGATAATTTGAAACTTGACTTGATATTTGATATTAGTTGGAATAATAGTATTGTGATTATGTTGAAAATAAGAGTCCTTATCTTTAAGCGATATATTCTCAACTATTTACAGTTGAAATGATGTCTGGAATTTGCTTCAGAATAATAAGTCTGGATGTTAATTGTGTTGGAGATATTGATGAAACAAGACTGGCCTTGACTTGATAATTGTTGAAGCTGGGTGATGGTTAAATGATGGTTCATTATATATGTTTCTCTCCACGTTTGTATATTTGACATTTTCCATAATAAAAAGTTAACAAAAAGTTATCAGAATTCTTATTAAAGCTAATATTTGAGGCATTGAGAAGAAGAAAAATGTTAGATTGTTTAGTAAATGTTGGCTCTGTGGTGCCATTTCTGGCCCAAGAGGTCAAATGCCCAAAAAGAGAAGGGCAACATACCCTGGAATAGTTAGTGTTTCCCTTGCTACAGACCATTGTTAGGAGTTTTATTCTCAGTTTGGCCCATGGAAATAGGAAGAGTTAAATTTTTATTTATGTCTGTTGGAAAATGGGAATGGATCCTCATGTTCTCTTTTTTTTTTAACATCTTTATTGGAGTATAATTGCTTTACAATGGTGTGTTACTTTCTGCTTTATAACGAAGTGAATCAGTTATACATATACATATGTTCCCCTATCTCTTCCCTCTTGCATCTCCCTCCCTCCCACCCTCCCTATCCCACCCCTCTAGGTGGTCACAAAGCACCGAACTGATCTCCCTGTGCTATGCGGCTGCTTCCCACTAGCTATCTATTTTACGTTTGGTAGTGTATACATGTCCATGCCACTCTCTCACTTTGTCACAGCTTACCCTTCCCCCTCCCCATATCCTCAAATCCATTCTCTAGTAGGTCTGTGTCTTTATTCCCGTCTTGCCACTAGGTTCTTCATGACCTTTTTTTTTTTCCTTAGATTCCATATATATGTGTTAGCATACTGTATTTGTTTTTCTCTTTCTGACTTACTTCACTCTGTATGACAGACTCTAACTCCATCCACCTCACTACAAATAACTCAATTTCGTTTCTTTTTATGGCTGAGTAATATTCCATTAGCAAGATTTTTGACAACACTTAAGTCCAGTTCATATCAATGTGAAAATCAAAGGGATGAAGTCTCCAGGGAGCAAATTTATGGAATTATAAAAATCCACAAAATGCTTTTTTTGAATAGTTTTTTAGAAGAATAATGGCTGTAGAATGTGTTAGTTACACATTCATTAATTTTAAAGTTATACTTGAAGGTAGGTGACACAGGAAAGTAAGTAGTTAACATTCTTGACTGCAGTGAACCATTTTGTGTTTCACAGACTGCAGATATTCCTTCAGTTTTGAATGTGCTTAGAATTCTGTAAAGGCTAAAACCTTCTAGGTCAGAGTTAATGAAGCTGTACTGAAATCAACAAACATAGGGTCTGTCCTGACTTACTTTGTGGGTCAAGGAGCAGCAGGCAGAAAGTGAGAACAACATTGGAGGTCCCTTCCAGGGAAGATAAACACCTTCATAAGTGTGAAGGGACTTCCCTGGTGGCACGGTGGTTAAGAATCCGCCTGCCAACGTAGGGGACATGGGTTCGAGCCCTGGTCCGGGAAGATCCCACATGCCGCGGAGCAACTAAGCCTGTGCGGCGCAACTACTGAGCATGTGCTCTAGAGCCCGTGAGCCACAACTGCTGAGCCTGTGTGCCACAACTACTGAAGCCTGTGCGCCTAGAGCCCATGCTCCGTGACAAGAGAAGCCACTGCAATGAGAAGCCCAGGCACCGCAATGAAGAGTAGCCCCCCCTCACTGCAACCAAAGAAAGACTGCACACAGCAACAAAGACCCAATACGCCAAACATAAATAAAATAAATAAATTCATAAGTGTGAAGGGCTGTGAAG
The DNA here is from genome assembly GCF_028021215.1 of Eschrichtius robustus. Taxonomy (NCBI): domain Eukaryota; kingdom Metazoa; phylum Chordata; class Mammalia; order Artiodactyla; family Eschrichtiidae; genus Eschrichtius; species Eschrichtius robustus. The sequence goes on from NC_090845.1 coordinate 47,195,487, forward strand.
ATGAAGCTGCCCATTCTACTCCTTACTGTCCTCTAGGTTGTGTTCCAATCACAAGAGCAAGCAGTTCCCCCAGAAACAACTGTTTCCTGGAAGAGAGGAGATGAAAGGTTTACCTCAGAGCCCTTTACTGCTCACAGCTGGGCAGAGCTTTCACTTTCAAGGTTCCCCTGTTAGAAGGAACAGAAAAATTACAAAAAGTTTTTCATTCATCTTTTCCTGGAAGTTTTTTCCTAACTTGAGTTTACTCTGATTTTAGCAGATTTTTTTAATTTGGAGGCAAACAGAGCTAGGGGAATAGAATGGTAGGGGATGGTTGTAATTACAACAAATAGTGGTTTAGAGTCCAACAGGCCATGGTTCAAAGTTGGCCTATCTGCTAGCTGTGTGGCCTCTGCCAAGTTACTTTACCTGCCTAATCTTCAGTTTTCTCATCTGAAAAATGGGGACAATCATAGCCCTTGCCTTTGTAAACAGCACTGCTTCTGAAAAACCCTTCTTGATCTCCTGGGGTGAGGTATACTCTGATGTTCCCAGGTACCCCATTGCTTTGTTATTTGATAGTTCTTATCAAAATTATACTTATTAGGTGCATGTCTCTACCTTCTAAACTCTGAGGTCTCCTGGCTCTGTGACCCAGACTAGGTTGTCTCTGTGTCCCCAGAGTCTGGCACAGAGCCTGGAACATGGTGCCCCACAGGTCCTCCTAACATTTTTATTATATAAATGATTGTCATACGTCCTACATGTCAAAAATATATTGCTGTTATTTTACCAGGTATCTGTTTACTGGAAATGTGAAAAACACCATAAGACTGTGGTTTGTACTCCAATTTCTCTTTATTGGGAAAAATATTTTGTCTATAAATGATGCTTCCATTTTTCAGAATCTTCCAGTACCAATTATTCGTAACTTCTTAGCTTCATAAAGTACTATGGGATATTCGCTCAGGTGGTGAACTGGCCCCACAGCTGCATTTGATAATTTACTGAAGGCTTCCCAAATACAAATGATTGAAAGAAATAGTAAGCCCTCAGTATTTATTAAGATTAAGAACTGTTGAATGAATACAAGTATGCTAATTATTTTATTTTATGGGTGAAAGATATAACTAACAGTCAGGATTGTATGGTAACAAATTCACACATACAAGACAAGCCAAGGCCAAGACCTGACTGATTGGACTGGTAAAGATACAATGAGCTACTTTTAGATGTAGACAGTTTATTACTTAAATATACAGTGCAGAGAAAAATGAGCCAAAGGTGCCAGCTCCCCAGGCCCTTGCCCCACATTCCCTAAAAGACAACAAAGAAACAAAGGGGGCTGTGTGATGGTAATGCAAGTTTTGGGATACTCCATTACCGAACAGCCACATCTAGACTGCAGCTGAGTGCTTTTATGTTCTGCAGGTCTGTTCTAAGGGGCACAGGACAGAAAGCCCCATACCTCATCAGAAACTGGTATGTGATGAGAAACTGCCTCATGGCAGACTCCTAGAGGAGATGTGTGGGAGATGGCCTTGTAGCGGCTCCTTACAGCATTCCATCTCCTCATGTTCTGGGAGGTCATGAGGCATTTAACCAAGACTCAGATTAGCTGCAGTTCAAGCCTATGTGGAGACATGCAAGGGTGTCAGGCCACCATGGAGGAGCCATTCCCCTACAACTCTACTTTCCCTTCACATGTCCAGCTAGGAAGTCTTTCTGTAAACAGAGGCCACCAGTCATGGGCACTCTAAAGACACAATGGACCTCCGTCCAAAATTTGGTTCAGATGTCAAGACTGATGATACTACTAACACACCAAGAGGATATTCAAAGATTTATTACTCACAAAAAAAGGCTTTATGGAGAGAGCAGGACAGGCTTCCAAAGCTGGTTTGAAAATGTCTTGAGAGAACAGGAAAGGAGACTGACTTGGATTTTTATTGCAGTTAGAGGGTGGGGATGAAGTGAGCGTTGTAATGCACAGCCACACACATTTCTGGAGACGAGTGAATCCAAAATCTGCAATGTGGGCTGGCAGCTGAGAAATGAAGGAGAGCAAGTGGTGCAGTTTTTGTCCAAAGGCTGGCAATCTGGAGACCCAGAAGAGCTGATGGTACATTATGAAGTCTGAAGGTCGCCTGCTGGAGAATTCCCTCTTGCTTGGGGGAGGTTGTTCTTCTTGTTCTATTCAGGCTTCAACTGAGTAGATGAGGCCCACGTACATCATGGAGGGCAATCTATTTACACAGAGTTCACTGAGTTAAGTGTTAATATCATCCAAAACACCCTCCAAGTTGACACATAAAATTAACCATCACAAATCTACCCCCAGCCCGGTCAACTCGGCACTTGTACACATCTCCTAAAGTCATACTTACTCTCCAAATGAAGACAGTAACAAGGTCATCTTTCCACCTAACATGATACAAGGATCCTGCGTACACCAAAAATGCACTAAGTCCTTCCCCAGCAGAGAAGGTAAAGTCCTTGAGTCAAGTTTACTCTTCTTGATATCCCGTAACTAAAATACTATGATGCAAAGTTAATAACAATACTTAAATACTATGATATAAAGTGAATCCATCTTATGTTACATGATAAGGGGTTAACAGAGGGAAGGAAAGAAAGGTATTATACACACACGAACATACACATAAACATATAACAAAAAAGGAGGAAATACTCAGGACAGTTACAGTCCTCATTTTTGTAACAGGTCATGTGGTCACAGCTGGTATTCATAAATACCTTCTTCCTCTGTTCCATAATCCCTTTGCCTTCAACAAGCACCACAAGTGATTGTGGTTCTTTACCTGGGGTAGTGACCCAAACCTTCATTCTCGAAGGGTCTGGGCCAATACTAATCCTGCCTGGATTGGGTTGTTGTAGCTTTCCATTTACTTGAATCACGGGACATACAATACCAAGAGATACTCTAGGGCATCTCCTGTATTGCAGACATGCTCTTCCTTACCTCTGTTATAGAATAGCAGCCCAATTTCCCCTTGGTAGTCAAGATCAATTACCCTGGCCAGCACAGTAACTCTCTTCTTTGCCTACTGATTCAGAGGCATAAGGAGCCCAAAATGGACAGGTTGCAGTCTTAACTTCTAGTTCAATGGAATCATTGTTGTGTCTGCTGGAGGAACTAAGACCTCTAGGCCAGCAGAGCATAATATGAGAACAGGAAGCAAAAATTTTGCTAATGGGTCACTAGAGGTGCCATTTCCACCCCTTGATTCCTGGACCCATAAATCCTGGCTATGGGAAAAGCAGCACCATATGTTAGATGTTGACTGAGAGCACATACAGCCTCCTGGAGGAGCTTGCCCAGCCCTACAAGGTATTATCACCTGCAAGGTATTACTCACTGTAACTGAGTCCTCTAAGGGCCATTCCATATTCCAAAGCTGGTCATTCCAAAGCAGGCCAGCTGCTTTAAGATGGTGGAGACCACGGTAAACCAGTGAATTCCATGAGTGTGGGCTCACTGCTGCACTTCATTTGCGATGGAGTGAGTTCCTTGATCAGAAGCAATGCTATATAGAATACCATGATGGTGGAAAGACATTCTGTAAGTCCATGGATAGTGGTTTTAGCAGAAGCACTAAGTGCAGGGAAGGCAAACCCTCATCCAGAGTAAGTGTCTAGTCCAGTAAGGACAAAATGCTTCCCCTTCCGTGATGGGAGTGGTCCAATGTAACCAACCTCCCACCAGGTGGCTGGCTGATCACCCCGGGGAATGGTGCTGTAGAGGGGGCTCAGTGTTGGTCTCTGCTGCTGGCAGATGGGTTATTTGTTGGTGGCCGTAGCCAGGTCAGCTTTAATGAATGGAAGTTCATGTTGCGGAGCCTGTGCACAACCTCCATTGCTGCCACCTTGGCCACTTTGTTCATGAGCCCATTGGGCGATGAGACAGGGGTAGCTGGGGAAGGAGGTTGACTAGTGTCCACAGAATGGGTCATCCTATCCACTTGATTATTAAAATCCTCCTCTGTTAAGGTCACGCTTTAGTGAGCATTCACATGGGATACAAATATCTTCATGGTTTTTGCCCATTCAGAGAGGTCTATCCACATACCTCTTACCAAAATTTCCTTGTCACCAATTTTCCAATCATGTTCCTTCTAAGTGCCTGACCATGCAGCCAAACCATTGGCCACAGCCCATGAATCGATATGTAATCACATGTGTGGCCATTTCTTCTTCCAAGCAAAGTGAACAACCAGGAGCACTGCCCAAAGTTCTGCCCACTGGGAGGAATCTCCTTCACCACTGTCCTTCAGGGATGTCCCAGAGAGGGGCTGTAGTGCTGTAACTGTCCTCTTTAGGGTGGTGTCTGCATGTTGTACAGAACCATCTATAAATCAGGCCCGAGACTTTTCTTCCTCTGTCAACTGATCGTAGGGAACTCCCCATGAGGCCATAGGTGCAGTCTGGGGCAGAGAATGTAGCGTAGGAGGACTGGGGACTGTGGACATTTGTGCCTTCAGGACCTGCCCGGGCCCGATCATGTATTATATGTACTAATTCCATTTGATGATGGAGTGTTGCTGTGCACGCCCAACTTGGCTTGGTGGGTCATTTCCACCGTGAAGGTGACTTGGTGGCCATAGTTAAGCATTCAGTCTCTCCTAAGGCCTGGCAGCAAGCCAACAACTGTTTCTCAAAAAGAGAGTAGTTATCTGTGGATGATGGCAGGGCTTTACTCCAAACTCCTAAGAGCCTGTGCTGTAATTCACCTAGAGGAGCCTGCCCAAAGCTCCAAACAGCATCCCTATCTGTCACTGACACTTCAAGCACTATTGAATCTGCTGGATGATATGGCTTAAATGGCAGAGCAGCCTGGACCTGTTGCAGAGCCTTCTCTGGTTCTGGGCCCCACTCAAAACTAGTACCTTTTACGTGTCATTCAGAAAATGGCCCAGAGTAACACACCCAAATGAGGAATATGTTGCCTCCAAAATCCCAAGAGGCCCAAGAGGCATTGTGCCTCTTTTTGGTTGTAGGAGGGCGGGATACAACATCTTATCCTTCACCTTAGAAGGGATATCTCAACATGCACCACCCCACTGGACCCCTAGAAATTTCACTGATGTAAAATGACCTTTAATTTTTGTCAGATTTATTTCCCACTTCACGGCACGTAAATGTCTTATCAATAAGTCTAGAGTAGTTGCTACTTCTTGCTCACTAGATCTAATCAGCACAATGTCATCAACATAATGGACCAGTGTGATATCTTGTGGAAGAGAAAGGCAAACAAGATCACAGCTGACTAAATTATGACATACAGCTGAAGAGCTGATATAGGCCTGTGAAGGTGTACCTGTGAAGGTAGGACAGTGAAGGTGTATTGCTGGCCTTTCCAGCTGAAAGCAAACTGCTTCTGGTGAAACTTATTGACAGGCATGGAGAAAAAGGCATTTGCCAGATCAATAGCTGTGTACCAGGTACCAAGGGATGTGTTAATTTGCTCAAACAATGAAACCACATCTGGTACAATAGCTACTATTGGAGTCACCACCTGGTTAAGCTTATGACAATTGACTGTCATTCTCCAAGATCCATACATCTTTTGCACAGGGCAAATAGGCAAGGCAAATAGGAATGTGATGGGAATCACCACCCCTGCATCCTTCAAGTCACTGATGGTGGCACTAATCTCTGCAATCCCTCAGTAATGCAGTACCGCCTTTAGTTTACTATTTTCCTAGGTAGAGGCAGTTCTAGTGGCTTCCACTTGGCTGTTCTCACCATATTAGCCCTCACACCACCGGTCAGGGAACCAATGTGGGGATTCTGCCAACTGCTGAGTACAGTTGATTCTTGAACAACACAGGTTTGAACTGTAGGATCCACTTACACATGGATTTTTTAAAATAAATATACGAAAATATACATGTAGAACATTGTGTGCAAGGCTTGTATTGAAGTATTGAAGTGGATAGCCTATCCTTATATACGCATAAGGTGAGTGCTATTTAATATAAAATTAATAAAGTGTTAGTTTTCTTGCTGTTTTATAACTTTGCTTTCAAAGAATTTCATTATTGTACGATATTCCTCTCCCTTTCGTGATTGGAGAAACTGTGAATCAGCCTATTATCACAAGTGGTTTTTAAAAAAATTTATTTATATTTTATTTTATTTTTATTTTTGGCTGCGTTGGGTCTTCGTTGCTGCGCAGGGGCTTTCTCTAGTTGTGGCAAGCGGGGGCTACTCTTCGATGTGGTGTGCGGGCCTCTCATTGCGGTGGCTTCTCTTGTTGTGGAGCACGAGCTCTAGGCGTGCGGGCTTCAGTAGTTGTGGCACACAGGCTCAGTAGCTGTGGCTCGCGGGCTCTAGAGCGCAGGCTCAGTAGTTGTGGCGCACGGGCTTAGTTGCTCCGTGGCATGTGGGATCTTTCCGGACCAGGGCTCGAACCCGCATCCCCTGCATTGGCAGGCGGATTCCCAACCTCTGCGCCACCAGGAAAGTCCGGGGTGGTTTTTTTTTTTAATATGACAATGTTTCCAATACTGTACTATGAACATAACTGAAATACTGAATGCCATAAAAATTTTATAACCATTCATTAGTGTATAGGCTAGGCTACCATAAAGCAATCATATTGCTGCTTCTTCATTATCAATGCATGAATCATTATACCTGTAAATAAATATGAATTCCTTTTTCACGTTTTGTTTTCATTTTTGATGTCTAGTGTTAGTAATACATATAACATCTACAGTGTTACAGTGTTTTGTATCATATAAGACAATATTAATGTAGGTACTGACAGACAGATGATTCATCTTGTAAACAGACGACATAAACTTAAGTATTGACAAATACAGTGCAGTACCGTAAATGTATTTTCTCTTCCTTATGATTTTCTTAACAACATTTTCTTTTCTCTAGCCTACTTTATTGTAAGAATACAGTATATAATACATATAACATACAAAATTGTGTTAATCGACTGTTTATTTTATTGGTAAGGCTCTTGGTCAACAGTAAGCTCTTAGTAGTTAAGTTCTGGGGGAGTCCAAAGTTATACATGGATTTTCAACTGTGCGGTGAGTTGGCACCTCTAACCCCTGCATTGTTCAAGGATCAACTGTGTATCTATTCTAATTATTCATTTTGGAACTGGGAAAGTAACCACAGTATGGGTTTGGGGGCCCACTGAACCCACTGTGAGACACACCTGCACTAAAATTCCATTTATCATCTGACCTCCATAAGCTCCTACTCTGACTGGTGGACCACAGTGGCATTTCGAGTCTCCTGGAAACAGTGTCAGTTCAGGGCCAGTGTCCAGTAGTTCCTGAAAGGTCCGATTATTTTCTTTTCTCCAATGTACAGTTACCCAGTTAAAAGACTATAGATCTCTTTGGGGAAGGCTGGGAAAAAGATTAACTATAAATTTTTGGTAGTGTACCAGGGTCCTTCCTCAAGGAGTTCCAGTCTCCCCTTCATTCAGGAGTTTCTAGGCCTGTAAACTGGGAATTGATTGAAGGACCACAACTCTGTTTTTATGATTCAGACCAGACTTTTGTTCACTTGGCCTAGAACTTTTCTGCTTATACAAATCAAGTAAGAATTTGGTAGACTTCCTATCTATTTCACTGGTAGGAACACAATGATCAACTAGCCAATGCCATAGGTCTGCATGAGTCAGACTATTCTGATTACTGCTTTGACTCCGTTGTCCATTACAGCAACCACACCTACTTTGCCTTTGGTGGATGAGTGGCACCACTTGGCCCCTGACACCCATGGATCCAATTACTCCCATTGCATTTAGGTTTTCCAATGCAGTGACCGCAGTTCCTACTGTGATGTGTGGCCTAAAAAGAAAGTGCATTCACAGAGCTCTTCAGGGATACTGGGGCTGTCCTCACAAACTTATTTCTCACAGTATTGGTAAAAGGTATGACTTCAGGACCCTCCCCAGTTTAGGTGAGTAGGTCATAAATTATTCTAACATTCCAATCTCCCTAAACATTTGAATCCCTTCCTCTACATTAAACCAAGGCAGGTCCAGCATTTCCAGTTCACTCACTGTGGGCCACCTTTGGTCCATGTTTCAGCCAACAAACCAAACTAGAGCCCTTTCTAACTCCCTGAGATGCAACATTAAAAGCAGAATCTCTGCTTAGTGGACCCATATCAATAAATTTAGCCTAACACAACTATATGTTCCTTCCACCGTTATTGCATATTCCATGGATATTTTTAGTATCTATTCCTACATATGTTCCCCAGATTTCTGTCTGCATAACTTAGAAAACTCAAGTAGTTCTTTTGGAGTGTAGCACACCTCCTCATGGGTCACACTTTGTACCAGACCTTTAGGGGCCTGCTGGGACTTGTGTCTAGTTATAGGTCTAGAAGCAAAGAGCATTAGTGGGAGTGAGTCTTGAGGAGAATCAGCATTGTCTTGTATGACAGTTGCCTCCAGGGAGGCCATTATAGTTTCCTCAGGCTTTTGCCAGATAATGCCAGGGATTATCAGTTCTCTCTTTACTCCTGGAAATAGAGTCATTAGGGCTTTTAAGTCTAATCGGATTAGAGAGCCAATTCCAAAACCCCAGAACTAACTCAGAAGATTCATGCTTAAGGTTTTGTTCTTCTAGAACCACTCTTTACCAAAATCTGTGTGTACCATATATATATGGTAGGAGATTTATTAAAGGAATTGGCTCACAAGGTTATAGAAGCCAGTGGGGCCATGAAGTTTTGCCAGTTTTGCATTTCAGCAGTTGTTAAAGTTAATTCAGTACTTATGTTGTAGAAGCACAAAAGCCAGTCAGTGCCCCTTTATCTTTTTCTTGTATGAATTCACTTAGTAAATGTTGAATTTCCAATTGGGTCAGATTCTGGGCCTTTGTTTCAGTTGTTTTTTCTTCCTCCTATATCCACTTTTCATTTCTTCTTCTTCTCTCTCTTTCTCTCTCTCTGCATATACTATCTATTTATAACTTTCTTTTATCAGAGAGCCTCAAAATTGTATTATCAGGGTTAGGCAATATTTGCTTTTTAAGGTTTAAGGACCCTGAGCTTAAGTTGGGTTTATATTAATATCTTGGTATGTTACAGGAGTGTCACTGGTGTTTTTCCATATTATCCTCAGGATCAGGATCTTTTTTGGTGACACATAGGCAGCAGCAGAAGCAAAAGCATTTTGTAGCATCCTAGTGATCCATCTGCCTTTAGGGTTGTGGACCTCAAAAATTGAATTCTTCCAACAGCAACTGCTCCTCAAATAGTGACTGTTCTTCCTCCACACAGGTGACCACTTGACCAATCCATATATTGCATATATTGCTCATGCTATAGTCTTTCCCCTGAGTGCTTTATAGAAGGGGAGCCAATGCCTGATTGAGATATACAACTAACTGGTCACAGGGTAAAAGTCATTCCCCTGAACCTAGTGTCAGTGACAGCTTATTCTGCATTTGAGACACACCATTCATTCTAAGACACCTGGGTCATAGATGGGTCTGGACCACGGCTATTTTAAAGAGGGCATCAATTCCATAAATTCATTCCCTAAATACCAATTACTTATCAAAACTTTCAACTTACGTTGGTTAAATCTATAACAGAAACTTGGTAGAACTTAACAAATGCAACACAAACAAGGACAACTCAAAAGACAAGCCAGCCAGTAAGTAGCATCTAAAATTGTACACTTTCCATCAGGCAGCAGAGCCAGTTAGCAAGCCAAGACAAGACAAAACAGACCCCCAGTGGTGGTGGTCATCTTGTAGACTATGCTGCTCACATTGGCAATAGTTGGGCCCACTCTGAAGACACAGGATGGACCCCCACCCAAAATTACATTCAGAAGATGCCACATACACACCAAGAGAGTATTCAAAGGTTTATTATTCACATAATGAAGATTTTGAAGGAGAGGTGGGTGGGCTTCCCAGCCAGGTCTGAAAATGTCTTAAGAGAGCAAAATAAGAAGACTGGCTAGGAGGTTTTACTGTGGTTAGGGGGTAGGGCCAGGGTGACCAGGGACTTGCATATTTTGAAATTCCCATCAGCATCAATGGAGGGTGCACTCAGGTTTCTTATCAGCTTGCCCAAATGTGCATAGATGAAAAAGAGGGTCAGCAGTCAACTACTTTAAAAAAATGGAGTCAGACTCTTTATTACACCACCCAATCAGAAATCTCAATTAACTGTACTGATAGGGGCTTGTACCAGGTCTGTTCTGTTTGACTTAGGCAACATTGGGCAAGAGTGACCACAACTATAACTCCTAGTAAGATGATTGGACCCATCTAGAGAGGAGAGACCTCAGCCAGCTGCAGTCAAGCCAGTGAAATATGTAAAAGCATAGAAAAGAGTCCAACAATAACAGCATAAGGATAAAAAGAATCGTATCAGTGTCCAGAATGTTAATCTTGTTCTTTGTTTCAAGTGAAGGCTGTTCTTTGTGGAGTCAGTGGGTATTGGGAGGTTTCTGACAGTTCTTAGATTAAGATTCTTTCTTGGTCAGAAGTTAAGTTATAAGTGATGGCAGCAGTCTGTGTTAAACTGACCAGATGCACTGTGAATAAGAACTAAGAGAGAGAGAGAAATTAATGTCCTCTTCCCCACCCTTGACCACCCAGGGTCAAAGATTTTCTCTCCTCACCAGCCAGGGTTGTTATTCTCTTTCCACAGCCACATGATTGGTGTGTCTGGTTCCTGCAGCAATCACTTCACCATTTTTTCCAGTCCCCCCAATGTCTTACCCGAACCATATCCCCGACATCATACCTATGTGGTTCAGAAATTTCTTTATATTTTTTGTATCATCTGAGATTATCTCCCACCTATTAGAGGTTATCACCTCATATTTATGATTATTATTATCAATATCCACAATTGCCAAAATTCAGCAGGCATAGCCAGGCAGCCAAAGAAGCATCAGGTTAGACTCTCCCACCTCCACATCTTCTTCCTTCTTGCAAATTCTAGTAGCCTGATTTCCCAGGAGTAGGTATAGTGGTGAAAATGATAGAGTGAGAACAGTGAATTATGTGGTTTGGATTTTCTTACAGCCAGTCTGGGCCTCCTCCTCCCCTCCCCAACCTCATAATTAAGCATTTTATTTAATGGGAGGTACCCTTCTGAGGAATTACCATATTTAGAGCCCAAACTGCCTATCTTAAGTGTGTGTTCCACTGGGAGCTGAGGAGCCTTGGTTATCCAGTTATCTTTTTCACCTTTTCTTTTTAGAGTTCATTTTATCTTTCAATTTACCTACTGCCTGGGCATGATATCGGGCATAAAAGGTACATAGGATGTCTATATAGCTGCCCACTGTTTTGAGGGGGGTTGTTTACTTATTTTTGCTGTGAAGACAGTACCAATGTCTAATCACATGTTTAGAGAACCAAAACATGTATCAGAGTCCATCTAAGAGGCATTGAATAGTATGGTTCCCTCTTGCTAAGTGGATGGGGATGGCAATGCCATACTCTGAAAAAAGTGTCTATGAAGTCAATGCCCAGTGGTATTCTCAAGAGGAGGATATTGGGGCTATATAGTCTATTTGCCAGGACTGGCGAGGTTTAGTACCTCTGGATATGTGCTCCAAAGCTCCCTTTGCCACGCAACTGTGTAGCTGGCAAACTGGGCACATTTACCAGGCTTCTTGGCCTCATGTTCTGGAAACACTAGGCTTTGCTTTTTGGACCTAGCCCTGAACTGTGGATGAATTACCATACCCTGTGCGATGCTATATCCAGATGCATGCTGTATCCAGGTGTCCTTTTATGGGTACTGTAGATTTGGTCAGTGTAATGATTGATCACATGTGTCACCTTGACTGGATCACAGGATGCCCAGATATTTGGCTAAATATTATTTCTGAGTATGTGTGTTGGTATTTCTGAATGAGATTAACATTGGAATTGGTAGACTGAGTAAATCAGATTGCCTTCTTCAATGTGGGTGGGCATCATCCAATCTGTTGAGGGCCTGAGTAGAAAAAAGAAAAGCGGAAGAAAGGAGAATTTGTCCCCTCTCTGCCTTACTAGTTTAGATAGGACATCAGTCTTCTCCTGCCCTCAGACTAAGACTTGCAGCATTAGCTCCACCTGGTTCTCAGGTCTTCAGAGCTTTCCTGGGTCTCCTGCTTATAGATGGCAGATTGAGGGACTTCTCAGCCTCCATAATCACTTCAGCCAATTCCTCTTAATTAAGTAATTAATATCCTATTAGTTCTGTTTCTCGGGAGAACCCTGACTAATAAAGATTTTGGTACTGAAAGTGGTTGTAGAGGAATAGATAGTAAGAATGAGTTTTCTGAATTGGCCCAGAATTTCTGGAACTGGCTCTCTATACTTATTAAATTTAAAGATACTAATGACTATTTCTAGTAGTAAAGAGAACACTGATAGAACATGGTATGATATGGCAATACAGATATGTAAAATATCTGTATTGTATGTTCCTAATCCACCACTTACAAGAAGCAAGAGGCTGGGTGACTATCTATACTATACTTTTGAACATTTTTGGAAAATTAGTGAATATAGTGAGGTTGGCTGGTTGCTCCTAATGTCATTGGACAAAGCAGTGCAAGAAAAGGATGGGCTCAGGGAATTCAAATTCCCAACTCCAGAACCACATAAATTATCTGAAAGCTTCTATGTGTGCCGAGAAGGAGACCCTAATCTCCTGCTGTTGCAGCACTGAGATTGCTGAAAATCAAACATAGAATCTCATCCAGTAATTAGCTGAATTGCAACATGAACTCCCAGCATCACAGGGTGTCTACCGTTAAAGTGAGGGCATTGATTAGGAAATAATGGGATTTTATAAGTTGGGATGGGAACATGTGGGAAGACCTTGATGAAATCGGGGATGTGCAGTCCCTAAATTCTGATGTCTGCTTTGTCAATGAAAGCAGCCTCCCCATCTGCAGTAGAAGTGGCCTCCCCACCCCCAGTGGTAACAGCTTTCCCACTGCCAGTGTTAGCAGCTCTTCCACCCCATCTGAGGAGATTAACGCTGCACTGCCTGAGGAAACTGTAATGTCTTCACTCTAGGCAGTTGCCATGCAAGACAAAGATGATTTTCCTCAAGACCCACCCCAGCACCCCTCTTTGATTCTACATCTATAACTAGACTCAGTTCTCAGCAGGCCCCTAAAGGTGAGGTACAAAGTGTGACCCATAAACAGGTGCGCTACACTCCAAAAGAATTGAAGTGCTATTGGAGTTACCACCTGGTTAATCTTACAATAATCCATTGTCATTCTCCATGACCATCTATCTTTGCATAGGCCAAATAGGTGAAAATGTGTACACACACACACACACACACACACATGCAGGGGTTGTGGGTCTTGTACACTTTGCTGCCATATAGTGTTTGTCTCTACAGGGGCTGAGAGTTGTCCTACTGCCAGGCACCACACTGACAGCCTGTTGGCTTTTGCCCATGAGTCAGTGAACATATAACACAGTACATTTTGGGCAGTGGTTTCCAGGGAAAACACCATGGAAATTCACTTTTGAACAGTGTTCCCTTTTCCATGCACAGTTTTAGTACACAGTTTTCTTTGGGGCTACACAGCAGCAGTGGCCCATTATACCCTACTGGCCTTGAACATAGCTGATCCATCGGTGAATCTGGCCCAGGTATCCTCAGGAACCTCAAGAGTACTAAAGCCCCCGAGAAGCTCGAAGTGCTGGCACAGAGCGCCATATCTGAGACAGCCTCATCTTGAGGGTGACCAGCCACTTTTTCATGTCACCATGAGACTCCATAATGCCTAGCTTGCTTTTTCTCTGAATATACCACTTCCACTTAGTAATGGATGCTTATTGGGCAATATCCACTTTGTTGGTGTTCTCATATCTGACCCATCTCAATATCAGGGTTTAACAACACTACTGTTTCTTTGTTAGTCTCTCAGAGTCTATGAACACACCAGAACAAGCCAGTAATAGTCTCTCAAATGGGGTATAGCAGGTGGTCACCTGCTACCTGGGTGAGGAGGGGATGCCAAACTCCAGGGAGTACTGTTGCCTAGTGGCCAGATCTTTTTGTCACAAGCTCCAGTGTGCATAATTGTCAGTTACTGACACCTGTTGCTGAAAGGGCTCCTTAGAGCTGATTAGCCCAAGTGGAAGTCTATACAGCTTGCTGGATAGTTTCTTTAGCCTGTTGTTGGTCAAGGCCACATTTAAAGATGGCTACTTTTGAGTGATCTTATGTAATGGGCTGAACAGGATCCTCATATGAGGTATGCTGTACCTCAAATACCAAACAAGTCTATCAAATGTTGTGCCTCTTGATGGAGACCTTCAAGATGGCGGAGGAGTAAGACGTGGAGATCCCCTTCCTCCCCACAGATACATCAGAAATACATCTACATGTGGAACAACTCCTACAGAACACCTACTGAACGCTGGCAGAAGACCTCAGACCTCCCAAAAGGCGAGCAACTCCCCACGTACCTGGGTGGGGCAAAAGATAAAAGAAAAAACAGAGACAAAAGAATAGGGACGGGACCTGCACCTCTGGCAAGGAGCTGTGAAGGAGGAAAAGTTTCCACACACTAGGAAGCCCCTTCACTTGTGGAGACGGGGGGCGGCGGTGGGGAAGCTTCGGAGCCACGGAGGAGAGTGCAGCAACAGGAGTGCAGAGGGCAAAGCGGAGACATTCCTGCACAAAGGATCGGTGCTGCCCAGCACTCACCAGCCTGAGAGTCTTGTCTGCTCACCTGCTGGAGCGGGTGGGGGCTGGGAGCTGAGGCTTGGGCTTTGGAGGTCGGATCCCAGGGAGAGGACAGGGGTTGGCTCTGTGAAGACAGCCTGAAGGGGGCTAGTGTGTCATAGCTAGCCAAGAGGGAGTCAGGGAAAAATTCTGGAACTGCCTAAGAGGCAAGAGACCATTGTTTCTGGGTGCATGAAAAGAGGGGATTTCTGCTCTGTGCACCCACAGAAGGCAGAGTGCCACTTAAGTGAGCTCCAGAGATGGGCGTGAGCCACGGCTATCAGCTTGGACTCCAGAGCTGGGCATGAAACGCTAACACTACCACCACTGCCACCAAGAATCCTGTGTGCAAGCACAGGTCACTACCCACACCCCCCGGGGGGGCCTATGTAGCACACCACTGCCAGGGTCCCGAGATCCAGGGACAACTTCCCCAGGAGAACACACAGCGCACCTCAAGCTGGTGCAATGTCCTGCCGGCGCAGGCTCGCCCCACATTCCAATTATGACTACCATACCCCTCCCTCTCCCCGGCCTGAGAGAGCCCTAATCAGCCACTGCTTTAACCTGCTCCTGTCTGGTCGGAGAACACACGCCTGAGGACAGCATACATGCAGAGGCGGGGCCAAAACCAAAGCTGAACCTCAGGAGCTGTGCAAACAAAGAAGGGAAAGGGAAATATCTCCGTGTAGCCTCAGGAGCAGCGGATTAAATTCCCACAATCAACTGGATGAACCCTGCATCTGTGGACTACCTGAATAGACAACGAATGTTCCCAAAATTGAGGTAGTGGACTTTGGGAGCAACTGTAGACTTGGGGTTTGCTTTCTGCATCTGATTTGTTTCTGGTCTTATGTTTATCTTAGCTTAGTTTTTAGAGCTTGTTATCATTGGTAGATTTGTTTATTGACTTGGTTGCTCTCTTCCATTTTTTTAATATATATATATTTTTTCCCTTTTCCTCTTTCTGTGAATGTGTATGTGTATGCATCTTTGTGTGATTTTGTCTGTAGAGCTTTGCTTTTACCATTTGTCCTAGGGTTCTGTCTGCCCGTTTTTTGTTGTTGTTGTTGTTTTTTAGTATAGTTTTTAGCACTTGTTATCATGGGTGGACTTGTTTTTTGGTTTGGTTGCTCTCTTCATTCTTTCATTTTTTTTATTACTTTTTACTTTTTAATTTTAATAATATTGTTTTTTATTTTCTATTTTAATTATTTTATTTTACTTTATTTTATTTTTTTCTTTCTTTCTTTCTCTTTTTTGCTCCCTTGTATTCTGAGCTGAATGGCTGACAGGGTCTTGGTGCTCTGGCCAGGTGTCAGGCCTGAGCCTCTGAGGTGGGGGAGCTAAGTTCAGGACACTGGACCACCAGAGACCTCCCGGCCCCATGTAAGATCAAACGGCAAAAGTTCTCCCAGAGATCTCCATCTAAACACTAAGCACCCAGCTCCACTCAACGACCAGCAAGCTACAGTGCTGGACACCCTATGCCAAACAACTAGCAAGACAGGAACACAACCCCACCCACTAGCAGAAAGGCTGCCTAAAATCATAAGGTCTAATAGGTGTGAAGTGGTGTCTCACTGTTGTTAATTTGCAATTCTCTAATGACAAAAGATGCTGAGCATTTTTTCATATGCTTATTTGCCATCTGTATTTTTCTTTGGTAAGGTATCTGTTCTGATCTCTTGACCGTTTTTAATTGGGATGCTTGTTTTTTTATTGAGTTTGAATAGTTCTCTGTATATTTTGGATACCAGTCTTTTATCAGATGTTTGTTTTGCAAACATTTTCTCCCAGTCTGTGGCTTTTTTTCATGCTCTTAACAGTGTTTATCACAAAGCATAAGTTTTAATTTTAATGAGTTCTAACTTACCATGTTTTTCTTTCATGGGTTGTGTTTTTGATGTTTTATCTAAAAAGTCATCACCAAACCCCCAAGTTCACCTAGATTTTCTCCTGTGTTATCTTCTAGAAGTCATACTGTTTTGCACTTTACGTTCAGATCTATGATCCATTTTGAGTTAATTTTTTGAAAGTTTTAAGGTCTGTGTCTAGATTCATATTTTGGGCATGTGGATGCCTAGTTGTTCCAGCACAATTTGTTGAAAAGGTTATCCTTTCTCCATTAAATTGCTTTTGATTTTTTGTTGAACCACAGCTGACTATATATGTGTGTGTCTATTCTAATCAACTGATCTATTTGCTATTATTCTGCCAGTATCACATTGTCTTGATTACTATAGCTTTATGGTAAGTATTGATGTTTTTTCTTCAGTATTGTGTTAGCTATTCTATGTCTTTTGTCTTTCTGTATAAACTTTAGGATAAATTTGTTGATATCAACAAAATAACTTGCTGGAGTTTTGCTTGGGATTGCATTGAATCTATAGATCAAGTTAGGAAGAAATGACATCTTGACAATATTGAGTCTTTCTATCCATAAACATAAAATATCTTTTCAATTATTTAGTTCTTTGATATCTTTCATCAGACTTTTATAGTTTTCCTCATATAGATCTCGTACATATTTTGCTAGATTTAAACCTAAGCATTTCATTTTTGGGGGTAGTAATGTAAATGGTATTGTGTTTTTTATTTCAAATTCCAGTTGTTTATTGCTGGTATATAGGGAAGTGATTGAACTTTATATATTAACCTTGTATCCTTTAACCTTGCTATAATCACTTGTTAGTTCTGGGAGGGTTGTTTTTTTTTTTTTAATGTGGACTATTTTTAAAGTCTTTCACTGAATTTGTTACAATATTGCTTCTGTTTTATGTTTTTGTTTTTTGGCTGTGAGGCATGTGGGATCTTAGCTCCCCAACCAGGGGTCAAAACCTTACCCCCTGCATTGGAAGGCGAAGTCTTAACCACTGGACTGCCAGGGAAGTCCCAGGGGAGGGTTTTTTAGTCAATTCTTTAGGACTTTCTGCACAGACAATCCTGTCATCTGTGAAAAAAAGGCATTTCAATTTCTTCCTTTACTAACTGTATACCTTTTCTTTTATTTTCTACCTGTATTATTGCATTAGCTAGGAATTCCAGTACAAGGCTGAATAGGAGTGAAGAGGGGACATATTTGTTTTGCTCCTAATCTTAGGGGGAGAGCATCTAGTTTCTCATCCTAAGTGTAATATTAGCTATAGCTTTTTTTTGTAGATGTTCTTAATCAGTTGAAGAAGTTCCCATTTATGCCAACTTTTCCAGGGTTTTTTTTTTTTTCATGAATGGGTGTTGGATTTTATCTATTGATGTGATCTTTTTTTTTTAGCTTATTCATATGATGGATTAGACTAATTATTTTTCAAATGTTGAACCAGCATTGCATACTTGGAATAAATCTCACTTGATTGCGGTGTATAATTCTTATACATGGTTAGATTTGATTTGCTATTAATTCTTGATGAGTTTTGCATCTATATACATGGGAGATATTGGTGTGTAATTTTCAGTTTTTGTAATACCTTTTTTTGGTTTTGGTATTAGGATAATGCTGGACTCATAGAATGTTAGAATGTGTTCTTTCTGCTTCAATTTTCTAGAAGAAATTTTAGAGGATGGTATCATTTCTTCTTTAAATGTTTGGTAGAATTCGCCAGTGAACCCACTTGGGCATGGTGCTCCCTATTTTGGAAGGTTATTAATTATTATTCAATTTAGTTAATAGATATATGCCTATTCAGGTTATCTATTCCTCCTTGCATGAGTTTTGGTAGATTGTGTCTTTCAAGAAATTAGTCCATTTCATCTAAATTCTCAAATGTGTGGACATAGAGTTGTTAATAATATATTTTATCATTCTTTTTAATGTCCATGGGATCAGTAGTGATAGTTCTTTTAAAATTTCTGATATTAGTAATTTGTCATCTTTCTTTGTTTTGGTTAGCCTAGATAGAAATTTATCAATTTTATTGATCTTTTCAATGAATTAGCTTCTGGTTTCATTGATTTTTCTCTGTTAATTTCCTATTTTTAATTTCATTGATTTCTGCTCTAATTTTTATTATTTCCTTTCTTCTGCTTACTATAGATACAATTTGTTCATCTTTCTCTAGTTTCCTAAGGTGGAAGCTTAGATTGATTTTAGATATCTCTTCTTTTGCCATATATGCATTAAATGCTATACACTTCCTTCCAAGCTCTGCTTTCACTGCACCCTAAAGATTTTGATAAGTTGTGTTTTCATTTTCATTTAGTTCAAAATACTTTTTAATTTCTCTAGAGACTTATTCCTTTACTCATGCGTTATTACAAAGTGAAGTTTGTTGTTTAATATCAAGATTTTGGGATTTCCAGCTTTCTGGTACTGATTTCTGGTTTAATTCCATTGTGGTCTGAGAACATGCTTTGTATAAATTTTATTCCTTCAAATTTGTTAGAGTGTGTTTTATAGCCCAGAATATGATCTTAGCGATGTTTCATGCGAGCTTGAGAAAAAATGTGTATTCTGATGTTCTTGGATGAAGTATGCTGTAAATGTCAATTCGATCCAGTTGATCAATGGTGCCCTTCTGCTCACCTATAACTTTACTGATTTTCTGCATGTGGATGTGTTGTGTATTGATAGAGTGGTGTTGAAGTCTCCAACTATAACAGTGGATTTGTCTATTTCTCCTTGTTCTTCTATCAGCTTTTGCCTACATATTTTGATGATCTATTGTTAAACACATATACGTTAAGAATTAGTGTGCCTTCTTCGTGTATGGACCCCTTTGTCATTATGTAATGTGCCTCTTTACCTCCAGTAATTTTCCTTGCTATGAAGTCTGCTTTATCTGAAATTAATATTGCTTCTCCAGCTTTATTTTGACTAATGTTAGCACGAATTTTTCCGGTTGTTGCTAAAACTTTTCATCTGTACTTAATATGGTAGTATTTTATTATTAAATTTAGGAAATTAACAAAATTAATTCACCAAGTTCGGCTTCTGGTATGGCTTAAGTGTTCCTATCAGACCAACCTCCCTACAGGTAACAACTATATAAATTCACACACACAGACACACACACACACACACACACAGAGTCATACACTTACCTGAAGGTATGAGAATGAACAAAAGTAGGCAGAAATTAGAGGAGAACGACATGTTTAAAGAAATATAAGTTTACCATTATTATGAATTTTAGTCTGAGAGCAGGTTCCAGTCTTCTTTTACAGTCTTCTTTTACAGGTTCCAGTCTTCTTTTACAGTCTTCTTTTCCTCAAATGGAAAATCTACAGTCTTGATGGCTTGACAAACTGGAGTGCACTGTTTGGGGGTAACCATAGCGGATAGAAGGTGAGGAGGGTACATGCTGGTATAGAAATAGCCAGAGAGGAGGAAGCGAAGTTCTTCACATGGTATTTGCTAAATTCTTGGTTGACCTCTGAACTCTAAATATATGGGCAGACTCCAAGCTGTCCAGCTAAGGCTAAAAAACTGAATTGAATGACATCACCAAGATGGCAGAGTAAGAAACCCCAGCCTCCATTCTTCCACAAAGAACAACAATTAGATAGCTATCCACAAATGAAAATAACTTTGGGAGATCTCAGGAGTACACTAAAGAAGCTTCAGCAACACAGAGGAGCAAAGAAACCTGTGAATAACCACATAGAAATGGTAATAAGAACAGTTTCATTTTACCTACATTATCCTATCCTCCAGGCCAGCACTGCTCAGTGCCAAGATGGAACTCCCTAGCCCAAGAGAGTTCACCTTGCCAGAAAAAGGAGAGCAGGGTGAGTCACCAGATTTCCCACCCTTTCAGGGCACTACAAAAAGGACCCTCTTTGGTTTCATCCCACCCAGAGACCAGCAAATCTGAGACATCTAGAGATGGCTAGGAACAAGGAAGAAGGGCAGGGGTTACCAGTGTCAGCCACACAGTGGGAGCAACCATGGTTCTCAGCGGCCTGCTCTGCAAAAGACTCCAACAGCATTAGCCTCTGATGACTTAGTCCCCTTTGAGGATGCTGTGACCCCCTCCCCCTGCAGCTTTCATCACTGAGGACCTCATTACAGGCCCTATCAGACTACTCTGCAGAAGAGCCCAGCAATTTGCTGCTGAGGAAACCAATGGCCAGAAGAGCCACTGTGAACCCTCATCAGATTTCATCACTCAGGGCCCCACAGATTTTCAGGTTCACAGACATTACCTATCTGAATTCATCCCCGCCTCCTCCCCACCACACACCAGAGCCACCCAAGCCAGTGCCATCACAGACACCCCAGTGTTGGATCTCTGCCAACCCCAGCCTCTGCAGATCCATGTGTTCATGACACCAGCCTAGACCCCCATAGCCAACCTCCACCACTGTGTGCATGCCCATGGCTAGCCCTTGCAGCCACATGAGTACATGCCAACAACCAAGGCCCCACAAATGCCTGTGGGTCTGGATCCAGCACCAGCTCCTGTCACTGGCCTCCACCACTGTGCATGCCCACACCTGGCCACTACAGCTGTCTTCATGCATTTGCTAGCCTCAACTCCTGTCACTGGCTATCATTGCCATGCATGCACCAGCAGGTACCTTTGCAGACTCATGACTGCATGCCAATAGCCCAGGAACCCATGTGTGCTTGTGCACCTGGATCTGGCCCTGATCCTGTCATTGGCCTGCATCATTATACTCACAGCTAGCCTCTGCAGAAGTGCCCCTGCATGTCCCGTCCACCAACTCCTGTCACCAGCCCCCACTGCTGTATGTCTGCCCTCTCCTAGACTCTGCAGCCAAACAAGTGCACGCTGATAGCCCAGGCCTCTGCTGCTCTTCATGTGCCCACAGTTGGCCACAGCCCCTGTCACTGGACCCTAGCCCTCATTGTTGGACCTGGAGGTGCTGTTGAGGACCCCAAGAGTCCTTGCAGCCACCAAAGACTCCCTGCAGCACTTGCTGTCAAGGATGACACAGGTGTTGATGTGAACACCAGCTGCCTAAGCTAACAAGACACACACCACAACCCCTGGACATGGCCCTGCACTTGGCATGTCACATCACAGACCCAGGACCACAGCACACTCCAGCATGCCCCCACCCACAGATGAAGATTTTTCTTACAGAAGTCAGTCCATAAAATCTGGGAGAGGTGATTGCTTCTTCAAATGAGCAGACACATATGCAAGGCTACAGAGATCATGAAAAATCAGGGAAACATGATACCACCAAAGGAACACAATAAACTTCCAGTAACTAACCCCAAAGAAATGGAGATCCATAAACTGCCTGACAAAGAATTCAAAATAATTGTTCTAAATAATCCCAGAGAGCTACAAAAGCACACAGATAAATAATTTAACAAAATCAAGAAAACAATGCAAGAACAAAATGAGAAGTTCAAGAAAGAGATAGAAAACATAAAGAAAAAGAACCAAAGAGAAATATTTGAGCTGAAAAATACAATGAATTAACTAAAAATTGCAATAGAGAGTCTCAACGGTAGACACAATCAAGCGAAAGAAAGAATCAGAAAACTCAAAGGCAAGTCATTTAAAATTATCCAATGAGAGGAACAAAAGAAAAAAAAGAATAGAAAAGAAAAAAGCTATGGGACTTATGTGACACCATCAAATGAAACAATATTTGCATTATGGAAATCCAAAAATGAAATGAGTGGGAGAAAGGGGCAGAAAGTTTATATAAAGAAATGATGCTTGAAAACCTCCAAATTCTGGGGAAATAAATGAAGCTCAAAAGTTTCCAATCACTTTCAACCCAAAGAAGACTTCACCATGACATATAATAATAAAATTGTTAAAAATTAAAGACAAAGAGGGAATTCTCTGGTGGTCCAGTGGTTAGGACTCCACGCTTCCACTGCAGGGGGCCCGGGTTTGATCCCTGGTCAGGGAACTAAGATCCCGCAAGCCACACAGCACAGCCAAAAAAAAAATTCTATAAAAAAATTAAGGAAAAAGAGAGAAACTTGAAAGCAGCAAGAAAAAAGAAACTTATCATAAACAAGGAAGTTTCCATAAGACAATCAGCAGATTTCTCAACAAAAACCTTGCAGGCCTAGACAGAGTGGAATTATATATTCAAAGTTCTAACTGGAAAATTAAAAAAACTGCCACCCAGGGATACTTTAGCTGGCAAAGCTAACCTTCAGAATTGAAGGAGAGATATAGACATTCCCGGATAAACAAAAGCTGAAAGAGTTGATCACCACTACCTGCCTTACAAAAAGTGCTAAAGGGGGTCGTTCAGTTGAAAGAAAGAATGTTAACAAGTAACATGAAATCATATAAAAGTATTAAACTCACTGGTAAAGGTAAATATAGAGTCAGATTCAGAATACACTAATATTGTAATGGTGATGTGTAAATCACATAACTCTGGTATAAAGGTTAAAATACAAAAGAACTAAAATTAATTTATAATTAATAAAAATTACATAATTTGTTAATGGATACACTATATAAAAAGATGTAAATTGTGACAACAAAAATATAAAATGTGGGAGGTGGGTAAAAGTGTTAAGCTTTTACATGCAAACAAAGTTGTTGTTATCAGCTTAGTATACACTGTTATAACTATAAGATACTTTATGTAAGCTCCATGGTAACCACAAAGCAAAAAGCAATAGTAGATACACAAAAGAGAAAGAGAAAGGAATCAAAGTATACCACTATAGAAAAATCATCAAATCAAAATCACAAAGGAAGAGAGAAAGAGCAAAGGAGAGGAACAAAGGATCTGCCAAATATTCAGAAAACAATTAACAAAGTAGCAACAGTAAGTCCTTACCCATCAATAATTACTTTAAACGTGAATGGATTAAACTCTCCAATCAAAACAGAGTTGCTGAAGGAATAATAGAACAGTATCCAACTATATGCTGCCTACAGGAGACTCACCTCACCATTAAGAACACTCATATCTGAAAGTGAAAGGATGGGAAAAGATATTCCATGCGAATAGAAACCTAAAGAGAACAGGAATAACTATACTTATATTAGACAAAACACACTTTGCATCAAAATGATAGTAACACCTATGGTCATTATAAAATGATAGAAGGGTCAATTCATTAAGAGGAAATAACAATAGTGAATATACATGCCCCAGCAACGGTGCTCCTAAATATATGAAGCAAATATTAACAGAATTGAAGGGAAAAATAGAAAGCAATGCAATAATAGTAGGGGACTACAATAACCCACTTTCAACGATGGATAGATCATCCAGAAAATCAATAAGGAATCATTGGACCTGAGCTACTCTTTGGAGCAAATGAACCTAACAGACATATATAGAACATTCCATCCAACAGCAGCAGAATACAAATTCTTCTCAAGCATCTCCAGGATATATCATATGTTAGGCCACAAAGCAACTCTTAGCAAATTTTAAAAGATTTAAATCATTCCAAGTATCATTTCCAAACACAATGGTATGAAAGTAGAAACCAAAAACAGGAGGAAAACAGGACCACCTATTTCACATATAGGTGGAAATTAAACAACACAATCCTGAACAAACAATGGGTAAAAGAAGAAATAAAAAGAGAAATCAAAAAATATCTTGAGAAAAAAGCAAAAATGGAAATGCAACATACCAGAACTTATAATATGCAGTAAAAGCAGTTCTAAGAGGGAAGTTTATAACTATAAACACCTACATTAAGAAAAAAGAAAGATCTCAAATAAACTAGCTAACTTTACCCCTCAAGAAAATAGAAAAAGAAGAACAAACTAAGCCCAAAGTTAGCACAAAGAAAGAAATAACAAACATCAGAGCAGAAATAAATGAAATTAAGATTAGAAAAATGATAGAAAAGATCAAAGAAATTTAGGTGTGTTTTGAAAGGATAAAATTGACAAACCTTTGGGTAGACCAAGAAAAAAAAGATGGAAAACACAATAAATAAAATCAGAAGTGAGAGAGGAGACATTACAACTGACACCATAAAAAAGTAATAAGAGGCTACTATGAACAATTTTATACCAATAAATTGGGAAACCTAGAAGAAATGTATAAATTCCTAGAAACATACAAACCACCAACACCAAAATGAAAAAATTGAAAATTTGAGCAGACCAATAACCAGTGATGAGATTGAATCAGTAATCAAAAATCTCCCAACAAAGAAGGGTCCAGAACCAGATAGCTTCAGTGGTGAATTCTACCAAACATTTAAGGAAGAATTGATACCAACCCTTCCAAAACTCTTCCAAAATATTAAAGAGGAGGAGAGAAGATTCCAAAGCTCACTTGATAAGGCCACCATTACCCTGATAACAAAGCCAGACAAGGACACTACAAGAAAAGAAAATTATAGGATAATACTCCTGATGAACATGGAAGCAAAAATCTCCAATAAAATAGTAGGAAACTAAATTCAACAGCACATTAAAAGGATTACAACAGCACATTAAAAGGATTACATAACATGATCAAGTTGGCCTTATCCCTAAGATACAAGAATGCTTCTACATATGCAAATAAAGAAATATGATATACCACATTAACAACATTAAGAATAAAAATCATATGATCCTTACAATAGATGTGGTAAAAAGCATTTGACAAAATTCAACAATCTCTGATGATAAAAACTCTCAACAAATTAGGCATAGTAGGAATGTACCTCAACAAGATAAAAACATATATGACCACTAACATCACACTCAATGGAGAAAACCCGAAAGTTTTTCCTCTAGGATCAGGAATAAGACAAGGGTGCCCATTCTTACCACTTCTATTCAATATAGTACTAGAAGGCCTAGCCAGAGCAATTAGGCAAGAAAAGGAATAAAGGCCATCCAAATCATAAAGGAAGAAGTAAAACTGTCTCTATTTGCAGATAATATGAGCTTATTTATAGAAATCCTTAAACATTATAGCAAAAAAACTGTTAAAACTAATATACAAATTCAGTAAAGTTGTAGGATACAAAGTCAACATACAAAAATCAGTTGCATTTCTATATAGTAGCAATAAATTATCCAAAAAGACCATAAGAAAAAAATATCCATAAGAAAAAAATCCTATTTACAATAGCATCAAAAGGATAAAGTACTTAGGAATGAATTTAACCAGGAGGGTAAAGATCTATACACTGAAAATTATAAAACATTGATGAAACAAATCAAATAAGACACAAATAAATGGAAATATGTTTTGTGTTCATGGACTAAAAGAATAAATATTGCTACAATGTTCATTCTACCCAAAGCAATCTACAGATTCAATGCAATCCATTTCAAAATTCCATTGGCATGTTTCACAGAAATAGAAATAATCCTAAAATTTGTATGGAAACACAAAAGCCCCCAAGTAGCTAAAGCAATCTTTTTTTTTTCTTTCGGCCACGTTGCACGGCTTGCAAGATCTTAGTTCCCTGACCAGCAATCAAACCTGTGCCCCCTGCAGTGGAAGCATGGAGTCCTAACCACTGGACCACCAAGGAATTCCCTAGATAAAGCAATCTTTTTAAAAATATTTATTTATTTGGCTGTGCCGGGTCTTAGTTGCGGCACATGGGATCTTCATTGCTGACTGCAGGATCTTTTTTAGTTGCAGCATGCGGGATCTTTAGTTGTAGCATGCGGGATCTAGTTCCCTGATCAGGGATCAAACCTGGGCCCCCTGCATTGGGAGCCCAGAGTCTTAACCACTGGACCACCAGGGAAGTTCCTAGATAAAGCAATCTTGAGCAAGAATAACAAAGTTGGAGTCATCATACTTCCTGACTTCAAACTAAATGACAAAGCTATAGTCATCAGACAAACACATATGTTACTGGCATACAAAGAGACACATGGTCCAATGGAACAGAATAAAGAGATTAAAAATAACCCCACACATATATGGTCAACTAATAGTTGACAAAGAAGCCAAGAATACTCAGTGGGAAAGGATAGTCTTTTCAATTAAATGGTGCTTAGAAAATTGGATATCCACATAAAACTGGATGCTTATTTTATACCATACATAAAAGTCAACTCAAAATGGATTAAAGACTTAAATGTAAGATCTGAAGACATAAAATTCCTACATAGAGCGTAAGCTCTTTGATATAGGTCTTGGCAATGAATTTTTGGATTTAACATTGAAAGCATAGGCAACAAAAGCAAAAATAAACAGGTTGGACTATATAAAATTAAAGTGTTTCTGAACAGCAAAGACTCAATCAAGAAAATGAAAAGGCAATTTATGGAATGGAAGAAAATATTTGCAAACCATATCTGATAAGGGGTTAAAATCCAAAACTTATAAGGAACTCATATAATTCAATAGACAAAAAACAACCTAATTGAAAATGGGCAAAGGAATTGAATATACATATTTCCAAAGGAGACATACATATAAATGGCAACAGGTACATGAAAAGGTGCTCAACATCACTAATATCCAGGAAAATGCAAATCAAAACCACAGAGATATCACCTCACACTGTTAGAATGGCTATTATCAAAAACTCAAAAGATAAGTGATGGTGAGGATATGGAAAAAAGTGAACTCTTGTGAACGACTGGTGGAATGTAAGTTCAGCCACTATGGAAAACAGTATGGAGGGTCCTTGAAAATTAAAAATAAAACTACTATATGATCCACCAATCCCACTTCTGGGTATATATCTGAAGGAAATAAAATATCTCGAATAGATATCCACACTCCCATCTTAACTGCAGCATTATTCACAGTAGCCAAAGTATGGAAACAACCTAAGTGTCCCTCAATAGACGAATGGATAAAAAAATGTGATTGATACACACACAAACACACAGACACACACACAGACACACACACACACACACACACACACACACTGGAGTATTTTATATTCTTTAAAAAGAAGAAAATCCTGACATTTGGGACAACACAGATGAACCTGAAGAACATTATCCTAAGTGAAATAAGTCAAACACAGAGAGACAAATATCCAATGATCTCACTTATATGTGGAATCAAAAAAAAAAAAGTTGAACTTACAGCATCAGTCTGTTGAATAGTGGTTACCAAAGGTTGGGTGGTGGGGGGAAAGCAGATATACTGATCAAAGGGTACGAACTTTCAGTCATAAAATGGATAAGTTCTGGTGATCTAATGTACAGCATGGTAATTATAGTTAATAATAATGCATACTTGAAATTTCCTAAGGGAGTAGACTTCTAGTGTTCTTATCACACACAAAAAAGGTAACTATGGGAGGTGATGAATATGTTAATTAGTTTGATTGTGGTGATCTTTTCACAATGTATACATATATCAAAAAATTATGGAAGATGAGGGGGATCACACAGGCTCAGTGACCCTCCCTGGGGAGTGAGCAGCTCGAACTATATATTTGGCACCCCAGCTCTGGGGTCCAACACCAGGAAGAAGAGTCCCTTAAGCTGGTTTGAAAACCAATGGGACTAAAAGGAGGGCTGTAAGAAACTGAGACTCTGCTCATAAAGAGCACACACGCTCCTGGGAACAAGGCAGAGGAAGCAGATTGAAACTGCCCAGGACTCTGGCTGGTTTCCCATCAATGTCAAATGCCTGCTCTGGCCCCTCTTGTTCCAGTGGAGCTCCCCAGTAGGGGGAAAGCAGCTGTTGCAAAGGAGGATGCACACTTGGGAAGCACAGACTTGGCTCGCACCCAGCACTTCATCTGAAAGGGGCAAGGATGGACATTACTGGCATTTGCTGACAGATTGGAATGGTCTGGAGCTCTGACTGGTTTGCAGGAACCACCCCAGCACATGCCTGGACCATATCAGGTGCTCGCTATGGCCCCTCTTGCTCCAGCACTGCTCCCCTATTGGGCATAAGTGCTGATGCTGGGAGGGCGGAGTGTGCACACTTAGAGGAAAAGGAACCAGCACAGACCCAACCCTCAGGACTTCCACTCCAGCACCTTGGGACACTACCCCACCCCTGATAGGGCGGAGATAGCCACTGAGCATAGGGAGAAAATAGGGAAAGCCTGGCTCACACCTGGCTCTGGCTCTAGCCCCTCCATCTCCAGCCTGACCTCCCATTAAGGGGGTAGCTGCCAATACACCCTGGGGGAAGATTTAACATGTGCTCACTTCAGATCCAGCTCTCCCACCAAAGCCACTGGGCACACGTAGACTGTGTAGGGATGCTTCCATACAAGGACACACTTTCAAGACTGGGATAGGTAACCATTTCACCTAATTTCATAGAGACAGAGGAAGTTAAGCAAAATGAGGAGAAAGAGGAATCTGTTCCAAATGAAAGAACAAGAAAAAAACCCTGAAAAAACAACTAATGAAACAGAAAAATGATTTACCAGATAAAAATTTCAATTAGTAATAAGAATGCTAACTGAACTAGGGAAAATAATAGATGAACACAGTGAGAATTTAATATAAAAATTTTAATATAAAAAGAACCAGTCAAAGCTGGAGAATACAATAACTGAAATGAAAACACACTAGAAGAAATTAACAGCAGACTAGGTGATATGAAGAACACATAAGTGATTTGGAAGATAGAATAATGAAAATAATCCAATCAGAACAGCAAAAAGAAAAACAAATTTTTAAATGAGAATAGGTTAAGGGATCTCTGGGACAACATAAAGCATACTAACATCCACATTATAGGGGTACCAGAAGGAGAAGAGAGAGAGAGTGGGTTGAAAAGGTATTTGATGAAATTATGGCTGAAAATTTCCCAAACCTGAAGAAGGAAACAGATATCCAGGTACAAGAAGCACAGAGAATCCCCAAAAAGATGAACCCAAAGAGACCCACACTGACATATCATAATTAAAATGGCAAAAGTTAAAGATAAAGAGAATTCTAAAGGCAGCATGAGAAAAACAGCAAGTCATATACAAGGGAATCCACATAAGGCTATCAGCTGCTCTTTTTGCAGAAACTTTGTAGCAGAAGGGAGTGGCATGATATATTTAAAGTGCTGAAAGGAAAAAACCCCTAAAACCTAGGATACTCTAACCAGCAAGATTATCATTTAGAATAGGAGAGATAAAGAACTTCTCAGACAAGCAAACAGTAGAAGTTCATCAAGACTAAACCAACCCTAAAAAAATATTAAAGGGTCTTCTATAAGTAGAAAAGAAAAGGATTCAACAAGAAGTATTTGTATGAAAGGAAAAATCCCACCATTAAAGGAAAATATATAGTTGAGGCTGTGGATCAACCACTTAAATAAACTAATATGAAGATTGAAAGACAAAAAGTGTAAAATCAACTATAATTACAATAAACAGTTAATGGATAAACATGAAGATGTAAAATACGACATTAAAAACACTAAACGTGGGCTTCCCTGGTGGCGCAGTGGTTGAGAATCTGCCTGCCAATGCAGGGGACACGGGTTCGAGCCCTGGTCTGGGAAGATCCCACATGCCACGGAGCAACTAGGCCCGTGAGCCACAACTACTGAGCCTGCACGTCTGGAGCCTGTGCTCCACAACAAGAGAGGCCGCAATAATGAGAGGCCTGCACACCGTGATGAAGAGTGGCCCCCGCTTGCCGCAACTAGAGTAAGCCCACACACAGAAACGAAGACCCAACACAGCCAAAAAATAAATAATAATTAAATAATTAAAAACTTTAAAAAAAAACACTAAACATCAGGGAGGGAAATAAAAATGTAGATCTTTTAGAATGTGTTTGAACTTAAATGACTATCAGTTTAAAACAAGTAGATATAGATAGATATGGGGCAAAATATATCAACCCCATGGTAACCACAAATCAGAATCCCACAATAGATAGACAAAAACTGGAGAGAAAGAAACACAAGCATACCACTAAAGAAAATCATCAAACCAGAAGGGAAGCAACAAAAACAAGAAAAGAACTAAGAAGAACTACAAAAATAACCAGAAAATAAGTAACAAAATGGCAATAAGTACATACCTATTAGCAATCATTTTAAATGTCAACAGACTAAATGTTTTAATCAAAAGAAATAGGGTGGCTGATTGGATAAAAAAAGAAAACCTACTTATATAGGTCTCACAAGAGACTCACTTCAGAACTAAAGACACACACAGACTGAAAGTGAGGGGATGGGAAAAGATATTTCACGCAAATGGAAATGACAAGAGAGCTGGGGTAACAATACCCATATCAGACAAGGTAGACTTTAAAACAAAGTTTATAACAAAAGACCAAAAAAGGGCATTATATAATAATAAAAGGACAAATACAAGAAGAGGATATAACATTTGTTAACATATATGCACCTAATACAGGATCACCTAAAGATATTAAGCAAATATTTACTCAAAGCAATCTACAGATTTAATGCAATCCCTATCAAAATCCCCATGACATCTTTCGCAGAACTAGAATACTCCTAAAATTTATAGGTATCACCTCACACTGGTCAGAATGGCTATCATCAAAAAGTCTACAAATAACAAATGCTGGAGAGGGTGTGGAGAAAAGGGAACTCTCCTACACTGTTGATGGGAATGTAAATTGGTGCAGCCACTATGGAGAACAGTATGGAGGTTTATCAAAAAACTAAAAGTAGAGCTACCATATGATCCAGTAATCCCACAACTGGGTATATATCCAGAAAAAATGAAAACTCTAACATGAAAAGATATATGCACCCCAATGTTCATAGCAGCACTATTTACAATAGTCAAGACATGGAAACAGCCCAAGTGCCCATCAACAGACAGTTGGCTTAAGAAGATGTTGTATACATATATAATGGAATATTACTCAACCATAAAAAAGAATGAAATATTGCTATTTGCAGTAACATGGATGGACCTAGAGAATATTATACTTAGTGAAGTAACTCAGACAGAGAAAGACAAATACTATAGGATTTTGCTTATATGTGGAATCTACAAAATAATACTAATGGCTCTATATACAAAACAAACAGACTCACAGACATAGAAAATAAACTTATGGTTACAAAAGCGGGGGAGGGGCAAATTAGGAGTATGGGATTAACAGATACAAACTACTATACATAAAATAGATAAGCAACAAGGATTTACTGTATAGCACAGGGAATTAGACTCAATGTCTTATAATAACCTATAATGTAATATAATCTGCAAAAAAAAAACCCTGAATCACTATGCTGTAATCTGAAACTAATGAAATACTGTTAGTCAACTAAACTTCAATAAAAAAATTAAAAAGACAAAATGGGTTTGGTAAAACCAACCCCACAGTGTTGATCTGTATGTAAAGCACAAAACACAATGCTGACACATATAAACAGCAGCTAGTTGGGAAATATTATAAAAAGTGAATATTAACAGACATAAAGTGAGAAATTGGCAATAATACAATAATAGTAGGGGACTTTAACCCCCTATGGACATCAATGGGCTGATCAAACAGATGTCAATAAGGAAAGAGTGGCCTTAGATGATACAGTAGACCAGTTGAACTTAATAGATATCTACAGGACATTCCATCCAAAAACAGCATAAACACATTCTTTTCAAGTACACATGAAACATTCTCCAGGATAGATCACATGCTAGCCACAAAACAAGTCTCAACAAATTTAAGACAGAAATTATATCAAACATTTTTTCTGACAGCACAGTATGAAAGTAGAAATCAATTACAGGAAGACAAATGGGAGAAACACAAACACATGGAGATTAAACAACATGCTACTAAAAAACCAGTAGGTCAGGACTTCCCTGGTGGTCCCGTGGTTTAGACTGAATGCTCCCAATGCAGGGGGCCTGGGTTCGATCCCTGGTCAGGGAACTAGATCCCACATGCCGCAACTAAAAGCCCGCATGCCACAGTGAAGATCCCACATGCCTCAATGAAGAGCCTGCATGCGGCAACTAAGACCCAGTGCAGCCAAATAAATAAATATTTTTTAAAAATTAAAAAAATAGGTCAATGAAGAAATCAAAAAGGAAATCAGAAAATACTCAAGACAAATGAAAATAAAAACACAACTTTCTAAAATTTATGGGACACAGCAAAAGCAGTTCTAAGAGGGAAGTTTATGGTGATAAAGGCCTACCTTAAGAAACAAAAAAATATGAAATAACCTAGCCTACCATCTAAAGGAATTAAAAAAAGAAGAACAAACAAAGCCCAAAATCAGCAGAAGGTAGTAAACAATAAAGATCATAGAGGAAATGAATAAAACAGAGGCCAAAAAAAACAATAGAAAAGATCAATGAAACCAAGAGCTGGTTTCTTGAGAAGATAAACAGAATTGATAAGACTTTAGGCAGGCTCATCAAGAAGAAAGGATTGAGGACCCAAATATACAAAATAAGAAATGAAAAAGGAGACATTACAACCCAATATCACAGATACAATAAATCATAAGAGAATACTATGAACAGTTACATGGCAACAACTTGGACAACCTAGAAGAAATGGATAAATTTCTAGAAACACACAATCTCCTAAGACTAAATCAGGAAGAAATAGACAGTCTCAACAGACCAATCAGCAGGAGTGAAATTGAATTAGTAATAAAAAAATACTCCCAGAGGGACTTCCCTGGTGGTCCAGTGGTAAAGAATCTGCCTTACAATGCAGGGGATGTGTTCGATCCCTGGTCAGGGAACTAAGATTCCACATGCCTTCCGGCAACTAAGCCCGCGCACCACAACTACTGAGCTCACACACCTCAACTAGAGAGCCTGCGTGCCGCAAACTACAGAGCCCACGCACTCTGGAGCCCACACACCACCACTAGGGAAGAGAAAACCCGCACACCGCAACTAGAGAGAAGGCTGTGTGCCTCAACGAAGAGCCCGCGCACTGCAACGAAAGACCTTACGCAGAAAAAAATAAATAAAAATAAATAAATAAATAATAAATAAATCTTTAAAAAAAAAATACTCCCAGCAAACAAAAGTCCAGGACCGGACGGCTTCACAGAGGAAGTCTACCAAATACATAAAGAAGAGTCAATACCTATCCTTCTCAAAAGGACACAAAAATAGAACCATAGATCAACAGAACATAATAGACAGCCCAGAAATCAACCCACACACTTATGGTCAATTAATCTATGACAAAGGAGGCAAGAATATATCAATACAATGGAGAAAAGACAATCTCTTCAATAACTGGTGCTGGGAAAACCAGACAGCTACATGTAAAAGAATGAAATTAGAACATTTTCTCACACCATATACAAAATAAACTCAAAATGGATTAAGACCTAAGTGTAAGACCAGAAACTATAAATTTCCTAGAGGAAAACATAGGCAGAACACTCTTTGACATAATATTTTTTTTGGATCTGTATCCTAAGGCAAAGGAAACAAAAGCAAAAATAAACAAATGGAACCTAATTAAACTTAAAAGCTTTTGCACAGCAAAGGAAATCATCAACAAAAGGAAAGACAACCTAATGAATGGGAGAAAATATTTGCAAATGGTATGACTAATAAGGGGTTAATGTCCAAAATATATAAACAGCTCATACAACTTTATATCAAAAAACAAACAATTTGATTGAAAAATGAACGGAAGACCTGAATAGACATTCTTCCAAAGAAGACATACAGATAGCCAACAGGCACATGAAAAGATCCTCAACATCGCTAATCGTCAGTAATAGCTATTAGGTGTACCATAGAGGGTGCTGTGAAAACAATAGGTGGGGCACCAATCCAAGATTCAGCTGAGGAACCATGGAAGTTTTCCTAGAGAAAATGAGCTTAGACTTGAAATGAATAAGAGGTATAAAGTGAAGGGGGCACCCTAAAACGGAGTTAGCGGGACTCCCCACACATGAGGGACAGTCTTCCTGGGATATTTCTCCTTTGTACTCTGCCTCTTGGTGGAGCAGGATTTGTAAATAACTGGATGAGAGTAGCCCACCACTTTCAGGTACAACCTAGACTGTCCAGCTTATCTGTCACACCAGGGTAAACCTCCCCTATTCCCATAAGCCACATCTGTCCCTGTGGGCCAGTGTTTGGCTGTGGGAAGGCTTGGCAGGCAGAAGTTGGATCTCAGTCTGACTGAGACAATTGGAGTACCTTTTGCAAATATGAGAGTGAAAATGCCTGGGGTTCCCTAGCCTCTGGGAAAGGAAATTCTGGTAAACTGAAAAATACCCCTCCCCCGAGTATCCACATCCTAATTCCAGACCTGTGGATGTTACCTTAAATGGCAAAAGGGACTTTGCAGATGTGATTAAGTTAATGATCTTGACATGAGAAGATTATACTGGGTTAGCCAGGTGGGCACGGTATAATCACAAGGGTCCTTATAAGAAGGAGAAAGAAGGGTCAGTGGAGAGAAGATGTGACAATAGAAGGAGAGGGGAGAGGGAGAGGGAGAGCGAGAAAGGGAGAGAGAGAGAGAGAGAGAGAGAGAGAGGGAGAGAGACTATGCTATGGGCTTTGAAGATGCAGCAAGAGGTAGGCAGTCTTTAGAAGCTGCAAAAGGCAAGAAACAGATTCTCCCCTAGAGCATCAAAAGGAACTCAGCCCTGTGGATCCATAAGTGTGAAATAATAAATTTGGGTTATTTTAAGACACTAAGATTGTGGCAATTTGTTACAACAGCAATAGGAAACTATGCTAGAATCCCACAGCCCTTCTTGACCATCAGGCCCAACTCAGTCCTCAGTGAATGTTATGAAGTTATCAAGGACATGATAACTAAGACACTCATCTGGAGAGAAATTAGTCTGATAAAAGTGAGTAGAGTCCAGGTGCTACTCCTGTAAAGCCCTTGAAAGTAGTATAGCAGTTTTGCCTGCCCCACCTGTCTGGAGGACACCTGATGGCTACTGACCTCAATGACAGTAGTGGGTGTTGGAGCAACAGTTGCTTCTGTTTTGCTCCCAAGTTCATGGCTCCTCTTGGGAATCCTGTTTCCTTTTTGGTGACCCATCTGCAGTTCATCCCAGTCTTCAGCCTTTTTCTTTGTGTCTCTCTTGTGCAGTTTCACAATACCCCTAAAAGATTGATAATTCTCATGTAAAGCCTTTTCTTGTAATTTGTCTGTGTGTCTGCCTACCACACTAGACTGGAGAAAAAGGATCAAGTTATGTTGGCTTTTACGCATCCAGCATCCAGAACACTTCCTGAATCTTGGCATTGCAGGAAACTAAAATAAATCCAACAAAAGTTTTAAAACTTAGGAAATTATTGGAAAATGAATTTAGAAATAATATAGTCATAATAAATCCAATTCCCTTCTGCTGTATTAAATAGTACTTCAAATACATTTTTGAATTTACTACCCACCACTTCAGAATATAGCATATTATTCCCCTTTTCTCATATGAGATAACTGGGAGCCAAGAATTTCAGGACCATTTCCATGGTCGCAGGGCAGATATGTAACAGAATGAGCGTGAATACAGGCAATCTCCAGGTGTGTATGGATGATCTAAAAAATCTCTTTGGAGAAAGGGCTACCAATATACAGTTCGCCACAATGTTACAGCAGTAAAGTGGTTTTAGGTTCAGGCTGAAGAGCCTCTTGGCCTCATTTCCAATAAAGTGGTCAATCCTGGTAGTGCAGACAAAGGGGCGACCCGGTAAGTTCTTAGAACCTGAGCACACACCCCATACCCCCACCCCCCCACCCTGTACTGCAGGGTGACAACCTGGCCAGATTTGCTTTTATGGCTGAGGATGCCATAGGCAAGGTAAGGAAGAGAACTGCGGCTCAATCGCACAGCCAAGAGCAGCCAGGGATCCCTGATCCCCTTGCTCCCCGCCCCCCAACCCCACCCTCACCCTCACTGCCCCCACCAGCGCAGCCACTTTGGTCTTGGTGCCGGGCGCGTGCAGCCACCGGCTTGTCCAAGGTCAGGAGCCCGGCGGTGGCAAAGAACACTACTGAAAAAAGTCGGCAGGCTAGTGAAGCGGACTCCAAAAGATCCATAGCCACATGCGCCGCCCTGGCACTCGCCGTGTCCTCAAAGGAGATAAACCTGAGCGCGCAGCCAGGGCGCTGGGAGACCTTGGGGAAGCTGTGAGGTTTCGGCTGCATGCATACGGCCGAGTTTGCTCGACACTTCAAGTCCCCAGGCCTGGTGAACTACACTGGGGGCTGCCACTGCTGCACGGTTAAATTTGAGCCTCGCCCCTGCAAACCTGTGAGTTCTGGTTTGCAGCTGCAGGCTGTGCAGGAAGAAGCAGCACAGATACTCCCTCCTCCCAGTCTCACGCTTCATGCTCCTCCTGGGCGCTGAGAACATCATTATTTACCTATCCCGCACCCACCCGGCGCTGCACAGCTTCTGCAGCAGGTGCAGGGTGCAGAGTTTCCACGCGTCCATCTCTGACCCGGGGATTTACAGCGTCGCCTCACACTGCCTGGACGAGGGGAAACTTTCCTGAAGGTAAAGCTCACGGACACGTGGAGGCCCCCTTGCTCTCGTACTATTCCATGCTCAGCTTTAAGCAATTCAGCAAATTTACCATTTAAGTGTTGTATGTTTATGGCTCTAGAGACATCTCCAGGTAAGCAGATCTCCATCGTGACTCTGAATCTGTCTTTCGCGGTGGTGGTTTGCTCTGCAACCTCGGCTCACCAATGGTTTTTTTTTTAAGTTGATTCAGTTTGTCCAGCTTCTTCTTCTTATAAGAAAGGGGGTGAGGATTTCCAACCTCTTTACACGAAGGAGCTAGAACCAGAAGTCCTCACTTGTGGTCATTTTTGCAATATGCTACAATCATTATAAGGCTATAATTTAGAAACATCATGGTAAATTTCAGAGAAACAGAAAAGATGAAAGTTGTCTCAGGGAGCCTGAGCAGCAGGAGTGGGGAGGGTATGTGTGTGTAAGAGAATTTAGAATCAAATGATTTCTGATTTCATTAAAGGCTAGTGTTACTATTTAACTTTTAAGAGCATGCATGTGCGCTATTTTCAGAAAATTAAAGAATAGGTGATGCATTTTATGTAGAAATAATCTGTATGTGGAAAATACATAGAAATAATAAGCATAGCTTCAAGAAGATTAATAAAATCTCAGAAATACATACACTTTCCTAAAACAGTTATTACCTCCTACTTGTTGATGTTAATTGTTACTTTGTAAATTACCACATGTTTTACTCTTGATCCCAGCAGGCTTGCACATTAATTGACTTGAGTAATAACGTGAAAATTGCCCTTTGCTAAATTTGGGGTAAACAATGCAAGAGAGGGGACTGTATTCCCATTTCCCAGATGAAGAAACTCAGGGTTGAAAGATTAAGATTAATTTGGGGAAAGTCATACACTAAGTGGTGGAACTAGGACAGTCACCCAAGTCCCTCTGTAATCAGCATCTATGTTACTTACGGTGTATCTCTCTCCCTTTCCTAGAATGCACTTTTGAATAGCCACACCTTTATCAGAAAATGGTGTTATTCTTCCACTAGGCTTGGGAACCAAAATTACTGTTGAACGCACAAGGAAAATTGAATACAATCATCCCATTCTTTTAAAGAATCACAAATTCCTAAAACAATAAAAAAAAAAAAAAAGTGATCTAGAAGCTAGAAGAAAAGATAGAAATCTTCCAAAATTATGAAGGGAGTCTAAACCCTGATTCTAAAACCTGGAAGAGATGGTATACCACCCACCATCTCACAGAGAAAAATATGGCTCTATCTCACTTACGAACATAAATTACAGTTTTTTATCAATAAAGCTTGAGTGAATAAAATTCGACAGTTTATAGAAATCTACCACAATCTGGTAGTTTCCTAGTCATAAAAGCGTGGTGTAGTATTAGGAAATATTTGAAAATTTTATTAATCAGTAAGTCAAAGGAGAAAGATCATATGTTCATCTGAAGCACTGAACAAAGAATTCAATAAAATCAATCAAATGATAAATTTTGCGGTTTTTCTTAGTTCTTGTTTACTCTGCTGACAGAATTATGTTAAAATCCTAAACTCTTGGGACCAGGGCTCCTTAGTTGTGGCTGTCAGGCTCCTTAGTTGTGGCAGGCGGGCTCCTTAGTTGTGTCATGCAAACTCTTAGTAGTGGCATGCATGTGGGATCTAGTTCCCTGACCAGGGATTGAACCCGGGCCCCCTGTATTCAGAGCGTGGAGTATTATCCACTGTGCCACCAGGGAAGTCCCAGTAGTTTGTATCTGTTAATTCCATACTCCTAATTTATCCCTTCCCCCATCCTTTTTTCCCTTTGGTAACCGTAATTTTCTATGTCTGTGAGTCTGCTTCTGTTTTGTATATAGATTCATTTGTATTATTTTTTTAGATTCCACATATGAGTCATATCATATATTATTTGTCATTCTCTGTTTGGCTTACTCCACTAAGTATAATATTCTCTAGGTCTATCTGTGTTGCTACAAATGGCAATATTTCATTTTTTATGGCTGGAGTAATAGTCCATTGTATGTATATATACATATATATATACACATATATATATATACATATATATATATATATATATGTATATATATATATACATATATATATATACATATATATATATATATATATATATATACCACATCTTCCTAAGCCAGTAGTCTGTTGATGGATACTTGGGTTGTTTCTCTGTCTTGGCTATTGTAAATAGTGCTGCTGTGAACATTGAGGTGCACGTATCTTTTCAATTAGAGTTTTCTGGGTTTTTTTTTTTTTTTTCCAGATATTTACCCAGGAATGGGATTGCTGGATCACATGGTAGCTCTATTTTTAGCTTTTCAAGGAATCTCCATACTATTTTCCATAGTGACTGCAATAATTTACATTCCCACCAACAGTGTATAAGGGTTCCCTTTTCTCCACACCCTCTCCAGCATTTATTATTTGTAGACTTTTTGATGATAGCCATTCTGAATGGTGTGTAGGTGATACCTCATTGTGGTTTTGATTTGCATTTCTCTGATAATTAGTTATGTTGAGCATCTTTTCATGTACTTGTTAGCTATCCATATGTCTTCTTTGGAGAAATGTCTGTTTAGGTCTTCTGCTCATTTTTTGATTGATTGGGTTGCTTGCTTTTTCAGTATTGAGTTGTATGAGCTGTCCGTATATTTTGGATATTAACCTCTTGTTGGTCACATCACTTGCAAATATTTTCTCCCATTCCATAGGTTATCATTTTGTTCTGTTGATGGTTTCCATTGCTGTGCAAAAGCTTTGAAATTTGATTAGGTCTCATTTGTTTATTTTCTGCTCTTATTTCTTTTGCCTTGGGAGACTGACATAAGAAAATATTGCTATGATTTATGGCTGAGAATGTTTGGCCTGTGTTCTGTTCTAGGAGTTTTATGGTGTCATGTCTTATATTTAGGCTTTTAAACCATTTTGAGTTCATTTTTGTATATGGTATGAGTATTTCAATTTCATTGATTTATATGTAGCTGTCCAGCTTTTCCATCACCACTTGTTGAAGAGACTGTCTTTTCTCCATTGTATATTCTTGCCTCCTTTGTCATAGATTAATTTACTGTAGGGTGTGTGGGTTTATTTCTGGGTCCTCTATTCTGTTACATTGATCTATATGTCTGTTTTTGTGCCAATACCACGCTATTTTGATTACTCTAGCTTTATAATACAGTCTGAAGTCTGGAAGGGTTAAAAGCATTTCCATTTTAAAATTGCCTATAAGGGGTGTGATTCTGAAGTATATTTCCGTCAACTCTTCTTGCCTTTTATAAGGTTTTTTCTTATATGTTAGCTTTTTTTTTTTTTTCCATTGAAGTAGAACATACAAAGAGAACAGTTCATAAATCATAAGGGGCAACAACTTGATGACATTTTACAAAGCGAACACATGCATGTAAAACCACCAAGACTAAGATATAGAACATTACTGGTGCCCAGAAACCTATAGTATGTAGTCATTACACCTGAAAGTTAACCACTCTTCTGACCTATGTCACTATATATTCATTTTGCCTGTTTTTTAAACTTTATACAAACAGAATTATCAATCATGTACATTTTCATGCTGGTTTCCTTTGTTCAATACACTGATTTTTGGATCTGTCCATATTTGTTGCATGTAGGGATATTTGATTATTTCATGGCTGTGTAGTATTCCATTATATGGATACCACACTTGTATTTATTCACTCAACTGTTGATAAACATTCACACTGTTTCCAGTTTGTGACTGTTTCTAATAATGCTACTAAGAACATCTTGTTCATGCCTTTTGGAGAACATATTTATGCATTTCTGTTTGATATATACTTTGTGCAGTAGGCAGAATTCTATGATGATACCCAGTGATGCTTAACTTTGTATGATCTCCTCCCATTGAATGTGGATGGAACCTGTGGATATAATAATAGTCAATAAGATATCACTCCCATGATTGTGTTAAATTGTATGGCGGGGGGAGGATTTTGCAGGTGTAATTCAGGTCACAGATAGTCGATCTTAGGACAGGGAGATTATTTGGGGTGGGCCAGACCTAATTGAGTGAGCACTTACAAGGGCCTTGGTCCTTGCTGAAAGATCTGAAGCATGAGAGAATATTTGGAGGGGGCCACAGGGTGAGGAGGTACAGGCAGCCTCTAGGAGATGAGTGCTGCTCCAGGCTGACAGCCAGCAATGAAATGGGGGCCTCATTCCTCCAGCAGCTGGGAACTGAATTCAACTAACAAGATGGGAGAGTTTGGAAGGGACTCTTCCCCAGAGCCTCCAGAAAGGAACACAGCAAGTCCACCATCATCTCATCCTGTTAGACCCTAGCAGGGAAGCT
Organism: Eschrichtius robustus; assembly: GCF_028021215.1. Lineage (NCBI taxonomy): Eukaryota > Metazoa > Chordata > Mammalia > Artiodactyla > Eschrichtiidae > Eschrichtius > Eschrichtius robustus. The sequence continues at coordinate 47,236,787 of NC_090845.1, forward strand.
GGTCACACTGGGCACAGACTTCTGACCTGCACAACTGTGAGCTAATAAATGAGGGCTGTTTTAAGTTGCTGAGTGTGGTCATTTGTTCCATATCAATAGGAAACTAATATAGGTTTTGATACCTGGATGCGCGGTGCCGCCATTGCAAACCCCTAAAAATGTGGGTGTGGCTTTGGAACTGAGTATTGGCTGAAGACTGGAAGAATTTTGATGTCAAAATACTAGAGAAAGACTAAGTTGTCTTCCTGAATTGCCTTGGACAGACTGTTAGTAGAAATCAGCTGAATTTCCAGACTGCTTTGGAATTCGGACTCCTTTCTGCCTTCTATGTCCCCCCATATTAAACCATAATGTTTATAGCTGTTATCCTATGCCAGTCCCACTATTGTGTGTAGGGGAAGATAGTTTGTCACTTTAGTATCACCAGTACACAGCTGGAGAGGGATTGTGTCCCAGGAGTTGTACTGCATGGATTATACCAAGGAACCTCATGCATGCTTGATTTAGATGATTGAGATGATAAGATTTTGGACTTTGAGCTGATGAGATTTAGATGAGCTTTTGGAATTGAGCTGATGCTATAATACCTTGAGAAATTTGGAAACTGTGAGATGAGGTGAATGACTATTCTATGTGGGACTGGATTGCCTGGGGCCAGAGGGAAGAATTCTAAGATGACTCCTAATGACCCTTGACCTAGTATAATCTCCTCTCCTTAAGTGTGAGAAGAGCCTGGTATTATGATGCCATATTGCTCCTGTGATTATGTTACATTATATGGGAAAAGATTTTGCAGATATATCGAGGTCCCAAATCAGGACTTTCAAATAAGGAGGTACCCTGAGTGAGTCAGACCCAACCAGGTGAGACTTTAAACTGGCCTGTGCGCTTTCTAAGAGATTCAAGTGAGAGAGAGTATATGGAGAGATTGATGCTACAAGAAACTGTTAGAAATCTCTAGGAGCTAAAAGTGGAACTAAATTCTGCCAATAACTTGAATGAGCTTGGAAGTGGATTCTTCTGAAGAGCACTCAGAAAGAAACAGAGCCTGGCTGTCTTAATTAGTTTGGGCTGCTGTAACAAATGACTATAGGCTGAGTAGCTTAAACAACAAAAACTTATTTCTCACAGTTCTAGAGGCTGGGAAGTCCCATATCAAGGAGCCAAAGGTTTGGTGTCTGGTGAAGGCCTGCTTCCTGGTGTGCAGATGGCCACCTTACTGTATCTTCACACACAGAGAGAGCTCTGTTCTTTTCATCCCCTTATAAGGGCACCAGTCCCATCATGGGGCTCCACTGCCATGACCCATCCAAACCTAATTACCTTCCAAAGGCTCCACCTCCAAATTCTACCACATTGGGGATTAGGGTCTTAACATGTGGATTTTAGGAGAGACACAAACATTCAGTCCATAGCACTGGCGGACTGATTTCTCAGGCTGACTTCACCCTGTGTGACAACTGAGCAGACAACCCAGCCATGCCATGCATGGACTTCTGAACCTACAAAACTGGGAGCTAATAAATGGACATTGTTTTAAGCCATTAAGTTTGTGGTAATTTGCTATGCAGGAATAGAAAGCTAATACAGATGGAGTTGCTGGGTTATAGAAAAGGCATAAATTCAGCTTTGATACTGCCAAACGGTTTTCCAAGTGGTAGTACCAATTTATACTCCCGCCAGCACTTAGAGTTCCACTTCTTTGTTTTCTCCACCTCTTGATACTTTGGCTATTCTGGCTACATTTTGGCTATTCCGGTAGATATTTTCTGATATCTCATTGTAATTTAAATTTGCATATCCCTCATGACTGAGTTTGGGCAATCTTTTGTTTATTGGTCAGTTGGATGTCCCACATTGTGACGTGCCTATTGAAATATTGCACCAATGTTCAATTGCATTGGCTTTTTTTCTTCTTGATTTTATTCTGTACGTAAGATATTTTTTGGATGTGTGTGTGGATATATATTTTTTCAATGTTTTCCTTTATTGTCAGTGCTTTTTCTGTCCTGTTTCAGATATCATCATCTACTCCAAGGTCATGAAGATATGTTTATACATTATACATGTATACATTTCTTTCTTTCTTTTATTGAAGCACAGTTGATAAAATGCTTATACATTATTTTCCAGCTTTATTTTCTGGAATTAATTTTTGTGTATGATGTAAGTTAGGAGCCAAAGTTATTTTTTCCGTAAGGATGGATATACAATTAGTCTAGTTCTACTTATTTAAAGGACTGTCCTTCCTCCCAAGCACTGCATTGGTACCTTTGTTGTAAATCAGGTGAAAATATATGTGTGTGTGTGTGTGTGTGTGTGTGTGTGTGTGTAGCCATATTTGTGTGCATCTCTTTGTGGACTCTTTTCTTTGTTCCATTGGTCTATTCTTTTACACAAATCACACTATCTTTTGTTTTGTTTTGTTTTGTTTAACATCTTTATTGGAGTATAATTGCTTTACAATGGTGTGTTAGTTTCTGCTTTATAACAAAGTGAATCAGTTATACACATACATATATCCCCATATCTCTTCCCTCTTGCATCTCCCTCCCTCCCACCCTCCTTATCCCACCCCTCTAGGTGGTCACAAAGGGCCGAGCTGATCTCCCTGTGCTGTGCGGCTGCTTCCCACTAGCTATCTATTTTACATTTGGTAGTGTATATATGTCCATGCCACTCTCTTACTTTGTCCCAGCTTACCCTTCCCCCTCCCCGTGTCCTCAAGTCCATTCTCTAGTAGGTCTGCGTCTTTATTCCCATCGTGCCCCTAGGTTCTTCATGACCATTTTTTTTTTTTTTTTAATCACACTATCTTAATGATTATGGCTTTATAGGTGCCCTTGCAATGTAGCTTTGAAAGTCCTTCAAATTTCTTCTTCTGGATGGCTTTGGCTGTTCTTGGATCTTTGATATTCACATATATTTTAGAATCAGTTGGCTAATTTCCATTTACAAAAAATCAGCTGGGATTTCAACTGAAGTTAGATTGAATCCATAAATCATTTTGATGAGAAATCTCTCTTTGATTTAATTTTCATAATGTTGTCTTCTAATCAATGAACATGATGTATCTCCAATTTATCTAGGTCTTCTTTAATATCTCTCAGAAATGTTATATAGATTTCTGGGCAGAGGTCTTGTGAATATCTTTTATTAGATTTGTTCCTAGGTATTTGATGTTTCTGATTTATAGTGAATGGCATTAAAATTTTTTTCTTTATAAATAAAGAATATAGAAATGCAACTCAATTTTGTAATATTGACCTTATATCCAGCAATCGTGCTAAACTCATTTATTAATTCTAATATTTGATATATACATTCTTTAAGTTATTTTATGTAAACAATCTGTTATGTCTCTTCTATTTTTTAAAAGCTGAGAAACCATTCCCCAAAGACCCCAAAGCTACTTACATTTATATCTCGTTAACCACAACTGGGAAATATACATTCACAAACCAGTCACTGGAGTAGTAATGAGGTTATTATGACCTGGTTAGTCAAACACACTGCCCTTTATATATCAAATACATTGCATTATGATTATGATGCCACAACTTTTCCTTATTTTAACCAAATATATAAATATTTACATATTAATACTTAGATTAGAAGGTTGAGAATCAGTAAATATATGATGATGGATTTTTTGTGGAATATTCCTCCATGTAAATGAGTTGAAATTATAATTCTTAAGTTATATAATTTCTTAAGCAATGACTAGTATGTTTCATATGTGAAAAACATTTGTAGCTTGTTGAAGAAGAATCAATTTTTAAAATGAAAAAAAAAATTAGTTCATTTCAAAAAAATACCCTTTTGCTATTTATTAAAGCACAAAATTATCACAGAAAATTTAATACATACACATATCAAACTTGTAGCAATAGTGATCAGTCACTGGTAGGATTGATCATGATGTAAATTTTGTCTTAAACTTTTTTGAATAATTTAAATGCTCTACTGCAGGGTTTGTCAAACTGGACACTGTTGGCATTTTGGGTCAGATAATTCTATGTTGTCAGAGGCTCTCCTGTACATTGAAGGGACTGAGGGCATCCCTAGCCTCTGCATACTAAATGCCAGTAGCACCTCTCCCTCCCCAATTGTGATGGTCTCCAGACATTTCCAAATCCCCACACCTGGGGGGCAAAATGCCCCCCCTCCCTGTTGCATTATAGTGAATGAAATTCTAATATATGTAGAAAGCTAGGTAGATGTAAAAATAAATATACAGATGTAAACATAGATCAGTAGATAGAATACATCATGTGTTTTTTGTGTAAATATCATAGCCCACAGCATTAAAATTTTTTTTAAAAATCCTATAAATGCTGCATAGGTTTATTTTATGGACATCCAGTATCCTATTGGAAATAGGATTTCAGGTTATTTAAAATAAATGACACTATAATAATCACCTTTGAGCACATAACATTGTGAGTATATATGAGTATTTCTTTAGAGTTAATGCCTAGAAGAGAAATTGTAGTGTCAAATGGACATTTCATCGGCAAGATGCTATGAATTTATAACCCCATCCAGTAGTATATAAGATAGCCTGTTTTTTTTTTTTGTTTTGTTTTTACAACAGCTTAAAATCTAAACAAACATTATAAATTGTTTTAAAAATGCAAATAGCTCTATTTTTTCTGAGTACAAGAGGAATGTATGCTCATTGAAAACATTCAGAAGATAAAGTATGAGAGAACAAAACTCACCCTTCCAGATTCTTTTTCTATGAGCACAAACATACATAAACACTATCTCTTAAACAGGCGCACTGGGAAAGAAAAAGGAGAGGGCACTGAAGACACACCAATAGAGTTAAACAGAGGGACTTCCTTAGCATAAAGTTTGAGATCTTAGAGAAGAGCAAATCAGTAAGTGGGGAAAAACTATATACATCTCTATATCTATATAGATAGCTCCTTTAAAGAAAGCAGGGATGGGGGCATTTTAGTTATTACTGAGTCAAGGATCATGACTAAGACCCAGAGATTCTAGAAAGGAGGAGGAGGAAAAGAAAGATCTCAGAGAGTAAACTGAAATGACTCTTAAGAGGAAAACTGGTGAAAGTTGACGTATAGAATTAAGAGAATGGCCATGAGATAAGTTGGGGTTCATAACCCTAAATCACTAGGACAACTACAGAGCGCATAGTGGCTAATATGGTCAGAACGGATCACTGATTCCCACTGTGACCCCAATATTCAAGCCTTCCCTATTCCAGGAAGTGACACCATCTACCCAGATACTCTGGCCAAATGATTGTTGTCCTTCCCTTATGACCTCACAGCCATTCCAGTTTTCACACCTGAGGCTCCAGACATTGTGGAGCAGAGATAAGCCATTCCTGCTCTAACCTATCTGAATTCTAGCTCTGCAAAATCCATGAGCATAATGAAATGGACATTATTCCACAACACTATATTATGGAATGGTAGATGACCAGAACACAGTCTATTCATTTATTCTTCATTTAAGTCCATCCTGCATTTCGTCAGTATTTGATTTTACATATTCCATTAGCATTCAATTCCTATTCCATCCTTCATAATCTTGGATTCTGTTTTTCATTCCCAATTTCATTCCATTCTTTTATGGTACATTTAAATCTATAGTGCATATTTCATGGTCCATTTATTTCAGGCCATTGCATATTGTATTCCATACTATGGTCGTTCCTATTTTGATTTCCTTCTGTTTTCTTTAATATTTTATTTCACACTATACTACACACTATACACCATTTCATTCCTTTTCTCATATAACATTTTTCTTTTATTCTGTAGGCCATTAGATATTGCCATTTTGCATTCCATTCCATTTTCCCATTATATTCCATTCAATTTTCCAGTCCATATCCTGTTCAAGTCCATATTCCTTTTCCATTTTGTTCTAATTTCCACTACAGTCAGTGTCAATTTCATCACATTCTGCATTCCATTTCAAATCCATTTTCTACTCTCTATTATTTAACACTCCAAACACCATTCTATTCTATTTTTGTGTTGTTTCAGTCCATTTGTTCATCCATTCCACTAAATATCCCATTCCATTCCACCAAAATCGCTGTAACAGCAACTTTCAGGAGAACCACTTTCCTAAATTCTTCTCAAAGAATTACAAATGTGTATGGTCCGTATTCAGAATGTCCTTTTCTGGGAATTTACCCACAACAAGTTCACATTCGAGGATATGAACAATTTTTTTTTTTTTTTTTTTTAATGAAAGCTTCTTTCTTTCTGGCTGCATTGGGTCTTCGTTTCTGTGTGAGGGCTTTCTCCAGTTGCGGCGAGCGGGGGCCACTCTTCATCGCGGTGTACGGGCCTCTCACCGTCGCGGCCTCTCTTGTTGCGGAGCACGGGCTCCAGACGCGCAGGCTCAGCAGTTGTGGCTCACGGGCCCAGCTGCTCCACGGCATGTGGGATCCTTCCAGACCAGGGCTCGAACCCGTGACCCCTGCATTGGCAGGCGGATTCTCAACCACTGCACCACCAGGGAAGCCCCTGAACAATTTTTAGTAAAAAGGATATGTCTTACACTGATGTGTTATAGAGAGTGAAAAGTTGGAAACAACATAAATGTTGATCAATATAGCAGTTTGAAAATGTAAGCTTCCTGGACTTCCCTGGTAGCGCAGCGGTTAAGAATCCGCCTGCCAACGCAGGGGACACGGGTTCGAGCCCTGGTCCAGGAAGATCCCACATGCCGCGGAGCAACTAAGTCCGTGCGCCACAACTACTGAGCCTGTGCTCTAGAGCCCGCGAGCCACAACTACTGAGCCCATGTGCCACAACTACTGAAGCCCGCACGCCTAGAGCCTGTGCTCCGCAATGAAGAGTAGCCACCACTCACGGCAACTAGAGAAAGCCCACGCACAGCAGCGAAGACCCAACTCAGCCAAAAATAAATAAATTTATTAAAAAAAAAGAAAATGTAAGCTTCCTCCATAAAAGGAATATTTTGTAGTTACACAATGGCCTTGTGGAAATGTATTTATTGACATGGAAAGTGTGTTTTCTGGACACAATAAGCAGGTTACAAAACAATATGTATGCATGAATAATTCCATTTTTATAAAACAAAAGGACTATGAATTATTTATGAATGGCCATTCTACCAAAAAAATAATTAAACATTCCCAGTACTTGCCTGCTGGTCTGTGGGAATCTAGGTTCTAGTTTTCCTACATTTACTTTTGTTTTGGGTACTGAACATGCAGTAATAATGACTTTTATAATAATGACTAAAAATGTGTCCAAATATTGCACTTCAAGCCTGTGCACCACACCATATTTATATGAACAGAAACTAGAGAGTAGGTCAAATAAATTAATGTACGTTCATCAGTGGATTACTATGCAGCCCATACAAATGATGATGCATCTTTAAGGACAGCATCACCCTTAATCCCAGGCAACCTGTCTGTGTTCAGGGAGCAGGGCAGGGGGAAGCATCTTGCTGAAGAATTAACTGCCCCCCCGTCCCGCATATGTGGCAGCATACTGAACATCCTGAGCCAAGACCCCCGTGTAGGACCCATCCGTTTGCTCGCTTTCAGGCCGCTCTCCAAGCAAACCTTCCTGTGGGGTCATCCAGATGCCCGGAGCAGTTCCGGGACCGTCCCCTCCAGGGCCACAGTTACGGGTCCAGTGTCCTGACTATATTCCAGGAGGGACACCTGGCTAAGGGTTGAGCCACCAGAGTGGTGCTATAAGCTAAGCTGATTCAGCGTGACTCGAATCATTTATATAGACAGCCTTGTGGCCCTCAACCCCTCTTTCGAGACGCATACACTCCTAGGGTAAGGATGGGGAATTCCCAGCATTGACCCGGCGGCGTGCTGAGCAGGGCAGGGTGGAGCAAACTCCTGACGTGTGGAGCACACCCTCCTGTTTGGCGCTAGGTGGAGCCAAGTTGGCCCCCTCCCCGGGTGACGAAGGTCACGTGACATCCAGCCCACCAATCAGAAGCGAAGACTCCACAGGGCCCGCCCATCCTCCCTCTTGGCGCCCGGGGCTCCACTGAGGTAGCGTCGGCAGCCGCGTTCTCCTGTCTCTGAGGGAGAACCTGGCCTTGTGGCCGCGCAGTCGTGCTGTGGGAAGGAGCAGAAGCCACAGCAAGGTGAGATGCCTGCAGGGCCGAAGAACGAGGTCGCCTCTGCCCCTGGCGACACCCGTGGGACTGAAAACCCCAATCCCGGTGCCTTGGTCCCCACAGTCTCGAGCAACCCATCTCCGTCAGGTGGCGGCGCCCCACGCGGTGGCACAGCAGGTTCCTCATCCTGCAAGATGGCTGCTGCCGGCGCCATTTCGCTCACCGGGGAGGACCCGGGGCCTCCCTCCGTGGACGGTGTGCAGGAAGGGGGGCGCCCCGACCTCCATGGCGGCGGGAGTCCCCACGCAGAGCTGAGCTGTGTGGTGCCCAGGATGGGCCAAGGCGTCCAGACGGTGCCTGTGCTCAGTGGGGCCGCCGTCTGGCAAGCCGCCAGGGGCGCTGGCCAGCGTCCGACCCAGACCACGGGCCCAGGGAATGGACGTGGGAGGAAGCGGCCCAGCCGCGAGGAGGCTTCCCGGTCTCTGAAGCTTCCACGGCGCTGTCTGTTTTCCGGAGCTGCAGTGTCCCCGTGGTCAGCGTCTTCGCCGCCATCTTCTCCAAGGTCTGAGCCCAGCAGCTGCGGCCATTTTCAGGTTTCTCTGTGGAACCGCGCATCACAGCCGGGTCCTGTCCTCCAAAGCCAGGCTAAAGCACCAGGCCCTGCTCTCCGCAGTCAAGCAGTCAGAGCAGGCCCAGCCCTCTGCCGCCGCGCCACCCAGTCTGGCCCTGCTGTCCGCAGCCGTGTATCGGTGCAACGCCCTGCTCGCCGCGGGCGCACCACCCCGTCGGCTCCCGTTCTCCGCAGTCAGACAGCCAGGCTAGCTCTCCGTAGCCAGGCATCCGGGTCCAGCGCTGCTAATCGTAGCCGTGCAGCTGAGCAGAGCCCTGCTCGCCACCACCACCGTGCACCCGAACCAGGCGCAGCTCGTTGCCATCTATCCGGGCCGGGCGCTGCTCTCCAGCGCCAAGCATCAGCGCCAGGCCCTGTTCAACGCCGCTGCTGTACACCCGAGCCAGGCCCCGCTTTTCGCCGCCGCCGTGCTTCTGCTCCAGGTCCTGCTCATCGCCGCCGCCGTGCTTCCGCGCCTGGCGCTGCCATCACCAACCACTCCAGCCCGCCAGGCCGGGCTCATCGCCGCCGCTGTGCTTCCGCACCAGGCCCCGCTTCCCGCCGCCGTGCATCTGGGCCAGGCCCTGCCATCGACAGCCACTCCAGCCCGCCAGGTCCTGCTCATCGCCGCCGCCATGCTTCCGCGCCAGGCCCCGCTTCCCGCCGCCGTGCATCTGGGCCAGGCCCTGCCATCGACAGCCACTCCAGCCCGCCAGGCCCTGCTCTTCGCCGCCGCCGTCCTTCTGCTCCAGGCCCTGCTCATCGCCGCCGCCGTGCTTCCGCGCCAGGCCTCGCTTCCCGCCGCCGTGCATCTGAGCCAGGTGCTGCCGTCGACAACCACTCCAGCCCGCCAGGTCCTGCTCATCGCCGCCGCCATGCTTCCGCGCCAGGCCCCGCTTCCCGCCGCCGTGCATCTGGGCCAGGCCCTGCCATCGACAGCCACTCCAGCCCGCCAGGCCCTGCTCTTCGCCGCCGCCGTGCTTCTGCTCCAGGCCCTGCTCATCGCCGCCGCCGTGCTTCCGCGCCAGGCCTCGCTTCCCGCCGCCGTGCATCTGAGCCAGGTGCTGCCGTCGACAACCACTCCAGCCCGCCAGGCCCTGCTCATCGCCGCCGCCGTGCTTCCCGCCGCTGTGCATCTGGTCCAGGCCCTGCCGTTGACAATCACTCCAGCCCGCCAGGCCCTGTTCTCCGCGGTCGCGCATCCGGGCCAAGCCCTACCCTCGGAAGCCGTGCCGCCCGGCTAGGCCCTACCCTCCAAAGCAGCAGCACGACTCCAGGCTTTGTCCTCTGGAGCCCCGCCACCCAGGGAAGATCAGCCCCTAGCAGCCACCCTTCTCCACCTGGGCTTAATGGCCAGAGTCCTCCTTCATCCCCTGGGTTCACCTTAAGAAGGCTAGTCTTCCAGAGCAGCTCAAGCTCTTCTGATTCTGAGGTCCCAAATCTTGCTTCCCAGCAGGTTTGGCGTGCAGTTCGTATGTGTGCCTCCTCATCCTCACCTCCTGGGCCATATGGTGAGAGTTCCTCCTCCTCCTCCTCTGCCGCTGCTCTTTGGTTTCCGGACCAGAGCCCCTCCTCCTCCCCCACTGCTTTTTCTGGCAGGAGTTCTCCTAGGTTTTCTGGCCTGAGCTCCATCTCTATTCCTAGCCCTGCTAGCCTTAGGCACATGTTGCTGCCCGATTTTGAGGTCCTGAGCCTTCTCTCTTCAGGAGAGCCGGCTGAAATAGGGAGCATGCCTCCCTCTCCTACATCTCCTATGCTGTGATCCTCCATGAGCATAATCATAAGGCCTACAAAAGAAATCAACATCCACCCACTGTCCTGAATGGGCTGCCTACTCCGCTGGTTAACTGTGAGGTTTCCAAGTGCTCTAGCTATTAAGCAACATCATGAGCAGTTTTGAAGTTGTTGTTTGAAGAGGCAGTTTTGAAGCCTCCCCTCCCCATAATGGCACTACCTAGCACTTAATCTGCTGTTGGCACTTGATTCCAGCCCCCGCTTATCCCCCAAAAAGGCCTGCCTTGGCCTCTGAGATTTCCCTTTTCCAAGTTGCCTTTCCATAATGAAATTTTTGAGTTAACAAATTAAAATGTTGGTTTCACTTAAAAATTGTAGCTTTTTTTATTGTCCAAAAAACGGTTAATCCTGTGTCTTATTTCGAGGACTTAAGAAAGTTGTTGGCATACTAGCTTACTCATTGCAAGGGAGGGGGAATAAAATATTATCCTAGCAATCATTTATTTCCACTGTCTAACATGGAGTTCTGTCCAGGAAAATTCCATTTATATGTTATATATGCTCTTCGCATAGGTGTTTTGCAACTATGGACAAGAAAAGGGGGCAGGGTTTAACTCAGGGTGGCTAGAGAAAAGGAGGGGTGATGGAGATATCCAGGTTGAAGAAAGAGGCAGGGCATGAGCCTGTATGGATAGGGAGAATATTTCCTCCTCAGATGGGAGTAGGGGGTGCTAGAAGGAAGACTCAGGATCAGGAAGGGGGAGAACAGCAGGAGTTAGGAGCAGAAGGGGGAAGGTCTCAGTTTCTAGGGGAGAAAAAAATTTGTGTGTTGGGAACAGGGGCTCCTGAGGTCTGTGGGGAGAGGGGGAGGGGAAGGTATGGGAGAGTGATTCAAGGTTAATGAGTATGTAAAAATGGTCGTATATTTAGTGAAAATTGTGTTAATGGATAATCCCATTTAAAAAATTATTGTGACTAAGTGTGAGCAGATATGCGAGGGTGAGTGTGTATGTGTGTGTTTGTGTGTGCACATATAGACATATTTGGAGACAACTGGATGGACATACACCATGCTGTGATCAGGGCATATATCTCATCTTTGGAATAACTGGTGGTATGGTCTTCTACATTTTCCACCATGACCACATTGCTGGTTCTATGATGAAACTCAACTCAGCTGTTTTTTTAAGAAGTTTAGTTGTAGAAACATGGTAGGAGACCACATTAAAAGAATAGAGTGAAAAAAATTTAAACCAAACCAGTAAAAGGAAACTCCTCCCTACTTTCCCATATTTTTTTTCTCCTTGCTTTTCTGGTATGTGGCCAGTACTGGCATAGTACTGACCAAGAAGAACCCTATTCCTGGGCCCCACATTATAAAGGTTCCCACTCAGGCCCTCTTCGTGCTGTATCCAGACCACAAAGCTAGGGACATTGACCACAAGGACTATGGGATGTTCTCACCAGGTCCCAACACCCTGCAACATTTGTGTAAAACGTTTAGGTTTCCTTATTCCCCGAGGCTGCTTCCAGGTCCTGTAAGGCCTTACTTTCAGGGTCCTTCCTAAGGAAGGGAGGTCTGGGCCTATAGTATGCAAACTCAGGCCCAAAAGGTGGCCAAGTGGCCACTGTAGAAGCAAAGGGTAGACAAAGCTTGGAGATGTAGGCTGAAGTGTTCTCTGGGTTAGGTGTGAGCGATCTCTTGGTGTAGGACATAGCTGGCAATGGGAAGAGATCAAGGACATGGACCAAGGGCCTTCATTTGTACTTTTGTGCCAGACATACTGCAAATGTTAGCGACTGCCCTGTATGTGTAGTTAGCTCTGTAGCCCAGCCCCAGAGAATTAGAGACACTAAGGGATATATCAATATATTTAGGAAGCCACATCTTGTCCCTGGAAGTGGCTCTGACCATACAACGCCCCCTCAATATCTCAGATGTTGAGGGAAGCAATATTTCAGGTCCTAGGTTTGGTCCTTCCTGCAGTGAGCTAGCATTCAGTGGGCTGAATCAGAGATGCCAGCACTCTACTGCATGTTAATGTTTTAGTGCGTCTCCTGGGCATTTGATCTGTTTGGGAGTGGACCTCAATCCAATGTCCTTAACTCAAGCCCACCATACTAAAATTTACATAGCTGCTATTGACCATAAGCATTTCTTCCTTCTCTGGACCCTCCCTATGAAGGTATCAAATGTCATCACATAGCAGACCTTCATTCTGCAAAATCCAGTGGACACTTCCTAGATTTCATCTTTTTTTTTTTTTTTTTTTTTTTTTTTGGCTGTGCAATATGTGGGATCTTAGTTCCCCGACCAGGGATAGCACCTGGGCCCCTGGCAGTCCTAACCACTGGCCCACAAGGGAATTCCCAGTACACTTTAAATTTTTTTTCGTTAATTGTGGTAAGATACATATAACAAAATTTACCATTTGTAAGTGTACGGTTCTATGGCATTCACTGTTAGGCAACCATCACCACATTCCATCTCCAGAATTTTTTCATCTTCTCCAACTGAAACTCTGTCCCATCAAACCATAACTCCCCATTCCTCTCTTCCTGAAGTCCCTGGCAATCAACATTCCACTTTCTCTTTCTATGGGTTTGACTACTCTTTTTTTTTTTTTTTTTTTAATATTTATTTATTTATTTATTTATTTGGCTTTGTCGGGTCTTAGTTGCAGCGCACAGGCTTCTCTCCAGTTGTGGTGCTTCGGCTTAGTTGCCCTGTGGCCTGTGGGATCTTAGTTCCCCGACCAGGGATTGAACCCACTTCCCCTGCGTTGGGAGGCAGATTCTTAACCACTGGACCACTAAAGAAGTCCCTGTTTTGTTTTTTGATAGCAGCCATCCTAATAAATGTGGGGTGATATCTCACTGTGGTTTTGATTTGCATTTCCTTAATGATTAGTGGTGTTGAGCATCTTTTCGTATGCTTGTTGGCCATTTGTATATCTTCTTTGGAGAAATGTCTCTTCAAGTCCTTTGCCCATTTTTAAAATCAGTTTTCTTGTTATTGAGTTGTAGGGGTTCTTTATATGTTCTGGAAGTTAGCCTCTTTTCAGATATATGATTGGCAAATATTTTCTCCCATAGGTTGCCTTTTCACTCTATTTAAACTGTGTCCTTTGATGCAGAAAGTTTTCATTTTGATGTAATCCAATTTATCTATTTTCACTTTTGTTGCTTGTGTTTTTAGTGTCAAATCCTAGAAATCATTGCCAAACCCAACATCGTGAAGCTTTTTTTTTTTAATTTTATTTATTTATTTTTGGCTGTGTTGGGTCTTCGTTGCTGCACACGGGCTCCCTCCAGTTGCGGCGAGCAGGGGCTAGTCTTCGTTGCAGTGCGCGGGCTTCTCATTGCAGTGGCCTCTCTTGTTGCAGAGCACGGGCTCTAGGCGCGCGGGACTTCAGTAGTTGTGGCTCGCTGGCTCTAGAGTGCGGGCTCAGTAGTTGTGGCACACGGGCTTTGTTGCTCCTCGGCATGTGGGATCTTCCTGGACCAGGGCTCGAACCTGTGTCCCCTGCATTGGCAGGTGGATTCTTAACCACTGCGCCACCAGGGAAGCCCTAGATTTCATCTTAATTCACCTTTTGGCAGCATTTGACACAGTTAATCATTCCCTTTTCCTTTATATATGTTCTTCCTTAATCTTTGAAGACTGTTCTCTTTATGTCCACCCCACATTCTCCTAGACCTTTCTCATTTTCCACACCTCTAAGTGTTGGATTGCCCAAGGCCTCCGTTTTTTTTTTTGCCTTTTTTGCCCTTTTTCCCTATACACATTTACTTCCTAGGTGATTCCATCTAGTCTCACATCTTTGAGTATTGTTTTAGGCTGGTGAATCAAAATATTGTATATCCACTCCCATCTATTCCCTTGTACTCCGGTCACGTATATCCAGCTACCTAATTGACTTTTCCACTTGAGATGTCGAAAAGGCATCTCAAACTTCAGTAATATGGAGTTCTGTCCAGTAGAAATATAATGCTAGCCACACATGTAGTACCATTTTCTAGTAGTCACATTTAAAAGTGCCTAAAGAAACACATTTAATTATTTATTTAATTTCATCTATCCAAAATATTATTTCAACATGTAATCAATATAAAAATTATTGAGATATTTATTTTTTAGATAAAAAAATATTTTTAAGTGAAGTATAGTTGATATACAATGCTGTGTTAGCTTCTGGTGTACAGCAAAGCGATTCAGCCATGCATATATATACACACTCTTTTTCATAGTCTTTCCCATTATGGTTTATTACAGTATATTGAATATAGTTCCCTGTGCTGTACAGTAGGACCTTGTCTATGTATTTTATACATAGTAGTTTGAATCGGCTAATCCCAAACTCCCAGTTTATCACTTCTCTACCCCCTTTCCCCTTTGGTAACCATAAGTTTGTTTTCCATGTCTGTGAGTATGTTTCTGTTTCATAAATAAATTCATTTGTGTCATATTTTAGATTCCACGTATAAGTGATATCACATGGTATTTGTCTTTCTCTTTCTGACTTACTTCACTTAATAATTTATGAGATATTTAAAATTTTTCCTACTAAGTTTTCAAAAGCTGGTGTGTAATTTACACCTGCAGCATATCTCAGCCACATTTCAAGTACTCAGTGGCCACAAGTGTGGACGTGTGTATACAGCACAGTTTTAGACCTTCTCATTTCCTTAGTCTCTCTTATTCATTTCCTACTGAATCATGATTCCAGTTCCAGAGGTTTCTCATATGGTGGGCTCCTGTCCTAGAAGGGAGCCCTGAAGTGTCAGTTTTGAGAGTTCTCAGGGGCTATGATGCTTCCAGCCCCTTTAGTGCCTTTTCAGCTGGGCTCCCTGCACTTACCTGGTATTGAAAAGGGCAGAAACCCTGCCAGTTTCAGTTTCTCTTTCCAGTGAGCTGGCTAGTTTGTGGTTCTCCTATTATCAAGTTAGTAAAATGCTGTGATGTTACTTCTTTTTCTTCCTGCACAGACACGGGTACCATGTAAGTAATGCAACTTTTAGTGGTTTGTCCTCATCCACTTGAATTTTGGAGGCTGAGGGGATATCTTATAACCTAGATTTGTTGAAAATATTATTCATGCATTTTGCTTTTGCTCTCTCGTTGCTCTGTTTTTATGTGAGTGTTTGGAGAGATCAGAAACCTATATAGCTACTGACGCCACCATCTTCCCAGAATCTCTACCACCAAGTGTCCTTACTCCTTGAAAAATGTTCCACCCAGTCAACCCTTTGGTAGCTCTGAAGGAACACAGTGGGATCCATCATCTGTACTAAAATGGAAAAAAATTAAATTCAGGAATTGGAACAAAAACCTATGGGGCATACTACTAAAAATCTTTAGAACTAAAGGAATTATTTTTGAGAACACATTTTAAAAACTTTGTCATGTTACTCTGTTGGCTCACAAACTGGCCCCTGTACATGAAGGGCAAGGAGAGATGGAAGAAAGAGGCAGACCACTCCAGATAGGTAGGTGGCAGTTTAATAAGCAAAGAACTTAACATTATTTTCAGAAAATATTGGCCTTTAACATTTAAGTCTTTTTTTATTTATTTGGCCGCACCATGTGGCTTGTGGGATCTCAGTTCCCCAACCAGGGATTGAACCCAGACCCTTGGCAGTGAAAGCACAGAATTCTAATTACTGGACTGCCAGGGAATTCCCCACAAGGGACTTACTTACATTTCAGGCTTGTCTTGAGCAGCTGCAAGACAGTAGATCTCCATACCTGCTTGCCAGAATCTTGAAAGTTTACATAGAGGCCTTAATGGGGTTCGGTCACATATACCAACCAGATGGTCTCAACATCACATTACTGTCTCAAGGCTGTGTCCTTGAAAACGGCTCCAGCTTTGAGAATGGTGGACTGAAGGTACATTCCAAGGATTGGAGAGGGGATGAGGAGCCTCTGATTGCCCAGGTCCGGCTTGAGAGTCAGCAGTTGGTCACGTCCTCTTGATGACCTCCACCAACATACTAATTCTTTTTTCTTTTTTAACATCTTTATTGGAGTATAATTGCTTTACATGGTGTGTTAGTTTCTGCTTTATAACAAAGTGAAAGAGTTATACATATACATATGTCCCCATATCTCTTCCCTCTTGCGGCTCCCTCCCTCCCACCCTCCCTATCCCCCCACTAGGTGGTCACAAAGCACCGAGCTGATCTCCCTGTGCTATGCGGCTGCTTCCCACTAGCTATCTATTTTACGTTTAGTAGTGTATATATGTCCATGCCACTCTCTCACTTTGTCCCAGCTTACCCTTCCCCCTCCCCATATCCTCAAGTCCATTCTCTAGTAGGTCTGCGTCTTTATTCTCGTCTTGCCCCAAGGTTCTTCATGACCTTCTTTTTTAAGATTCCATATATATATGTGTTAGCGTACGGTATTTGTTTTTTCTTTCTGACTTACTTCACTCTATATGACAGACTCTAGGTCCATCCACCTCACTAAAAGTAACTCAATTTCGTTTCTTTTTATGGCTGAGTAATATTCCATAGTATATATGTGCCACAACTTCTTTACCCATTCATCTGCTGATGGACACTTAGGTTGCTTCTATGTCCTGGCTATTGTAAATAGAGCTACAATGAACATGTTGGTACATGACTCTTTTTGAATTATGGTTTTCTCAGGGTATATGCCCAGTAGTGGGATTGCTGTGTCGTATGGCAGTTCTATTTTTAGTTTTTGAAGGAACCTCCATACTGTTCTCCATAGTGGCTGTATCAATTTACATTCCCACCAACAGTGCAAGAGGGTTCCCTTTTCTCCACACCCTCTCCAGCATTTGTTGTTTGTAGATTTTTTGATGATAGCCATTCTGACCGGTGTGAGATGATATCTCATTGTAGTTTTGATTTGCATTTCTCTAATGATTAATGATGTCGAGCACTCTTTCTTGTGTTTGTTGGCAATCTGTGTATCTTCTTTGGAGAAATGTCTATTTAGGTCTTCTGCCCATTTTGGGATTGGGTTGTTCGTTTTTTTGATATTAAGCTGCATGAGCTGCTTGTAAATTTTGGAGATTAATCCTTTGGCAATTGCTTCATTTGCAAATATTTTCTCCCATTCTGAGGGTTGTCTTTGTGTCTTGTTTATGGTTTCCTTTGCTGTGCAAAAGCTTTTAAGTTTCATTAGGTCCCATTTGTTTATTTGTGTTCTTATTTCCATTTCCCTAGGGGGTGGGTCAAAAAGGATCTTGCTGTGATTTATATCATAGAGTGTTCTGCCTATGTTTTCCTCTAAGAGTTTTATAGTGTCTGGCCTTACATTTAGGTCTTTAATCCATTTGAGTTTATTTTTGTGTATGGTGTTAGGGAGTGTTCTAAATTCATTCTTTTACATGTAGCTGTCCAGTTTTCCCAGCACCACTTATTGAAGAGGCTGTCTTTTCTCCACTGTATATGCTTGCCACCTTTAGCAAAGATAAGGTGAACATAGGTGCGTGGGTTTATCTCTGGGCTTTCTATCCTGTTCCATTGATCTATCTTGCTGTTTTTGTGCTAGTACCATACTGTCTTGATTACTGTGGCTTTGTAGTATAGTCTGAAGTGCGGGAGCCTGATTCCTCCAGCTCCGTTTTTCTTTCTCAAGATTGCTTTGGCTATTCGGGGTCTTTTCTGTTTCCATACAAATTGTGAAATTTTTTGTTCTAGTTCTGTGAAAAATGTCAGTGTTAATTTGATAGGGATTGCATTGAATCTGTAGATTGCTTTGGGTAACAGAGTCATTTTCACAATGTTGGTTCTTCCAGTCCAAGAGCATTGTATATCTCTGCATCTATTTGTATCATCTTTCATTTCTTTCATCAGTGTCTTATAATTTTCTGCATACAGGTCTTTGTCTCCTTAGGTAGGTTTATTCCTAGATATTTTATGCTTTTTTGTTGCAATGGTAAATGAGAGTGTTTTCTTAATTTCACTTTCAGATATTTCATCATTAGTGTATAGGAATGCAAGAGATATCTGTGCATTAATTTTGTATCCTGCTACCTTACCAAATTCATTGATTAGCTCTAGTAGTTTTCTGGTAACATCTTTAGGATTCTCTATGAATAGTATCATGTCATCTGCAAACAGTGACAGCTTTACTTCTTCTTTTCCAATTAGGTTTCCTTTTATTTCTTTTTCTTCTCTGATTGCTGTGGCTAAAACTTCCAAAATTATGTTGAATAATAGTGGTGAGAGTGTGCAACCTTGTCTTGTTCCTGATCTTAGTGGAAATGGTTTCAGTTTTCACCATTGAGGATGATGTTGGCTGTGTGTTTGTCATATATGGCCTTTATTATGTTGAGGAAAGTTCCCTCTATGCCTACTTTTTGGAGGGTTTTTATCATAAATGGGTGTTGAAATTTGTCAGAAGCTTTCTCTGCATCTATTGAGACGATCATATGGTTTTTCTCCTTCAATTTGTTAATATGGTGTATCACATTGATTGATTTGCGTATATTGAAGAAGCCTTGTATTCCTGGGATAAACCCCACTTGATCATAGTGTATGATCCTTTTAATGTGCTGTTGGATTCTGTTTGCTAGTATTTTGTTGAGGATTTTTGCATCTATGTTCATCAGTGATATTGGCCTGTAGTTTTCTTTCTTTGTGACATCTTTGTCTGGTTTTGGTATCAGGTTGATGGTGGCCTCGTAGAATGAGTTTGGGAGCTTTTCTCCCTCTGCTATATTTTGGAAGAGTTTGAGAAGGATAGGTGTTAGCTCTTCTCTAAATGTTTGATAGAATTCGCCTGTGAAGCCATCTGGTCCTGGGCTTTTGTTTGTTGGAAGATTTTTAATCATGATCTCAATTTCAGTGCTTGTGATTGGTCTGTTTATATTTTCTATTTCTTCCTGGTTCAGTCTCGGAAGGTTGTGCTTTTCGAAGAATGTGTCCATTTCTTCCAGGTTTTCCGTTTTATTGGCATATAGTTGCTTGTAGTAATCTCTCATGATCCTTTATATTTCTGTAGTGTCAGTTGTTACTTCCCCTTTTTCATTTCTAATTCTATTGATTTGAGTGTTCTCCCTTTTTTTCTTGATGAGTCTGGCTAATGGTTTAGCATTTTGTTTATATTCTGAAAGAACCAGCTTTTGGTTTTATTGATCTTTGCTATTGTTTCCTTCATTTCTTTTTCATTTATTTCTGATCTGATCTTCATGATTTCTTTCCTGCTGCCAACTTTAGGGTTTTTTTTGTTCTTCTTTCTCTATTTGCTTTAGGTGCAAGGTTATATTGTTTATTCGAGATGTTTCCTGTTTCTTGAGGTAGGCTTGTATTGCTATAAACTTCCCTCTTAGCACTGCTTTTGCTGCGTCCCATAGGTTTTGGATCGTCGTGTCTCCATTGTCATTTGTTTCTAGGTATTTTTTGATTTCCCCTTTGATTTCTTCAGTGATCACTTCGTTATTAAGTAGTGTATTGTGTAGCCTCCATGTGTTTGTAATTTTTACAGATCTTTTCCTGTAATTGATATCTAGTCTCATAGCGTTGTGGTCGGAAAAGACACTTGATACGATTTCAATTTTCTTAAATTTACCAAGGCTTGATTTCTGACCCAAGATATGATCTATCCTGGAGAATGTTCCATGAGCACTTGAGAAAAATGTGTATTCTGTTGTTTTTGGGTGGAATGTCCTATAAATATCAATTAAGTCCATCTTGTTTAATGTATCATTTAAAGCTTGTGTTTCCTTATTTATTTTCATTTTGGATGATCTGTCCATTGGTGAAAGTGGGGTGTTAAAGTCCCCTACTATGATTCTGTTACTGTCGATTTCCTCTTGTATGGCTGTTAATATTTGCCTTATGTATTGAGGTGCTCCTATGTTGGGTGCATAAATATTTACAATTGTTATATCTTCTTCTTGCATCGATCCCTTGATCATTATATAGTGTCCTTCTTTGTCTCTTGTAATAGTCTTTATTTTAAAGTCTATTTTGTCTGATATGAGAATTGCTACTCCAGCTTTCTTTTGATTTCCATTTGCATGGAATATCTTTTTCCATCCCCTCACTTTCAGTCTGTATGTGTCCCTAGGTCTGAAGGGGGTTTCTTGTAGACAGCATATATATGGGCCTTGTTTTTGTATCCATTCAGCCAGTCTGTGTCTTTTGGTGGGAGCATTTAATCCATTTACATTGAAGGTAATTATCGATATGTATGTTCCTATTCCCATTTTCTTAAATGTTTTGGGTTTGTTATTGTAGGTGTTTTCCTTCTCTTGTGTTTCTTGCCTAGAGAAGTTCCTTTAGCATTTGTTGTAAAGCTGGTTTGGTGGTGCTGAACTCTCTCAGCTTTTGCTTGTCTGTAAAGGTTTTAATTTCTCCATCACATCTGAATGAGATCCTTGCTGGGTAGAGTAATCTTGGTTGTAGGTTTTTCTCCTTCATCACTTTAAATATGTTCTGCCATTCCCTTCTGGCTTGCAGAGTTTCTGCTGAAAGATCAGCTGTTAACCTTATGGGGATTCTCTTGTGTGTTATTTGTTGTTTTTCCCTTGCTGCTTTTAATATGTGTGTATTTGCACATTAAAAAATATAAAGGTCTGTAATTCGTAGGCAGTAAGTTGTTTTTGTTTTCAGTTTTTATAGTTATGATGAATGCTGCAATAAATTCATTCATTACAAAGGTTTTAATAAAACTCCTTTGCCAGCCAAACATCTAGTAGAGTTCAGTTTATGTGTCAGTTTATATGTGTGTATGTGTCGTATATACATCCTAGTTATTCTATTTGAACATATCTAGATACATCAGAGATGCTTACTGAATACTTATACATTTATTTATTTAAAAAATAAAATTTATTTCCAAATCCTTAAACGAATATATAAGACTTACGGAAAATAAGAAAAATTTCAAAAAAATTCTTAATTTTTTGCTACTTTAAGCAACGTTCAGTGTATAACGTAATTAAGGCTTAGGCCACAGAGTTACATTTCTGGAATTATGGCAGGGACCAAGTCCTACTGAAAACAAACACAAAATGCTATGGTAAATAACACTGTGATCTATCCTTTTGGGAGTATTTTATCTGAAATTATTAATTGTTCCTGTAAGAAAATATGAATTGATTTTTGTTTTGTTCTATCTCAACAGTCATCATTCAGACAGCCCCAAGTCATTCTAATATTTTGTGGAAAAGGGCACTTCCTTGGCTCAGGAAGGAGGAGATTAGCAGGTAGCATACCATTAATATCCATTTTAAAGAAAGTGGTTCTGACAGATACTTGGCAAATGAGTGCTTCAGGTGCTCCTCCTCTGTAATACAGTCTCTTCCTCATGGCTTTAGCATGCCATATCCACTAAATGCACAAAGTCTTTTCTCAGACTCTTTTTGATGATAGATTTTTCTAGAGAAAGTTGAAAAATCACTATTATTTATAGGATGTTAACTATATTCCAGGAACTGACTTAATTTACCCCCAAATCCAAGGGAATACAAACTATTAAATCCACAAAACAACATAGACAATACAGACAATTAATTACTGATTTTAGATATAAGGAAAGTGAAGCTCAGGATAAGCAACTTATCCAAGGTCAAATAGTTAGTAGCTGAAAAAAGTAGAGTTGGTGTTAGGGGAAACACTGACTGAAACTGCCTGCCCTGGCCAGGCAAAGACAGTAACAATTTGCATGAGTAATTTTATGACAGGAGATCCTGGTAAGGGACACGGAACTAACAAGCCACCACCAACCAGAAGAATACGGGAAAGGTGAAAAGGAGAGGAGACGCCAGTCAGTCTGTCCTACCGTCCTCCCAGAATCCTCCTCGCTGGAATCCATCTTGGCTGGGCGGTTGCGCTCACCACCAGGAAGGACCCTGAGTCAGAATGATTGGCCAGAGACAACCCGGAAACTAACCCCATTATCATGAAACCCAAGACTGTGTGCCACGTGGCAGAGAAGTTCTCCTGGGTTCCCTTACCCTGCTGCCCTCCGCCCGGGTGCCCCTTCCAATAAAGTCTCTTGCTTTGTCAGCACATGTGTCTCCTCATACAATTCATTTCCGAGTGTTAGACAAGAGGCCACTCTCAGGCCCTGGAAGGGGTACCCCTTCCTGCAACATTGGAGCTTAACGTGGTCAGTGGTATGCTGGTAAATGTTTAAAAACCATCAAGGGAAGAAGGAGAGGCCTGGGAGTACATATTTTGTAGAGTTTTCTGATTTCTGTGGTGGAAATAATCCACCATAACCAATTTCAAGGGAGGGATGCATACAATCAGTTCTCAAGAGCCAGTGTGAGGCAGCTCCGGCATACCACTACAATGGGGCAGGCAGTTAAACAGTCAGCATCATAATTTCCTCACCGTAAACTGAGAATGAGAATAACTGCACTGAAGGAATGCTCTGAAGGCTTACTGGGATAACAGTGGGAGAGTGCCTAACACTGGGCTTGGCCCACAGGTGCTATAATAGTGACAAAAATAACTGCTTTCTGTGTAACAATAAAACAAGATCATTACCACCTTCCTTAACTAACTCCTGAATTGAATTTACTCCTTATCAGCAATAACTAACATATTTACCAGAATATTCCTGTATGGGCCTTTCCCTAGAGACAAATTTAAAAATTAACATATGAACAATAATTTATAACATGTAGGTCAGAAAACTATAGGCTGACCGGGTTCTGTGTGGCACACCTTAACTCTTAGTTATCTGACCTTTCTGAGTTATAGCTCCTAATTAAACAGGCATCATATGAGTTACACTTCAAGTCTGGTAGGATAGTGACAGAATTTTGTGGCACATCTGGCACGGAGTCTGGTACATAGTGCAAGCACTTATATATGGTACCTTTAGACTCATATAGTCATTCACACCCTGACGCTTTCCCTGATATAGTAATTTTCACCCTGAAGTTAGGGAGGATGTTCTTCTTTCCCCCAGGGACACTGAGAAATGGAATATTTCCTGCCATATCAACAAACAAAGGATGTCACAGTCAACAACGATTGCAGCCCTCCAACGTGAGCCAATGAGCCAAGGAAATTCGGGCTGAAAAGAATACCTGCCATCTAGCAGCCATCAGACTGCAGCCATTCCCTGTGGTGAGCCCTGAGGAAACTCAAGATGTGTCCAGATACTGGCCCCAGATAGCTGAGGTGCATATCAAAGGAATGATTTCAGTGAGCCCAGACTCTTACATCTTCCCATACATAGAAAAGCGCTGAATTCCTTAATTTGAGGTGTCTGGTTTTCTTTAATTAACAATAATCTTTTGACATTCCCGACTACCTGTCCTTTGTTGCAAAACTCCTATACATCCTGGGTCCTCCCCTCGCCTCCTTGGAGCAGTTTCTCAGAGCTATTGGAAATGCTATCTCCTGGGATGCAGTCCTCATTTTGCCCCAAATAAAACTTAACTTGCAACTCTCACGTTGTGGATATAGTTTTTTAAGTCAACACACCAAACAAGACTAGGAGAAAAGATTGTTTCCTTACCAGTAGCATAGTGTGTGCTATCAGGCAGAGGCTCCGTGGGACCGGTCCCCACATAGGGTGCACATACTTCCCAGAGTCACCAAGCAGCTTCAGAAATCTCACAGGTTCCTGAGATTGAAAAAAAAAAAAAAAAAAACAAAAAAAAAAAAACTCACACAACTATCCTTTTGGTCTCAGAATGTACGGTCAGTAAGTAAAATGGCTTGCATTTCCTGTTCATTTGTAGAAGCTTTTAAGTGCCTTTCTGTACAATCAACCTATTCTGGAGTGATGCCTCATTAGCAGGCACCAATGGTAGAGAGGTTATGACCACAGGCTCTGATTCAGGCATTATTTTTTGGAATCTGTCTGGAAGGAAAACAACTTTTTCCTTTCATTTTATTTTATTTCAGGTTGTGTATTTCAGGACCATTTTTTCCAATAAGTAGCTGTATTTTAGTTTTCCCAAATTACGGTAATGTCCTGTAGGAGATGATATCAATTAGATGTTTGGTTTATGAGCTTCCCTTTTGCTTTAATCTGATAGCTTTCAATATCAACGTACATCTTAGAGGGAATCATCCTCAACTTAAAAAAAATTTGTCTGTTTTTGCAATTACCAAGATGCCTATTTAAAAATTCCAACCATATGACAGACACTTTATGGGTATGTGGTGTTAAGACCAAAAATTTAGGCTCAGTATTATGTATTGCCTTGACATGTGGTGAAATTAGGAGGGTGTTGAATGACCTAACCACGAGTTCCCCTCCCCAGTTGTACCATGGATAAGGTCCTTTAATCAAACAGCCTCCCTTATCAGGATGAGCAGGCACAGTTCCTGCTTATCCCTGAGTAGCAGGTTTCACTTCCCTGAATGCCTAAGGAATTATTCAAACAAGCCAATCAAATCCTCCCATGGGAAACAGGGGCACCTCAGCCTCTTAATACTACAAAACCTGCTTTACACGACACTAGTTGTCTACTCTGTTCCCAAGTGCGACCCCTGTGTGGCCCTGCATGGCATGAGGTGTCCTTCTCCCCCAGGTTGTGAATATAGGTGACTGATAAACTACTGTTGATTTCATCTGTTCAGTGTCGAGTGTCATGTGTTTGGCCATCCCCATAACCAAAGCACAGGAATATCTCCCTCAGCAAAGTAGCGAATAGGAGGCAATCTTACTGCTAATTATCACAAAACCCCTGTGACATAGGTGTTTTTATTACAATTTTACTAATGTCAAGAAATTAAGATTCAAAAAAAGATATAACTTTCTCCCAGTCACACAGCTAGGAAGGTGCCACACTAGGGTTTAACTCAGTCCTTTCACACTTCAAAACCTGTGCTTGTTTTAGCTAACTTATCTCAAATGTCCAAAAAATTGAGAAAAAATCTGCTTATTTTAAATATCCAATGTACTAAACATTTTAAAGAGTTCATATTAAAACAAGGAAACAAATAAGCTAGGTACTAGGTGCATGCACTGTAAGGTAAGCTCTTGTCAAAATGAACCCATATTTGCATGTGACTATATTTCCCAAAATGCTTTGAAAGAGGTATTGTGTTTTCCTTGCAATGAACATTCATTCCCAGTCATTTCTATTTTTCTCCCCTGAATCTCAGTGGCTGGAGACCTGGAAAATATATATTTTTCCTAGACCTCGACCTCCTTGTCAGCAGGAATGTCAATGTTTTTATGTGTTCAGCTAAAAAGATGACCTCTTATGAGATTTGGAAGGTGCAGGGGAAGCAG
Organism: Eschrichtius robustus; assembly: GCF_028021215.1. Taxonomy (NCBI): domain Eukaryota; kingdom Metazoa; phylum Chordata; class Mammalia; order Artiodactyla; family Eschrichtiidae; genus Eschrichtius; species Eschrichtius robustus. The sequence goes on from NC_090845.1 coordinate 47,262,433, forward strand.
AAGCCATTTTTTCCCCAGCTACAGTGGCTTATACATTGGTTTTGGTGAACATGGGTTTTGCAGGGGCTTCTGTTTTCCCTTATCAGTCATCTGCCTCAGAAATGCAGAGGATTCATGGAGTTTGCTACAGTTTTCTGATCTCTGGGTGATAGCAGAAACTTCTGTTTTTTCAATTCTGTGGCAAAGAACCTAAAAACTAGAGATGAACCCTGTATCAATTTCACTCACCTAATTCCACATATTAAATATCATCCACTGATAGCTTCATTCTTTTCCCTATATCCACTGCATCTTCAGGACTTTTCACTCATCTCTGTTAATAGATGACCAATTTATATCTCTGTCTAAGCCCCATATTGCATGATCACTTCCCAAACTAGGTCTTCGACAAGGGATCCTTCTCAGAATCTTTACTTCTTATAGGAGGCACCTGGAAACATAATTCTTTCTCACTCTCACAAAAGTTGAAAACAAATTTCCCTGACACAATATAACTAAAACACTGATATGGTTCAGGTTGAAAACTAGTTTGAATTAACCAGACAGTTGCTGGAGGTTCTGAGAAGTCTCTGGAATAAAGAGCTGGTAGAAACTCTTAAGAGGAAATTAGATTACAAACTTTGGGGAATTTCTTAGTGAGAAAAGAGAAGGGAATCAAGGCTAACTGTTGGGACGATAATCAAGATGGGGGCTGGCTATGCAAGTCTTGAGTACACAAGCAAAAAATGGGATTGAATACTACTTCTGAGCCTCGAGTTGATTATAATATTTACTTATTATCCCATAAACCCTGTAGAGTCTGTAGCAATAGCCCCTCTTTTATTCCTGATATTGGTATTTCGTGTGTTCTCTCTTTTGTTCTTGATCAGTCTGGCCAGAGGTTTATCAATTTTATTGACCTTATCAAAGAACCAGCTTTTAGTTTTATTGATTTTTTTAGTATTATGTTATCAATGATAATGATTTCTACTCTTTTTCCTTCCTTTTGCCTTCTTTGAGTTTCATGTTGTTCTTGCTTTAATACTTTTGAGGTATCGTTTACTTACCAGGAAATTCACTGATTTTAAGTGTCCAATCAGTGGTTTTTAATAAAACCAGGGCAGATATGTAACAGAATGAGCGTGAATACAGGCAATCTCCAGGTGTGTATGGATGATCTAAAAAATCTCTTTGGAGAAAGGGCTACCAATATACAGTTCGCCACAATGTTACAGCAGTAAAGTGGTTTTAGGTTCAGGCTGAAGAGCCTCTTGGCCTCATTTCCAATAAAGTGGTCAATCCTGGTAGTGCAGACAAAGGGGCGACCCGGTAAGTTCTTAGAACCTGAGCACACACCCCATACCCCCACCCCCCCACCCTGTACTGCAGGGTGACAACCTGGCCAGATTTGCTTTTATGGCTGAGGATGCCATAGGCAAGGTAAGGAAGAGAACTGCGGCTCAATCGCACAGCCAAGAGCAGCCAGGGATCCCTGATCCCCTTGCTCCCCGCCCCCCAACCCCACCCTCACCCTCACTGCCCCCACCAGCGCAGCCACTTTGGTCTTGGTGCCGGGCGCGTGCAGCCACCGGCTTGTCCAAGGTCAGGAGCCCGGCGGTGGCAAAGAACACTACTGAAAAAAGTCGGCAGGCTAGTGAAGCGGACTCCAAAAGATCCATAGCCACATGCGCCGCCCTGGCACTCGCCGTGTCCTCAAAGGAGATAAACCTGAGCGCGCAGCCAGGGCGCTGGGAGACCTTGGGGAAGCTGTGAGGTTTCGGCTGCATGCATACGGCCGAGTTTGCTCGACACTTCAAGTCCCCAGGCCTGGTGAACTACACTGGGGGCTGCCACTGCTGCACGGTTAAATTTGAGCCTCGCCCCTGCAAACCTGTGAGTTCTGGTTTGCAGCTGCAGGCTGTGCAGGAAGAAGCAGCACAGATACTCCCTCCTCCCAGTCTCACGCTTCATGCTCCTCCTGGGCGCTGAGAACATCATTATTTACCTATCCCGCACCCACCCGGCGCTGCACAGCTTCTGCAGCAGGTGCAGGGTGCAGAGTTTCCACGCGTCCATCTCTGACCCGGGGATTTACAGCGTCGCCTCACACTGCCTGGACGAGGGGAAACTTTCCTGAAGGTAAAGCTCACGGACACGTGGAGGCCCCCTTGCTCTCGTACTATTCCATGCTCAGCTTTAAGCAATTCAGCAAATTTACCATTTAAGTGTTGTATGTTTATGGCTCTAGAGACATCTCCAGGTAAGCAGATCTCCATCGTGACTCTGAATCTGTCTTTCGCGGTGGTGGTTTGCTCTGCAACCTCGGCTCACCAATGGTTTTTTTTTAAGTTGATTCAGTTTGTCCAGCTTCTTCTTCTTATAAGAAAGGGGGTGAGGATTTCCAACCTCTTTACACGAAGGAGCTAGAACCAGAAGTCCTCACTTGTGGTCATTTTTGCAATATGCTACAATCATTATAAGGCTATAATTTAGAAACATCATGGTAAATTTCAGAGAAACAGAAAAGATGAAAGTTGTCTCAGGGAGCCTGAGCAGCAGGAGTGGGGAGGGTATGTGTGTGTAAGAGAATTTAGAATCAAATGATTTCTGATTTCATTAAAGGCTAGTGTTACTATTTAACTTTTAAGAGCATGCATGTGCGCTATTTTCAGAAAATTAAAGAATAGGTGATGCATTTTATGTAGAAATAATCTGTATGTGGAAAATACATAGAAATAATAAGCATAGCTTCAAGAAGATTAATAAAATCTCAGAAATACATACACTTTCCTAAAACAGTTATTACCTCCTACTTGTTGATGTTAATTGTTACTTTGTAAATTACCACATGTTTTACTCTTGATCCCAGCAGGCTTGCACATTAATTGACTTGAGTAATAACGTGAAAATTGCCCTTTGCTAAATTTGGGGTAAACAATGCAAGAGAGGGGACTGTATTCCCATTTCCCAGATGAAGAAACTCAGGGTTGAAAGATTAAGATTAATTTGGGGAAAGTCATACACTAAGTGGTGGAACTAGGACAGTCACCCAAGTCCCTCTGTAATCAGCATCTATGTTACTTACGGTGTATCTCTCTCCCTTTCCTAGAATGCACTTTTGAATAGCCACACCTTTATCAGAAAATGGTGTTATTCTTCCACTAGGCTTGGGAACCAAAATTACTGTTGAACGCACAAGGAAAATTGAATACAATCATCCCATTCTTTTAAAGAATCACAAATTCCTAAAACAATAAAAAAAAAAAAAAAGTGATCTAGAAGCTAGAAGAAAAGATAGAAATCTTCCAAAATTATGAAGGGAGTCTAAACCCTGATTCTAAAACCTGGAAGAGATGGTATACCACCCACCATCTCACAGAGAAAAATATGGCTCTATCTCACTTACGAACATAAATTACAGTTTTTTATCAATAAAGCTTGAGTGAATAAAATTCGACAGTTTATAGAAATCTACCACAATCTGGTAGTTTCCTAGTCATAAAAGCGTGGTGTAGTATTAGGAAATATTTGAAAATTTTATTAATCAGTAAGTCAAAGGAGAAAGATCATATGTTCATCTGAAGCACTGAACAAAGAATTCAATAAAATCAATCAAATGATAAATTTTGCGGTTTTTCTTAGTTCTTGTTTACTCTGCTGACAGAATTATGTTAAAATCCTAAACTCTTGGGACCAGGGCTCCTTAGTTGTGGCTGTCAGGCTCCTTAGTTGTGGCAGGCGGGCTCCTTAGTTGTGTCATGCAAACTCTTAGTAGTGGCATGCATGTGGGATCTAGTTCCCTGACCAGGGATTGAACCCGGGCCCCCTGTATTCAGAGCGTGGAGTATTATCCACTGTGCCACCAGGGAAGTCCCAGTAGTTTGTATCTGTTAATTCCATACTCCTAATTTATCCCTTCCCCCATCCTTTTTTCCCTTTGGTAACCGTAATTTTCTATGTCTGTGAGTCTGCTTCTGTTTTGTATATAGATTCATTTGTATTATTTTTTTAGATTCCACATATGAGTCATATCATATATTATTTGTCATTCTCTGTTTGGCTTACTCCACTAAGTATAATATTCTCTAGGTCTATCTGTGTTGCTACAAATGGCAATATTTCATTTTTTATGGCTGGAGTAATAGTCCATTGTATGTATATATACATATATATATACACATATATATATATACATACATATATATATATATATATATATATATATATATATATATATATATATATATATATATATATATATATATACCACATCTTCCTAAGCCAGTAGTCTGTTGATGGATACTTGGGTTGTTTCTCTGTCTTGGCTATTGTAAATAGTGCTGCTGTGAACATTGAGGTGCACGTATCTTTTCAATTAGAGTTTTCTGGGTTTTTTTTTTTTTTTTCCAGATATTTACCCAGGAATGGGATTGCTGGATCACATGGTAGCTCTATTTTTAGCTTTTCAAGGAATCTCCATACTATTTTCCATAGTGACTGCAATAATTTACATTCCCACCAACAGTGTATAAGGGTTCCCTTTTCTCCACACCCTCTCCAGCATTTATTATTTGTAGACTTTTTGATGATAGCCATTCTGAATGGTGTGTAGGTGATACCTCATTGTGGTTTTGATTTGCATTTCTCTGATAATTAGTTATGTTGAGCATCTTTTCATGTACTTGTTAGCTATCCATATGTCTTCTTTGGAGAAATGTCTGTTTAGGTCTTCTGCTCATTTTTTGATTGATTGGGTTGCTTGCTTTTTCAGTATTGAGTTGTATGAGCTGTCCGTATATTTTGGATATTAACCTCTTGTTGGTCACATCACTTGCAAATATTTTCTCCCATTCCATAGGTTATCATTTTGTTCTGTTGATGGTTTCCATTGCTGTGCAAAAGCTTTGAAATTTGATTAGGTCTCATTTGTTTATTTTCTGCTCTTATTTCTTTTGCCTTGGGAGACTGACATAAGAAAATATTGCTATGATTTATGGCTGAGAATGTTTGGCCTGTGTTCTGTTCTAGGAGTTTTATGGTGTCATGTCTTATATTTAGGCTTTTAAACCATTTTGAGTTCATTTTTGTATATGGTATGAGTATTTCAATTTCATTGATTTATATGTAGCTGTCCAGCTTTTCCATCACCACTTGTTGAAGAGACTGTCTTTTCTCCATTGTATATTCTTGCCTCCTTTGTCATAGATTAATTTACTGTAGGGTGTGTGGGTTTATTTCTGGGTCCTCTATTCTGTTACATTGATCTATATGTCTGTTTTTGTGCCAATACCACGCTATTTTGATTACTCTAGCTTTATAATACAGTCTGAAGTCTGGAAGGGTTAAAAGCATTTCCATTTTAAAATTGCCTATAAGGGGTGTGATTCTGAAGTATATTTCCGTCAACTCTTCTTGCCTTTTATAAGGTTTTTTCTTATATGTTAGCTTTTTTTTTTTTTTCCATTGAAGTAGAACATACAAAGAGAACAGTTCATAAATCATAAGGGGCAACAACTTGATGACATTTTACAAAGCGAACACATGCATGTAAAACCACCAAGACTAAGATATAGAACATTACTGGTGCCCAGAAACCTATAGTATGTAGTCATTACACCTGAAAGTTAACCACTCTTCTGACCTATGTCACTATATATTCATTTTGCCTGTTTTTTAAACTTTATACAAACAGAATTATCAATCATGTACATTTTCATGCTGGTTTCCTTTGTTCAATACACTGATTTTTGGATCTGTCCATATTTGTTGCATGTAGGGATATTTGATTATTTCATGGCTGTGTAGTATTCCATTATATGGATACCACACTTGTATTTATTCACTCAACTGTTGATAAACATTCACACTGTTTCCAGTTTGTGACTGTTTCTAATAATGCTACTAAGAACATCTTGTTCATGCCTTTTGGAGAACATATTTATGCATTTCTGTTTGATATATACTTTGTGCAGTAGGCAGAATTCTATGATGATACCCAGTGATGCTTAACTTTGTATGATCTCCTCCCATTGAATGTGGATGGAACCTGTGGATATAATAATAGTCAATAAGATATCACTCCCATGATTGTGTTAAATTGTATGGCGGGGGGAGGATTTTGCAGGTGTAATTCAGGTCACAGATAGTCGATCTTAGGACAGGGAGATTATTTGGGGTGGGCCAGACCTAATTGAGTGAGCACTTACAAGGGCCTTGGTCCTTGCTGAAAGATCTGAAGCATGAGAGAATATTTGGAGGGGGCCACAGGGTGAGGAGGTACAGGCAGCCTCTAGGAGATGAGTGCTGCTCCAGGCTGACAGCCAGCAATGAAATGGGGGCCTCATTCCTCCAGCAGCTGGGAACTGAATTCAACTAACAAGATGGGAGAGTTTGGAAGGGACTCTTCCCCAGAGCCTCCAGAAAGGAACACAGCAAGTCCACCATCATCTCATCCTGTTAGACCCTAGCAGGGAAGCTGGTCACACTGGGCACAGACTTCTGACCTGCACAACTGTGAGCTAATAAATGAGGGCTGTTTTAAGTTGCTGAGTGTGGTCATTTGTTCCATATCAATAGGAAACTAATATAGGTTTTGATACCTGGATGCGCGGTGCCGCCATTGCAAACCCCTAAAAATGTGGGTGTGGCTTTGGAACTGAGTATTGGCTGAAGACTGGAAGAATTTTGATGTCAAAATACTAGAGAAAGACTAAGTTGTCTTCCTGAATTGCCTTGGACAGACTGTTAGTAGAAATCAGCTGAATTTCCAGACTGCTTTGGAATTCGGACTCCTTTCTGCCTTCTATGTCCCCCCATATTAAACCATAATGTTTATAGCTGTTATCCTATGCCAGTCCCACTATTGTGTGTAGGGGAAGATAGTTTGTCACTTTAGTATCACCAGTACACAGCTGGAGAGGGATTGTGTCCCAGGAGTTGTACTGCATGGATTATACCAAGGAACCTCATGCATGCTTGATTTAGATGATTGAGATGATAAGATTTTGGACTTTGAGCTGATGAGATTTAGATGAGCTTTTGGAATTGAGCTGATGCTATAATACCTTGAGAAATTTGGAAACTGTGAGATGAGGTGAATGACTATTCTATGTGGGACTGGATTGCCTGGGGCCAGAGGGAAGAATTCTAAGATGACTCCTAATGACCCTTGACCTAGTATAATCTCCTCTCCTTAAGTGTGAGAAGAGCCTGGTATTATGATGCCATATTGCTCCTGTGATTATGTTACATTATATGGGAAAAGATTTTGCAGATATATCGAGGTCCCAAATCAGGACTTTCAAATAAGGAGGTACCCTGAGTGAGTCAGACCCAACCAGGTGAGACTTTAAACTGGCCTGTGCGCTTTCTAAGAGATTCAAGTGAGAGAGAGTATATGGAGAGATTGATGCTACAAGAAACTGTTAGAAATCTCTAGGAGCTAAAAGTGGAACTAAATTCTGCCAATAACTTGAATGAGCTTGGAAGTGGATTCTTCTGAAGAGCACTCAGAAAGAAACAGAGCCTGGCTGTCTTAATTAGTTTGGGCTGCTGTAACAAATGACTATAGACTGAGTAGCTTAAACAACAAAAACTTATTTCTCACAGTTCTAGAGGCTGGGAAGTCCCATATCAAGGAGCCAAAGGTTTGGTGTCTGGTGAAGGCCTGCTTCCTGGTGTGCAGATGGCCACCTTACTGTATCTTCACACACAGAGAGAGCTCTGTTCTTTTCATCCCCTTATAAGGGCACCAGTCCCATCATGGGGCTCCACTGCCATGACCCATCCAAACCTAATTACCTTCCAAAGGCTCCACCTCCAAATTCTACCACATTGGGGATTAGGGTCTTAACATGTGGATTTTAGGAGAGACACAAACATTCAGTCCATAGCACTGGCGGACTGATTTCTCAGGCTGACTTCACCCTGTGTGACAACTGAGCAGACAACCCAGCCATGCCATGCATGGACTTCTGAACCTACAAAACTGGGAGCTAATAAATGGACATTGTTTTAAGCCATTAAGTTTGTGGTAATTTGCTATGCAGGAATAGAAAGCTAATACAGATGGAGTTGCTGGGTTATAGAAAAGGCATAAATTCAGCTTTGATACTGCCAAACGGTTTTCCAAGTGGTAGTACCAATTTATACTCCCGCCAGCACTTAGAGTTCCACTTCTTTGTTTTCTCCACCTCTTGATACTTTGGCTATTCTGGCTACATTTTGGCTATTCCGGTAGATATTTTCTGATATCTCATTGTAATTTAAATTTGCATATCCCTCATGACTGAGTTTGGGCAATCTTTTGTTTATTGGTCAGTTGGATGTCCCACATTGTGACGTGCCTATTGAAATATTGCACCAATGTTCAATTGCATTGGCTTTTTTTCTTCTTGATTTTATTCTGTACGTAAGATATTTTTTGGATGTGTGTGTGGATATATATTTTTTCAATGTTTTCCTTTATTGTCAGTGCTTTTTCTGTCCTGTTTCAGATATCATCATCTACTCCAAGGTCATGAAGATATGTTTATACATTATACATGTATACATTTCTTTCTTTCTTTTATTGAAGCACAGTTGATAAAATGCTTATACATTATTTTCCAGCTTTATTTTCTGGAATTAATTTTTGTGTATGATGTAAGTTAGGAGCCAAAGTTATTTTTTCCGTAAGGATGGATATACAATTAGTCTAGTTCTACTTATTTAAAGGACTGTCCTTCCTCCCAAGCACTGCATTGGTACCTTTGTTGTAAATCAGGTGAAAATATATGTGTGTGTGTGTGTGTGTGTGTGTGTGTGTGTGTGTAGCCATATTTGTGTGCATCTCTTTGTGGACTCTTTTCTTTGTTCCATTGGTCTATTCTTTTACACAAATCACACTATCTTTTGTTTTGTTTTGTTTTGTTTAACATCTTTATTGGAGTATAATTGCTTTACAATGGTGTGTTAGTTTCTGCTTTATAACAAAGTGAATCAGTTATACACATACATATATCCCCATATCTCTTCCCTCTTGCATCTCCCTCCCTCCCACCCTCCTTATCCCACCCCTCTAGGTGGTCACAAAGGGCCGAGCTGATCTCCCTGTGCTGTGCGGCTGCTTCCCACTAGCTATCTATTTTACATTTGGTAGTGTATATATGTCCATGCCACTCTCTTACTTTGTCCCAGCTTACCCTTCCCCCTCCCCGTGTCCTCAAGTCCATTCTCTAGTAGGTCTGCGTCTTTATTCCCATCGTGCCCCTAGGTTCTTCATGACCATTTTTTTTTTTTTTTAATCACACTATCTTAATGATTATGGCTTTATAGGTGCCCTTGCAATGTAGCTTTGAAAGTCCTTCAAATTTCTTCTTCTGGATGGCTTTGGCTGTTCTTGGATCTTTGATATTCACATATATTTTAGAATCAGTTGGCTAATTTCCATTTACAAAAAATCAGCTGGGATTTCAACTGAAGTTAGATTGAATCCATAAATCATTTTGATGAGAAATCTCTCTTTGATTTAATTTTCATAATGTTGTCTTCTAATCAATGAACATGATGTATCTCCAATTTATCTAGGTCTTCTTTAATATCTCTCAGAAATGTTATATAGATTTCTGGGCAGAGGTCTTGTGAATATCTTTTATTAGATTTGTTCCTAGGTATTTGATGTTTCTGATTTATAGTGAATGGCATTAAAATTTTTTTCTTTATAAATAAAGAATATAGAAATGCAACTCAATTTTGTAATATTGACCTTATATCCAGCAATCGTGCTAAACTCATTTATTAATTCTAATATTTGATATATACATTCTTTAAGTTATTTTATGTAAACAATCTGTTATGTCTCTTCTATTTTTTAAAAGCTGAGAAACCATTCCCCAAAGACCCCAAAGCTACTTACATTTATATCTCGTTAACCACAACTGGGAAATATACATTCACAAACCAGTCACTGGAGTAGTAATGAGGTTATTATGACCTGGTTAGTCAAACACACTGCCCTTTATATATCAAATACATTGCATTATGATTATGATGCCACAACTTTTCCTTATTTTAACCAAATATATAAATATTTACATATTAATACTTAGATTAGAAGGTTGAGAATCAGTAAATATATGATGATGGATTTTTTGTGGAATATTCCTCCATGTAAATGAGTTGAAATTATAATTCTTAAGTTATATAATTTCTTAAGCAATGACTAGTATGTTTCATATGTGAAAAACATTTGTAGCTTGTTGAAGAAGAATAAATTTTTAAAATGAAAAAAAAATTAGTTCATTTCAAAAAAATACCCTTTTGCTATTTATTAAAGCACAAAATTATCACAGAAAATTTAATACATACACATATCAAACTTGTAGCAATAGTGATCAGTCACTGGTAGGATTGATCATGATGTAAATTTTGTCTTAAACTTTTTTGAATAATTTAAATGCTCTACTGCAGGGTTTGTCAAACTGGACACTGTTGGCATTTTGGGTCAGATAATTCTATGTTGTCAGAGGCTCTCCTGTACATTGAAGGGACTGAGGGCATCCCTAGCCTCTGCATACTAAATGCCAGTAGCACCTCTCCCTCCCCAATTGTGATGGTCTCCAGACATTTCCAAATCCCCACACCTGGGGGGCAAAATGCCCCCCCTCCCTGTTGCATTATAGTGAATGAAATTCTAATATATGTAGAAAGCTAGGTAGATGTAAAAATAAATATACAGATGTAAACATAGATCAGTAGATAGAATACATCATGTGTTTTTTGTGTAAATATCATAGCCCACAGCATTAAAATTTTTTTTAAAAATCCTATAAATGCTGCATAGGTTTATTTTATGGACATCCAGTATCCTATTGGAAATAGGATTTCAGGTTATTTAAAATAAATGACACTATAATAATCACCTTTGAGCACATAACATTGTGAGTATATATGAGTATTTCTTTAGAGTTAATGCCTAGAAGAGAAATTGTAGTGTCAAATGGACATTTCATCGGCAAGATGCTATGAATTTATAACCCCATCCAGTAGTATATAAGATAGCCTGTTTTTTTTTTTGTTTTGTTTTTACAACAGCTTAAAATCTAAACAAACATTATAAATTGTTTTAAAAATGCAAATAGCTCTATTTTTTCTGAGTACAAGAGGAATGTATGCTCATTGAAAACATTCAGAAGATAAAGTATGAGAGAACAAAACTCACCCTTCCAGATTCTTTTTCTATGAGCACAAACATACATAAACACTATCTCTTAAACAGGCGCACTGGGAAAGAAAAAGGAGAGGGCACTGAAGACACACCAATAGAGTTAAACAGAGGGACTTCCTTAGCATAAAGTTTGAGATCTTAGAGAAGAGCAAATCAGTAAGTGGGGAAAAACTATATACATCTCTATATCTATATAGATAGCTCCTTTAAAGAAAGCAGGGATGGGGGCATTTTAGTTATTACTGAGTCAAGGATCATGACTAAGACCCAGAGATTCTAGAAAGGAGGAGGAGGAAAAGAAAGATCTCAGAGAGTAAACTGAAATGACTCTTAAGAGGAAAACTGGTGAAAGTTGACGTATAGAATTAAGAGAATGGCCATGAGATAAGTTGGGGTTCATAACCCTAAATCACTAGGACAACTACAGAGCGCATAGTGGCTAATATGGTCAGAACGGATCACTGATTCCCACTGTGACCCCAATATTCAAGCCTTCCCTATTCCAGGAAGTGACACCATCTACCCAGATACTCTGGCCAAATGATTGTTGTCCTTCCCTTATGACCTCACAGCCATTCCAGTTTTCACACCTGAGGCTCCAGACATTGTGGAGCAGAGATAAGCCATTCCTGCTCTAACCTATCTGAATTCTAGCTCTGCAAAATCCATGAGCATAATGAAATGGACATTATTCCACAACACTATATTATGGAATGGTAGATGACCAGAACACAGTCTATTCATTTATTCTTCATTTAAGTCCATCCTGCATTTCGTCAGTATTTGATTTTACATATTCCATTAGCATTCAATTCCTATTCCATCCTTCATAATCTTGGATTCTGTTTTTCATTCCCAATTTCATTCCATTCTTTTATGGTACATTTAAATCTATAGTGCATATTTCATGGTCCATTTATTTCAGGCCATTGCATATTGTATTCCATACTATGGTCGTTCCTATTTTGATTTCCTTCTGTTTTCTTTAATATTTTATTTCACACTATACTACACACTATACACCATTTCATTCCTTTTCTCATATAACATTTTTCTTTTATTCTGTAGGCCATTAGATATTGCCATTTTGCATTCCATTCCATTTTCCCATTATATTCCATTCAATTTTCCAGTCCATATCCTGTTCAAGTCCATATTCCTTTTCCATTTTGTTCTAATTTCCACTACAGTCAGTGTCAATTTCATCACATTCTGCATTCCATTTCAAATCCATTTTCTACTCTCTATTATTTAACACTCCAAACACCATTCTATTCTATTTTTGTGTTGTTTCAGTCCATTTGTTCATCCATTCCACTAAATATCCCATTCCATTCCACCAAAATCGCTGTAACAGCAACTTTCAGGAGAACCACTTTCCTAAATTCTTCTCAAAGAATTACAAATGTGTATGGTCCGTATTCAGAATGTCCTTTTCTGGGAATTTACCCACAACAAGTTCACATTCGAGGATATGAACAATTTTTTTTTTTTTTTTTTTTAATGAAAGCTTCTTTCTTTCTGGCTGCATTGGGTCTTCGTTTCTGTGTGAGGGCTTTCTCCAGTTGCGGCGAGCGGGGGCCACTCTTCATCGCGGTGTACGGGCCTCTCACCGTCGCGGCCTCTCTTGTTGCGGAGCACGGGCTCCAGACGCGCAGGCTCAGCAGTTGTGGCTCACGGGCCCAGCTGCTCCACGGCATGTGGGATCCTTCCAGACCAGGGCTCGAACCCGTGACCCCTGCATTGGCAGGCGGATTCTCAACCACTGCACCACCAGGGAAGCCCCTGAACAATTTTTAGTAAAAAGGATATGTCTTACACTGATGTGTTATAGAGAGTGAAAAGTTGGAAACAACATAAATGTTGATCAATATAGCAGTTTGAAAATGTAAGCTTCCTGGACTTCCCTGGTAGCGCAGCGGTTAAGAATCCGCCTGCCAACGCAGGGGACACGGGTTCGAGCCCTGGTCCAGGAAGATCCCACATGCCGCGGAGCAACTAAGTCCGTGCGCCACAACTACTGAGCCTGTGCTCTAGAGCCCGCGAGCCACAACTACTGAGCCCATGTGCCACAACTACTGAAGCCCGCACGCCTAGAGCCTGTGCTCCGCAATGAAGAGTAGCCACCACTCACGGCAACTAGAGAAAGCCCACGCACAGCAGCGAAGACCCAACTCAGCCAAAAATAAATAAATTTATTAAAAAAAAAGAAAATGTAAGCTTCCTCCATAAAAGGAATATTTTGTAGTTACACAATGGCCTTGTGGAAATGTATTTATTGACATGGAAAGTGTGTTTTCTGGACACAATAAGCAGGTTACAAAACAATATGTATGCATGAATAATTCCATTTTTATAAAACAAAAGGACTATGAATTATTTATGAATGGCCATTCTACCAAAAAAATAATTAAACATTCCCAGTACTTGCCTGCTGGTCTGTGGGAATCTAGGTTCTAGTTTTCCTACATTTACTTTTGTTTTGGGTACTGAACATGCAGTAATAATGACTTTTATAATAATGACTAAAAATGTGTCCAAATATTGCACTTCAAGCCTGTGCACCACACCATATTTATATGAACAGAAACTAGAGAGTAGGTCAAATAAATTAATGTACGTTCATCAGTGGATTACTATGCAGCCCATACAAATGATGATGCATCTTTAAGGACAGCATCACCCTTAATCCCAGGCAACCTGTCTGTGTTCAGGGAGCAGGGCAGGGGGAAGCATCTTGCTGAAGAATTAACTGCCCCCCCCGTCCCGCATATGTGGCAGCATACTGAACATCCTGAGCCAAGACCCCCGTGTAGGACCCATCCGTTTGCTCGCTTTCAGGCCGCTCTCCAAGCAAACCTTCCTGTGGGGTCATCCAGATGCCCGGAGCAGTTCCGGGACCGTCCCCTCCAGGGCCACAGTTACGGGTCCAGTGTCCTGACTATATTCCAGGAGGGACACCTGGCTAAGGGTTGAGCCACCAGAGTGGTGCTATAAGCTAAGCTGATTCAGCGTGACTCGAATCATTTATATAGACAGCCTTGTGGCCCTCAACCCCTCTTTCGAGACGCATACACTCCTAGGGTAAGGATGGGGAATTCCCAGCATTGACCCGGCGGCGTGCTGAGCAGGGCAGGGTGGAGCAAACTCCTGACGTGTGGAGCACACCCTCCTGTTTGGCGCTAGGTGGAGCCAAGTTGGCCCCCTCCCCGGGTGACGAAGGTCACGTGACATCCAGCCCACCAATCAGAAGCGAAGACTCCACAGGGCCCGCCCATCCTCCCTCTTGGCGCCCGGGGCTCCACTGAGGTAGCGTCGGCAGCCGCGTTCTCCTGTCTCTGAGGGAGAACCTGGCCTTGTGGCCGCGCAGTCGTGCTGTGGGAAGGAGCAGAAGCCACAGCAAGGTGAGATGCCTGCAGGGCCGAAGAACGAGGTCGCCTCTGCCCCTGGCGACACCCGTGGGACTGAAAACCCCAATCCCGGTGCCTTGGTCCCCACAGTCTCGAGCAACCCATCTCCGTCAGGTGGCGGCGCCCCACGCGGTGGCACAGCAGGTTCCTCATCCTGCAAGATGGCTGCTGCCGGCGCCATTTCGCTCACCGGGGAGGACCCGGGGCCTCCCTCCGTGGACGGTGTGCAGGAAGGGGGGCGCCCCGACCTCCATGGCGGCGGGAGTCCCCACGCAGAGCTGAGCTGTGTGGTGCCCAGGATGGGCCAAGGCGTCCAGACGGTGCCTGTGCTCAGTGGGGCCGCCGTCTGGCAAGCCGCCAGGGGCGCTGGCCAGCGTCCGACCCAGACCACGGGCCCAGGGAATGGACGTGGGAGGAAGCGGCCCAGCCGCGAGGAGGCTTCCCGGTCTCTGAAGCTTCCACGGCGCTGTCTGTTTTCCGGAGCTGCAGTGTCCCCGTGGTCAGCGTCTTCGCCGCCATCTTCTCCAAGGTCTGAGCCCAGCAGCTGCGGCCATTTTCAGGTTTCTCTGTGGAACCGCGCATCACAGCCGGGTCCTGTCCTCCAAAGCCAGGCTAAAGCACCAGGCCCTGCTCTCCGCAGTCAAGCAGTCAGAGCAGGCCCAGCCCTCTGCCGCCGCGCCACCCAGTCTGGCCCTGCTGTCCGCAGCCGTGTATCGGTGCAACGCCCTGCTCGCCGCGGGCGCACCACCCCGTCGGCTCCCGTTCTCCGCAGTCAGACAGCCAGGCTAGCTCTCCGTAGCCAGGCATCCGGGTCCAGCGCTGCTAATCGTAGCCGTGCAGCTGAGCAGAGCCCTGCTCGCCACCACCACCGTGCACCCGAACCAGGCGCAGCTCGTTGCCATCTATCCGGGCCGGGCGCTGCTCTCCAGCGCCAAGCATCAGCGCCAGGCCCTGTTCAACGCCGCTGCTGTACACCCGAGCCAGGCCCCGCTTTTCGCCGCCGCCGTGCTTCTGCTCCAGGTCCTGCTCATCGCCGCCGCCGTGCTTCCGCGCCTGGCGCTGCCATCACCAACCACTCCAGCCCGCCAGGCCGGGCTCATCGCCGCCGCTGTGCTTCCGCACCAGGCCCCGCTTCCCGCCGCCGTGCATCTGGGCCAGGCCCTGCCATCGACAGCCACTCCAGCCCGCCAGGTCCTGC
Source organism: Eschrichtius robustus (assembly GCF_028021215.1). NCBI lineage: Eukaryota > Metazoa > Chordata > Mammalia > Artiodactyla > Eschrichtiidae > Eschrichtius > Eschrichtius robustus. The sequence goes on from NC_090845.1 coordinate 47,278,226, forward strand.
TCATCGCCGCCGCCATGCTTCCGCGCCAGGCCCCGCTTCCCGCCGCCGTGCATCTGGGCCAGGCCCTGCCATCGACAGCCACTCCAGCCCGCCAGGCCCTGCTCTTCGCCGCCGCCGTCCTTCTGCTCCAGGCCCTGCTCATCGCCGCCGCCGTGCTTCCGCGCCAGGCCTCGCTTCCCGCCGCCGTGCATCTGAGCCAGGTGCTGCCGTCGACAACCACTCCAGCCCGCCAGGTCCTGCTCATCGCCGCCGCCATGCTTCCGCGCCAGGCCCCGCTTCCCGCCGCCGTGCATCTGGGCCAGGCCCTGCCATCGACAGCCACTCCAGCCCGCCAGGCCCTGCTCTTCGCCGCCGCCGTGCTTCTGCTCCAGGCCCTGCTCATCGCCGCCGCCGTGCTTCCGCGCCAGGCCTCGCTTCCCGCCGCCGTGCATCTGAGCCAGGTGCTGCCGTCGACAACCACTCCAGCCCGCCAGGCCCTGCTCATCGCCGCCGCCGTGCTTCCCGCCGCTGTGCATCTGGTCCAGGCCCTGCCGTTGACAATCACTCCAGCCCGCCAGGCCCTGTTCTCCGCGGTCGCGCATCCGGGCCAAGCCCTACCCTCGGAAGCCGTGCCGCCCGGCTAGGCCCTACCCTCCAAAGCAGCAGCACGACTCCAGGCTTTGTCCTCTGGAGCCCCGCCACCCAGGGAAGATCAGCCCCTAGCAGCCACCCTTCTCCACCTGGGCTTAATGGCCAGAGTCCTCCTTCATCCCCTGGGTTCACCTTAAGAAGGCTAGTCTTCCAGAGCAGCTCAAGCTCTTCTGATTCTGAGGTCCCAAATCTTGCTTCCCAGCAGGTTTGGCGTGCAGTTCGTATGTGTGCCTCCTCATCCTCACCTCCTGGGCCATATGGTGAGAGTTCCTCCTCCTCCTCCTCTGCCGCTGCTCTTTGGTTTCCGGACCAGAGCCCCTCCTCCTCCCCCACTGCTTTTTCTGGCAGGAGTTCTCCTAGGTTTTCTGGCCTGAGCTCCATCTCTATTCCTAGCCCTGCTAGCCTTAGGCACATGTTGCTGCCCGATTTTGAGGTCCTGAGCCTTCTCTCTTCAGGAGAGCCGGCTGAAATAGGGAGCATGCCTCCCTCTCCTACATCTCCTATGCTGTGATCCTCCATGAGCATAATCATAAGGCCTACAAAAGAAATCAACATCCACCCACTGTCCTGAATGGGCTGCCTACTCCGCTGGTTAACTGTGAGGTTTCCAAGTGCTCTAGCTATTAAGCAACATCATGAGCAGTTTTGAAGTTGTTGTTTGAAGAGGCAGTTTTGAAGCCTCCCCTCCCCATAATGGCACTACCTAGCACTTAATCTGCTGTTGGCACTTGATTCCAGCCCCCGCTTATCCCCCAAAAAGGCCTGCCTTGGCCTCTGAGATTTCCCTTTTCCAAGTTGCCTTTCCATAATGAAATTTTTGAGTTAACAAATTAAAATGTTGGTTTCACTTAAAAATTGTAGCTTTTTTTATTGTCCAAAAAACGGTTAATCCTGTGTCTTATTTCGAGGACTTAAGAAAGTTGTTGGCATACTAGCTTACTCATTGCAAGGGAGGGGGAATAAAATATTATCCTAGCAATCATTTATTTCCACTGTCTAACATGGAGTTCTGTCCAGGAAAATTCCATTTATATGTTATATATGCTCTTCGCATAGGTGTTTTGCAACTATGGACAAGAAAAGGGGGCAGGGTTTAACTCAGGGTGGCTAGAGAAAAGGAGGGGTGATGGAGATATCCAGGTTGAAGAAAGAGGCAGGGCATGAGCCTGTATGGATAGGGAGAATATTTCCTCCTCAGATGGGAGTAGGGGGTGCTAGAAGGAAGACTCAGGATCAGGAAGGGGGAGAACAGCAGGAGTTAGGAGCAGAAGGGGGAAGGTCTCAGTTTCTAGGGGAGAAAAAAATTTGTGTGTTGGGAACAGGGGCTCCTGAGGTCTGTGGGGAGAGGGGGAGGGGAAGGTATGGGAGAGTGATTCAAGGTTAATGAGTATGTAAAAATGGTCGTATATTTAGTGAAAATTGTGTTAATGGATAATCCCATTTAAAAAATTATTGTGACTAAGTGTGAGCAGATATGCGAGGGTGAGTGTGTATGTGTGTGTTTGTGTGTGCACATATAGACATATTTGGAGACAACTGGATGGACATACACCATGCTGTGATCAGGGCATATATCTCATCTTTGGAATAACTGGTGGTATGGTCTTCTACATTTTCCACCATGACCACATTGCTGGTTCTATGATGAAACTCAACTCAGCTGTTTTTTTAAGAAGTTTAGTTGTAGAAACATGGTAGGAGACCACATTAAAAGAATAGAGTGAAAAAAATTTAAACCAAACCAGTAAAAGGAAACTCCTCCCTACTTTCCCATATTTTTTTTCTCCTTGCTTTTCTGGTATGTGGCCAGTACTGGCATAGTACTGACCAAGAAGAACCCTATTCCTGGGCCCCACATTATAAAGGTTCCCACTCAGGCCCTCTTCGTGCTGTATCCAGACCACAAAGCTAGGGACATTGACCACAAGGACTATGGGATGTTCTCACCAGGTCCCAACACCCTGCAACATTTGTGTAAAACGTTTAGGTTTCCTTATTCCCCGAGGCTGCTTCCAGGTCCTGTAAGGCCTTACTTTCAGGGTCCTTCCTAAGGAAGGGAGGTCTGGGCCTATAGTATGCAAACTCAGGCCCAAAAGGTGGCCAAGTGGCCACTGTAGAAGCAAAGGGTAGACAAAGCTTGGAGATGTAGGCTGAAGTGTTCTCTGGGTTAGGTGTGAGCGATCTCTTGGTGTAGGACATAGCTGGCAATGGGAAGAGATCAAGGACATGGACCAAGGGCCTTCATTTGTACTTTTGTGCCAGACATACTGCAAATGTCAGCGACTGCCCTGTATGTGTAGTTAGCTCTGTAGCCCAGCCCCAGAGAATTAGAGACACTAAGGGATATATCAATATATTTAGGAAGCCACATCTTGTCCCTGGAAGTGGCTCTGACCATACAACGCCCCCTCAATATCTCAGATGTTGAGGGAAGCAATATTTCAGGTCCTAGGTTTGGTCCTTCCTGCAGTGAGCTAGCATTCAGTGGGCTGAATCAGAGATGCCAGCACTCTACTGCATGTTAATGTTTTAGTGCGTCTCCTGGGCATTTGATCTGTTTGGGAGTGGACCTCAATCCAATGTCCTTAACTCAAGCCCACCATACTAAAATTTACATAGCTGCTATTGACCATAAGCATTTCTTCCTTCTCTGGACCCTCCCTATGAAGGTATCAAATGTCATCACATAGCAGACCTTCATTCTGCAAAATCCAGTGGACACTTCCTAGATTTCATCTTTTTTTTTTTTTTTTTTTTTTTTTTTTTGGCTGTGCAATATGTGGGATCTTAGTTCCCCGACCAGGGATAGCACCTGGGCCCCTGGCAGTCCTAACCACTGGCCCACAAGGGAATTCCCAGTACACTTTAAATTTTTTTTCGTTAATTGTGGTAAGATACATATAACAAAATTTACCATTTGTAAGTGTACGGTTCTATGGCATTCACTGTTAGGCAACCATCACCACATTCCATCTCCAGAATTTTTTCATCTTCTCCAACTGAAACTCTGTCCCATCAAACCATAACTCCCCATTCCTCTCTTCCTGAAGTCCCTGGCAATCAACATTCCACTTTCTCTTTCTATGGGTTTGACTACTCTTTTTTTTTTTTTTTTTTTAATATTTATTTATTTATTTATTTATTTGGCTTTGTCGGGTCTTAGTTGCAGCGCACAGGCTTCTCTCCAGTTGTGGTGCTTCGGCTTAGTTGCCCTGTGGCCTGTGGGATCTTAGTTCCCCGACCAGGGATTGAACCCACTTCCCCTGCGTTGGGAGGCAGATTCTTAACCACTGGACCACTAAAGAAGTCCCTGTTTTGTTTTTTGATAGCAGCCATCCTAATAAATGTGGGGTGATATCTCACTGTGGTTTTGATTTGCATTTCCTTAATGATTAGTGGTGTTGAGCATCTTTTCGTATGCTTGTTGGCCATTTGTATATCTTCTTTGGAGAAATGTCTCTTCAAGTCCTTTGCCCATTTTTAAAATCAGTTTTCTTGTTATTGAGTTGTAGGGGTTCTTTATATGTTCTGGAAGTTAGCCTCTTTTCAGATATATGATTGGCAAATATTTTCTCCCATAGGTTGCCTTTTCACTCTATTTAAACTGTGTCCTTTGATGCAGAAAGTTTTCATTTTGATGTAATCCAATTTATCTATTTTCACTTTTGTTGCTTGTGTTTTTAGTGTCAAATCCTAGAAATCATTGCCAAACCCAACATCGTGAAGCTTTTTTTTTTTAATTTTATTTATTTATTTTTGGCTGTGTTGGGTCTTCGTTGCTGCACACGGGCTCCCTCCAGTTGCGGCGAGCAGGGGCTAGTCTTCGTTGCAGTGCGCGGGCTTCTCATTGCAGTGGCCTCTCTTGTTGCAGAGCACGGGCTCTAGGCGCGCGGGACTTCAGTAGTTGTGGCTCGCTGGCTCTAGAGTGCGGGCTCAGTAGTTGTGGCACACGGGCTTTGTTGCTCCTCGGCATGTGGGATCTTCCTGGACCAGGGCTCGAACCTGTGTCCCCTGCATTGGCAGGTGGATTCTTAACCACTGCGCCACCAGGGAAGCCCTAGATTTCATCTTAATTCACCTTTTGGCAGCATTTGACACAGTTAATCATTCCCTTTTCCTTTATATATGTTCTTCCTTAATCTTTGAAGACTGTTCTCTTTATGTCCACCCCACATTCTCCTAGACCTTTCTCATTTTCCACACCTCTAAGTGTTGGATTGCCCAAGGCCTCCGTTTTTTTTTTTGCCTTTTTTGCCCTTTTTCCCTATACACATTTACTTCCTAGGTGATTCCATCTAGTCTCACATCTTTGAGTATTGTTTTAGGCTGGTGAATCAAAATATTGTATATCCACTCCCATCTATTCCCTTGTACTCCGGTCACGTATATCCAGCTACCTAATTGACTTTTCCACTTGAGATGTCGAAAAGGCATCTCAAACTTCAGTAATATGGAGTTCTGTCCAGTAGAAATATAATGCTAGCCACACATGTAGTACCATTTTCTAGTAGTCACATTTAAAAGTGCCTAAAGAAACACATTTAATTATTTATTTAATTTCATCTATCCAAAATATTATTTCAACATGTAATCAATATAAAAATTATTGAGATATTTATTTTTTAGATAAAAAAATATTTTTAAGTGAAGTATAGTTGATATACAATGCTGTGTTAGCTTCTGGTGTACAGCAAAGCGATTCAGCCATGCATATATATACACACTCTTTTTCATAGTCTTTCCCATTATGGTTTATTACAGTATATTGAATATAGTTCCCTGTGCTGTACAGTAGGACCTTGTCTATGTATTTTATACATAGTAGTTTGAATCGGCTAATCCCAAACTCCCAGTTTATCACTTCTCTACCCCCTTTCCCCTTTGGTAACCATAAGTTTGTTTTCCATGTCTGTGAGTATGTTTCTGTTTCATAAATAAATTCATTTGTGTCATATTTTAGATTCCACGTATAAGTGATATCACATGGTATTTGTCTTTCTCTTTCTGACTTACTTCACTTAATAATTTATGAGATATTTAAAATTTTTCCTACTAAGTTTTCAAAAGCTGGTGTGTAATTTACACCTGCAGCATATCTCAGCCACATTTCAAGTACTCAGTGGCCACAAGTGTGGACGTGTGTATACAGCACAGTTTTAGACCTTCTCATTTCCTTAGTCTCTCTTATTCATTTCCTACTGAATCATGATTCCAGTTCCAGAGGTTTCTCATATGGTGGGCTCCTGTCCTAGAAGGGAGCCCTGAAGTGTCAGTTTTGAGAGTTCTCAGGGGCTATGATGCTTCCAGCCCCTTTAGTGCCTTTTCAGCTGGGCTCCCTGCACTTACCTGGTATTGAAAAGGGCAGAAACCCTGCCAGTTTCAGTTTCTCTTTCCAGTGAGCTGGCTAGTTTGTGGTTCTCCTATTATCAAGTTAGTAAAATGCTGTGATGTTACTTCTTTTTCTTCCTGCACAGACACGGGTACCATGTAAGTAATGCAACTTTTAGTGGTTTGTCCTCATCCACTTGAATTTTGGAGGCTGAGGGGATATCTTATAACCTAGATTTGTTGAAAATATTATTCATGCATTTTGCTTTTGCTCTCTCGTTGCTCTGTTTTTATGTGAGTGTTTGGAGAGATCAGAAACCTATATAGCTACTGACGCCACCATCTTCCCAGAATCTCTACCACCAAGTGTCCTTACTCCTTGAAAAATGTTCCACCCAGTCAACCCTTTGGTAGCTCTGAAGGAACACAGTGGGATCCATCATCTGTACTAAAATGGAAAAAAATTAAATTCAGGAATTGGAACAAAAACCTATGGGGCATACTACTAAAAATCTTTAGAACTAAAGGAATTATTTTTGAGAACACATTTTAAAAACTTTGTCATGTTACTCTGTTGGCTCACAAACTGGCCCCTGTACATGAAGGGCAAGGAGAGATGGAAGAAAGAGGCAGACCACTCCAGATAGGTAGGTGGCAGTTTAATAAGCAAAGAACTTAACATTATTTTCAGAAAATATTGGCCTTTAACATTTAAGTCTTTTTTTATTTATTTGGCCGCACCATGTGGCTTGTGGGATCTCAGTTCCCCAACCAGGGATTGAACCCAGACCCTTGGCAGTGAAAGCACAGAATTCTAATTACTGGACTGCCAGGGAATTCCCCACAAGGGACTTACTTACATTTCAGGCTTGTCTTGAGCAGCTGCAAGACAGTAGATCTCCATACCTGCTTGCCAGAATCTTGAAAGTTTACATAGAGGCCTTAATGGGGTTCGGTCACATATACCAACCAGATGGTCTCAACATCACATTACTGTCTCAAGGCTGTGTCCTTGAAAACGGCTCCAGCTTTGAGAATGGTGGACTGAAGGTACATTCCAAGGATTGGAGAGGGGATGAGGAGCCTCTGATTGCCCAGGTCCGGCTTGAGAGTCAGCAGTTGGTCACGTCCTCTTGATGACCTCCACCAACATACTAATTCTTTTTTCTTTTTTAACATCTTTATTGGAGTATAATTGCTTTACATGGTGTGTTAGTTTCTGCTTTATAACAAAGTGAAAGAGTTATACATATACATATGTCCCCATATCTCTTCCCTCTTGCGGCTCCCTCCCTCCCACCCTCCCTATCCCCCCACTAGGTGGTCACAAAGCACCGAGCTGATCTCCCTGTGCTATGCGGCTGCTTCCCACTAGCTATCTATTTTACGTTTAGTAGTGTATATATGTCCATGCCACTCTCTCACTTTGTCCCAGCTTACCCTTCCCCCTCCCCATATCCTCAAGTCCATTCTCTAGTAGGTCTGCGTCTTTATTCTCGTCTTGCCCCAAGGTTCTTCATGACCTTCTTTTTTAAGATTCCATATATATATGTGTTAGCGTACGGTATTTGTTTTTTCTTTCTGACTTACTTCACTCTATATGACAGACTCTAGGTCCATCCACCTCACTAAAAGTAACTCAATTTCGTTTCTTTTTATGGCTGAGTAATATTCCATAGTATATATGTGCCACAACTTCTTTACCCATTCATCTGCTGATGGACACTTAGGTTGCTTCTATGTCCTGGCTATTGTAAATAGAGCTACAATGAACATGTTGGTACATGACTCTTTTTGAATTATGGTTTTCTCAGGGTATATGCCCAGTAGTGGGATTGCTGTGTCGTATGGCAGTTCTATTTTTAGTTTTTGAAGGAACCTCCATACTGTTCTCCATAGTGGCTGTATCAATTTACATTCCCACCAACAGTGCAAGAGGGTTCCCTTTTCTCCACACCCTCTCCAGCATTTGTTGTTTGTAGATTTTTTGATGATAGCCATTCTGACCGGTGTGAGATGATATCTCATTGTAGTTTTGATTTGCATTTCTCTAATGATTAATGATGTCGAGCACTCTTTCTTGTGTTTGTTGGCAATCTGTGTATCTTCTTTGGAGAAATGTCTATTTAGGTCTTCTGCCCATTTTGGGATTGGGTTGTTCGTTTTTTTGATATTAAGCTGCATGAGCTGCTTGTAAATTTTGGAGATTAATCCTTTGGCAATTGCTTCATTTGCAAATATTTTCTCCCATTCTGAGGGTTGTCTTTGTGTCTTGTTTATGGTTTCCTTTGCTGTGCAAAAGCTTTTAAGTTTCATTAGGTCCCATTTGTTTATTTGTGTTCTTATTTCCATTTCCCTAGGGGGTGGGTCAAAAAGGATCTTGCTGTGATTTATATCATAGAGTGTTCTGCCTATGTTTTCCTCTAAGAGTTTTATAGTGTCTGGCCTTACATTTAGGTCTTTAATCCATTTGAGTTTATTTTTGTGTATGGTGTTAGGGAGTGTTCTAAATTCATTCTTTTACATGTAGCTGTCCAGTTTTCCCAGCACCACTTATTGAAGAGGCTGTCTTTTCTCCACTGTATATGCTTGCCACCTTTAGCAAAGATAAGGTGAACATAGGTGCGTGGGTTTATCTCTGGGCTTTCTATCCTGTTCCATTGATCTATCTTGCTGTTTTTGTGCTAGTACCATACTGTCTTGATTACTGTGGCTTTGTAGTATAGTCTGAAGTGCGGGAGCCTGATTCCTCCAGCTCCGTTTTTCTTTCTCAAGATTGCTTTGGCTATTCGGGGTCTTTTCTGTTTCCATACAAATTGTGAAATTTTTTGTTCTAGTTCTGTGAAAAATGTCAGTGTTAATTTGATAGGGATTGCATTGAATCTGTAGATTGCTTTGGGTAACAGAGTCATTTTCACAATGTTGGTTCTTCCAGTCCAAGAGCATTGTATATCTCTGCATCTATTTGTATCATCTTTCATTTCTTTCATCAGTGTCTTATAATTTTCTGCATACAGGTCTTTGTCTCCTTAGGTAGGTTTATTCCTAGATATTTTATGCTTTTTTGTTGCAATGGTAAATGAGAGTGTTTTCTTAATTTCACTTTCAGATATTTCATCATTAGTGTATAGGAATGCAAGAGATATCTGTGCATTAATTTTGTATCCTGCTACCTTACCAAATTCATTGATTAGCTCTAGTAGTTTTCTGGTAACATCTTTAGGATTCTCTATGAATAGTATCATGTCATCTGCAAACAGTGACAGCTTTACTTCTTCTTTTCCAATTAGGTTTCCTTTTATTTCTTTTTCTTCTCTGATTGCTGTGGCTAAAACTTCCAAAATTATGTTGAATAATAGTGGTGAGAGTGTGCAACCTTGTCTTGTTCCTGATCTTAGTGGAAATGGTTTCAGTTTTCACCATTGAGGATGATGTTGGCTGTGTGTTTGTCATATATGGCCTTTATTATGTTGAGGAAAGTTCCCTCTATGCCTACTTTTTGGAGGGTTTTTATCATAAATGGGTGTTGAAATTTGTCAGAAGCTTTCTCTGCATCTATTGAGACGATCATATGGTTTTTCTCCTTCAATTTGTTAATATGGTGTATCACATTGATTGATTTGCGTATATTGAAGAAGCCTTGTATTCCTGGGATAAACCCCACTTGATCATAGTGTATGATCCTTTTAATGTGCTGTTGGATTCTGTTTGCTAGTATTTTGTTGAGGATTTTTGCATCTATGTTCATCAGTGATATTGGCCTGTAGTTTTCTTTCTTTGTGACATCTTTGTCTGGTTTTGGTATCAGGTTGATGGTGGCCTCGTAGAATGAGTTTGGGAGCTTTTCTCCCTCTGCTATATTTTGGAAGAGTTTGAGAAGGATAGGTGTTAGCTCTTCTCTAAATGTTTGATAGAATTCGCCTGTGAAGCCATCTGGTCCTGGGCTTTTGTTTGTTGGAAGATTTTTAATCATGATCTCAATTTCAGTGCTTGTGATTGGTCTGTTTATATTTTCTATTTCTTCCTGGTTCAGTCTCGGAAGGTTGTGCTTTTCGAAGAATGTGTCCATTTCTTCCAGGTTTTCCGTTTTATTGGCATATAGTTGCTTGTAGTAATCTCTCATGATCCTTTATATTTCTGTAGTGTCAGTTGTTACTTCCCCTTTTTCATTTCTAATTCTATTGATTTGAGTGTTCTCCCTTTTTTTCTTGATGAGTCTGGCTAATGGTTTAGCATTTTGTTTATATTCTGAAAGAACCAGCTTTTGGTTTTATTGATCTTTGCTATTGTTTCCTTCATTTCTTTTTCATTTATTTCTGATCTGATCTTCATGATTTCTTTCCTGCTGCCAACTTTAGGGTTTTTTTTGTTCTTCTTTCTCTATTTGCTTTAGGTGCAAGGTTATATTGTTTATTCGAGATGTTTCCTGTTTCTTGAGGTAGGCTTGTATTGCTATAAACTTCCCTCTTAGCACTGCTTTTGCTGCGTCCCATAGGTTTTGGATCGTCGTGTCTCCATTGTCATTTGTTTCTAGGTATTTTTTGATTTCCCCTTTGATTTCTTCAGTGATCACTTCGTTATTAAGTAGTGTATTGTGTAGCCTCCATGTGTTTGTAATTTTTACAGATCTTTTCCTGTAATTGATATCTAGTCTCATAGCGTTGTGGTCGGAAAAGACACTTGATACGATTTCAATTTTCTTAAATTTACCAAGGCTTGATTTCTGACCCAAGATATGATCTATCCTGGAGAATGTTCCATGAGCACTTGAGAAAAATGTGTATTCTGTTGTTTTTGGGTGGAATGTCCTATAAATATCAATTAAGTCCATCTTGTTTAATGTATCATTTAAAGCTTGTGTTTCCTTATTTATTTTCATTTTGGATGATCTGTCCATTGGTGAAAGTGGGGTGTTAAAGTCCCCTACTATGATTCTGTTACTGTCGATTTCCTCTTGTATGGCTGTTAATATTTGCCTTATGTATTGAGGTGCTCCTATGTTGGGTGCATAAATATTTACAATTGTTATATCTTCTTCTTGCATCGATCCCTTGATCATTATATAGTGTCCTTCTTTGTCTCTTGTAATAGTCTTTATTTTAAAGTCTATTTTGTCTGATATGAGAATTGCTACTCCAGCTTTCTTTTGATTTCCATTTGCATGGAATATCTTTTTCCATCCCCTCACTTTCAGTCTGTATGTGTCCCTAGGTCTGAAGGGGGTTTCTTGTAGACAGCATATATATGGGCCTTGTTTTTGTATCCATTCAGCCAGTCTGTGTCTTTTGGTGGGAGCATTTAATCCATTTACATTGAAGGTAATTATCGATATGTATGTTCCTATTCCCATTTTCTTAAATGTTTTGGGTTTGTTATTGTAGGTGTTTTCCTTCTCTTGTGTTTCTTGCCTAGAGAAGTTCCTTTAGCATTTGTTGTAAAGCTGGTTTGGTGGTGCTGAACTCTCTCAGCTTTTGCTTGTCTGTAAAGGTTTTAATTTCTCCATCACATCTGAATGAGATCCTTGCTGGGTAGAGTAATCTTGGTTGTAGGTTTTTCTCCTTCATCACTTTAAATATGTTCTGCCATTCCCTTCTGGCTTGCAGAGTTTCTGCTGAAAGATCAGCTGTTAACCTTATGGGGATTCTCTTGTGTGTTATTTGTTGTTTTTCCCTTGCTGCTTTTAATATGTGTGTATTTGCACATTAAAAAATATAAAGGTCTGTAATTCGTAGGCAGTAAGTTGTTTTTGTTTTCAGTTTTTATAGTTATGATGAATGCTGCAATAAATTCATTCATTACAAAGGTTTTAATAAAACTCCTTTGCCAGCCAAACATCTAGTAGAGTTCAGTTTATGTGTCAGTTTATATGTGTGTATGTGTCGTATATACATCCTAGTTATTCTATTTGAACATATCTAGATACATCAGAGATGCTTACTGAATACTTATACATTTATTTATTTAAAAAATAAAATTTATTTCCAAATCCTTAAACGAATATATAAGACTTACGGAAAATAAGAAAAATTTCAAAAAAATTCTTAATTTTTTGCTACTTTAAGCAACGTTCAGTGTATAACGTAATTAAGGCTTAGGCCACAGAGTTACATTTCTGGAATTATGGCAGGGACCAAGTCCTACTGAAAACAAACACAAAATGCTATGGTAAATAACACTGTGATCTATCCTTTTGGGAGTATTTTATCTGAAATTATTAATTGTTCCTGTAAGAAAATATGAATTGATTTTTGTTTTGTTCTATCTCAACAGTCATCATTCAGACAGCCCCAAGTCATTCTAATATTTTGTGGAAAAGGGCACTTCCTTGGCTCAGGAAGGAGGAGATTAGCAGGTAGCATACCATTAATATCCATTTTAAAGAAAGTGGTTCTGACAGATACTTGGCAAATGAGTGCTTCAGGTGCTCCTCCTCTGTAATACAGTCTCTTCCTCATGGCTTTAGCATGCCATATCCACTAAATGCACAAAGTCTTTTCTCAGACTCTTTTTGATGATAGATTTTTCTAGAGAAAGTTGAAAAATCACTATTATTTATAGGATGTTAACTATATTCCAGGAACTGACTTAATTTACCCCCAAATCCAAGGGAATACAAACTATTAAATCCACAAAACAACATAGACAATACAGACAATTAATTACTGATTTTAGATATAAGGAAAGTGAAGCTCAGGATAAGCAACTTATCCAAGGTCAAATAGTTAGTAGCTGAAAAAAGTAGAGTTGGTGTTAGGGGAAACACTGACTGAAACTGCCTGCCCTGGCCAGGCAAAGACAGTAACAATTTGCATGAGTAATTTTATGACAGGAGATCCTGGTAAGGGACACGGAACTAACAAGCCACCACCAACCAGAAGAATACGGGAAAGGTGAAAAGGAGAGGAGACGCCAGTCAGTCTGTCCTACCGTCCTCCCAGAATCCTCCTCGCTGGAATCCATCTTGGCTGGGCGGTTGCGCTCACCACCAGGAAGGACCCTGAGTCAGAATGATTGGCCAGAGACAACCCGGAAACTAACCCCATTATCATGAAACCCAAGACTGTGTGCCACGTGGCAGAGAAGTTCTCCTGGGTTCCCTTACCCTGCTGCCCTCCGCCCGGGTGCCCCTTCCAATAAAGTCTCTTGCTTTGTCAGCACATGTGTCTCCTCATACAATTCATTTCCGAGTGTTAGACAAGAGGCCACTCTCAGGCCCTGGAAGGGGTACCCCTTCCTGCAACATTGGAGCTTAACGTGGTCAGTGGTATGCTGGTAAATGTTTAAAAACCATCAAGGGAAGAAGGAGAGGCCTGGGAGTACATATTTTGTAGAGTTTTCTGATTTCTGTGGTGGAAATAATCCACCATAACCAATTTCAAGGGAGGGATGCATACAATCAGTTCTCAAGAGCCAGTGTGAGGCAGCTCCGGCATACCACTACAATGGGGCAGGCAGTTAAACAGTCAGCATCATAATTTCCTCACCGTAAACTGAGAATGAGAATAACTGCACTGAAGGAATGCTCTGAAGGCTTACTGGGATAACAGTGGGAGAGTGCCTAACACTGGGCTTGGCCCACAGGTGCTATAATAGTGACAAAAATAACTGCTTTCTGTGTAACAATAAAACAAGATCATTACCACCTTCCTTAACTAACTCCTGAATTGAATTTACTCCTTATCAGCAATAACTAACATATTTACCAGAATATTCCTGTATGGGCCTTTCCCTAGAGACAAATTTAAAAATTAACATATGAACAATAATTTATAACATGTAGGTCAGAAAACTATAGGCTGACCGGGTTCTGTGTGGCACACCTTAACTCTTAGTTATCTGACCTTTCTGAGTTATAGCTCCTAATTAAACAGGCATCATATGAGTTACACTTCAAGTCTGGTAGGATAGTGACAGAATTTTGTGGCACATCTGGCACGGAGTCTGGTACATAGTGCAAGCACTTATATATGGTACCTTTAGACTCATATAGTCATTCACACCCTGACGCTTTCCCTGATATAGTAATTTTCACCCTGAAGTTAGGGAGGATGTTCTTCTTTCCCCCAGGGACACTGAGAAATGGAATATTTCCTGCCATATCAACAAACAAAGGATGTCACAGTCAACAACGATTGCAGCCCTCCAACGTGAGCCAATGAGCCAAGGAAATTCGGGCTGAAAAGAATACCTGCCATCTAGCAGCCATCAGACTGCAGCCATTCCCTGTGGTGAGCCCTGAGGAAACTCAAGATGTGTCCAGATACTGGCCCCAGATAGCTGAGGTGCATATCAAAGGAATGATTTCAGTGAGCCCAGACTCTTACATCTTCCCATACATAGAAAAGCGCTGAATTCCTTAATTTGAGGTGTCTGGTTTTCTTTAATTAACAATAATCTTTTGACATTCCCGACTACCTGTCCTTTGTTGCAAAACTCCTATACATCCTGGGTCCTCCCCTCGCCTCCTTGGAGCAGTTTCTCAGAGCTATTGGAAATGCTATCTCCTGGGATGCAGTCCTCATTTTGCCCCAAATAAAACTTAACTTGCAACTCTCACGTTGTGGATATAGTTTTTTAAGTCAACACACCAAACAAGACTAGGAGAAAAGATTGTTTCCTTACCAGTAGCATAGTGTGTGCTATCAGGCAGAGGCTCCGTGGGACCGGTCCCCACATAGGGTGCACATACTTCCCAGAGTCACCAAGCAGCTTCAGAAATCTCACAGGTTCCTGAGATTGAAAAAAAAAAAAAAAAAAACAAAAAAAAAAAAACTCACACAACTATCCTTTTGGTCTCAGAATGTACGGTCAGTAAGTAAAATGGCTTGCATTTCCTGTTCATTTGTAGAAGCTTTTAAGTGCCTTTCTGTACAATCAACCTATTCTGGAGTGATGCCTCATTAGCAGGCACCAATGGTAGAGAGGTTATGACCACAGGCTCTGATTCAGGCATTATTTTTTGGAATCTGTCTGGAAGGAAAACAACTTTTTCCTTTCATTTTATTTTATTTCAGGTTGTGTATTTCAGGACCATTTTTTCCAATAAGTAGCTGTATTTTAGTTTTCCCAAATTACGGTAATGTCCTGTAGGAGATGATATCAATTAGATGTTTGGTTTATGAGCTTCCCTTTTGCTTTAATCTGATAGCTTTCAATATCAACGTACATCTTAGAGGGAATCATCCTCAACTTAAAAAAAATTTGTCTGTTTTTGCAATTACCAAGATGCCTATTTAAAAATTCCAACCATATGACAGACACTTTATGGGTATGTGGTGTTAAGACCAAAAATTTAGGCTCAGTATTATGTATTGCCTTGACATGTGGTGAAATTAGGAGGGTGTTGAATGACCTAACCACGAGTTCCCCTCCCCAGTTGTACCATGGATAAGGTCCTTTAATCAAACAGCCTCCCTTATCAGGATGAGCAGGCACAGTTCCTGCTTATCCCTGAGTAGCAGGTTTCACTTCCCTGAATGCCTAAGGAATTATTCAAACAAGCCAATCAAATCCTCCCATGGGAAACAGGGGCACCTCAGCCTCTTAATACTACAAAACCTGCTTTACACGACACTAGTTGTCTACTCTGTTCCCAAGTGCGACCCCTGTGTGGCCCTGCATGGCATGAGGTGTCCTTCTCCCCCAGGTTGTGAATATAGGTGACTGATAAACTACTGTTGATTTCATCTGTTCAGTGTCGAGTGTCATGTGTTTGGCCATCCCCATAACCAAAGCACAGGAATATCTCCCTCAGCAAAGTAGCGAATAGGAGGCAATCTTACTGCTAATTATCACAAAACCCCTGTGACATAGGTGTTTTTATTACAATTTTACTAATGTCAAGAAATTAAGATTCAAAAAAAGATATAACTTTCTCCCAGTCACACAGCTAGGAAGGTGCCACACTAGGGTTTAACTCAGTCCTTTCACACTTCAAAACCTGTGCTTGTTTTAGCTAACTTATCTCAAATGTCCAAAAAATTGAGAAAAAATCTGCTTATTTTAAATATCCAATGTACTAAACATTTTAAAGAGTTCATATTAAAACAAGGAAACAAATAAGCTAGGTACTAGGTGCATGCACTGTAAGGTAAGCTCTTGTCAAAATGAACCCATATTTGCATGTGACTATATTTCCCAAAATGCTTTGAAAGAGGTATTGTGTTTTCCTTGCAATGAACATTCATTCCCAGTCATTTCTATTTTTCTCCCCTGAATCTCAGTGGCTGGAGACCTGGAAAATATATATTTTTCCTAGACCTCGACCTCCTTGTCAGCAGGAATGTCAATGTTTTTATGTGTTCAGCTAAAAAGATGACCTCTTATGAGATTTGGAAGGTGCAGGGGAAGCAGAAGCCATTTTTTCCCCAGCTACAGTGGCTTATACATTGGTTTTGGTGAACATGGGTTTTGCAGGGGCTTCTGTTTTCCCTTATCAGTCATCTGCCTCAGAAATGCAGAGGATTCATGGAGTTTGCTACAGTTTTCTGATCTCTGGGTGATAGCAGAAACTTCTGTTTTTTCAATTCTGTGGCAAAGAACCTAAAAACTAGAGATGAACCCTGTATCAATTTCACTCACCTAATTCCACATATTAAATATCATCCACTGATAGCTTCATTCTTTTCCCTATATCCACTGCATCTTCAGGACTTTTCACTCATCTCTGTTAATAGATGACCAATTTATATCTCTGTCTAAGCCCCATATTGCATGATCACTTCCCAAACTAGGTCTTCGACAAGGGATCCTTCTCAGAATCTTTACTTCTTATAGGAGGCACCTGGAAACATAATTCTTTCTCACTCTCACAAAAGTTGAAAACAAATTTCCCTGACACAATATAACTAAAACACTGATATGGTTCAGGTTGAAAACTAGTTTGAATTAACCAGACAGTTGCTGGAGGTTCTGAGAAGTCTCTGGAATAAAGAGCTGGTAGAAACTCTTAAGAGGAAATTAGATTACAAACTTTGGGGAATTTCTTAGTGAGAAAAGAGAAGGGAATCAAGGCTAACTGTTGGGACGATAATCAAGATGGGGGCTGGCTATGCAAGTCTTGAGTACACAAGCAAAAAATGGGATTGAATACTACTTCTGAGCCTCGAGTTGATTATAATATTTACTTATTATCCCATAAACCCTGTAGAGTCTGTAGCAATAGCCCCTCTTTTATTCCTGATATTGGTATTTCGTGTGTTCTCTCTTTTGTTCTTGATCAGTCTGGCCAGAGGTTTATCAATTTTATTGACCTTATCAAAGAACCAGCTTTTAGTTTTATTGATTTTTTTAGTATTATGTTATCAATGATAATGATTTCTACTCTTTTTCCTTCCTTTTGCCTTCTTTGAGTTTCATGTTGTTCTTGCTTTAATACTTTTGAGGTATCGTTTACTTACCAGGAAATTCACTGATTTTAAGTGTCCAATCAGTGGTTTTTAATAAATTTACAGTTATGCAACCATCACCAAAATAAAATTTTAGAACATTTCTTCACACACACCCCCCAAATCCCATGTGCCCATTTGCACTCAATCTCCATTCTCATCCCAGCCCCAGACAACCATTAATCTACTTTCAATCTCTGTAGTCTTGCCTTTTAGCCTTTTAAGGTCCTTTCTATAAATTGTATAATACAGTATGTATTCTTCTGTGTCTGTTTTTTTTTTTTTACTAGCATAATGTTTATGAGATTTATCTATGTTGTAACATTTAACAATCCTGAGATCTTTTTATTGCTGAACAGCATTTTGCGTGGATATAATTCAGTTTGCAAACATTCACAGATTGATAGGCATTTGGGCTGTTTTCAGCTTTTGGCTATTAAGAATAATGCTGTTGTAGACATTCGTCAAGTCTTTGTAAGGACGTATGTTTTCATTTATCTTGAGTAAATTCCTAGGGGTACAGTCATATGGTAAATTTATGTTTAGCCATTTAATAAACTGCTAAACTCTTTTCCAAAATGGCTGCTTCATTTTACATTTCCACCTACAATGTAAAAGAGTTTCAATTTCTCCACATCCTCATAAACACTTCTTGTTGTTTGTCATTTTGATTATAATCATATTCTAGTGGGTATTAAGTGGTGTAGATTTGTATTTCCTTAATGAGTAAAGATAAGTTTCTTTTTATGTGCTTATTGGATATTCATATATTGTCATCAGTGAAAAACTATTAAAATGTTTGATCAGTTTTGGTTGGCTTATTTGTCCTTTTGCTATTTAGTCATATAAATTCTTTTTATATTTAAGATACAAACCCTTATCAGATATATGATTTGCAAATATTTTACCAGTGTGTGGCTTGTTTCTTCTTACTCTTCTGAAGTGCAGCTCTACTGAGGTTGACAAAGTACAATTTATCATTTTTTTCTTTTTGTGGATTGGGTTTTTAGTGTTGTATCCAAGAGCTCATTGCCTAACCCTAGGATATGAAGATATGAATCTGTTTTTTTTTCAAAAAACATTATATATAGTTTTAGCTATTACATGTAGCGTTAAGATCTGTTATGAGTTAACTTTTTGTATAGTATGAAGTAAGGGTCTGAATTTGTCTTTTTGCATGTGGATTTCCAGTTGTCCCAGCACCATTTTTTCCAGCTCTATTGAGGTAGTATTGACATATAACGGTGTGTACGTTTAAGGTGTACAATGTGATGATTTGATACACTTACATATTGAAAATAATTACCACAGTAGGATTAGTGAACACATCCATCACCTTGCATAATTACCATTTCTTATTTATGGTGAGAACATTTAAGATCTACTCTCTTAGCAACTTTCTAGTATATAAGATAGTATCATGAACTATAGTCACCCTGCTGTAGTTAGCTCTCCAGAATTTATTCATCTTACAACTGGAACCTTATATTCTTTGACCAACATTTCCCTATTTCCCCCTGCCCCCAACCTCTGGCAAGCACCATTCTATTCTTTGTTTCTGAGTTCAGCTTTTTTAGATTTCACATATAAGTGATAGCATACAGTATTTGTCTTTCTCTGTCTGACTTATTTCATTTAGCATAATGCCCTCAAGGTTCATCCATGTTGTCACAAATGGCATGATTTCCTTCTTTCCCATGGTCTAATAATATTCCATTGTGTATGTATATATATACACACACACCACATCTTCTTTATCCATTCATCTATAGACAAGACACCTAGGTTGCTTCCATATCTTGGCTGTTGTGGATAATGCTACAATGAACATAGGAGTGCAGGTATCTCTTCAAGATCCTAATTTAGTTTTCTTTGGATGTAGACTCAGAAGTGGGTTGATGGATCATATGGTAGTTCTATTTTTACTTTTTTTGAGGAACCTCCTGCTGTTTTCCATGGTGCTGTACCAATTTATATTCCCACCAACAGTGCACAAGGGTTCCTTTTTCTCCAAATCCTTGCTAACACTTGTAATCTCTTGTCTTTTTGATAATAGCCATTGTGAGGTGTGAGGTGATATCTCATTGTGGTTTTGATTTGCATTTCCCTGACAATTGGCGATGTTGAGCATCTTTTCATGTACCTGTTGGCCATATGCATGTCTTCTGTGGAAAAAATGTCTACTCAGTTCCTCTGCTCATTTTAAAATCACATTATTTGTTTGTTTTTGTTTTTGTTTTGCCGTTGAGTTATATGAGTTCCTTATATATTTTGGATATTAATCCCAAATCAGATATAAGGTTTGCAAAGACATTCTCCCATTCCATAAGTTGCCTTTTCATTTGGTTGATTGTTTCTTTTGCTGTGCAGAAGCTTTTAAGCTTGGTGTAGTACCACTTAATTATTTTTGTTTTTGTTGCTTGTGCTTTTGGTATCGTATCCAAAAATTCTTTGCCAAGATCAGTATCAAGTAGCTTTATCCCTATGTTTTTTTCTAGCAGGTTTATGGTTTCAGGTCTTATGTTTAAGTGTTTAATCCATTTTGAGTTAATTTTTGTGAGTGGTATAAGATAAGGTTCCAACTTCATTCTTCTGCTTATGGTTATCCAGTTTTCCTAACACCATTTATTGAAGAAACTGCCCTTTTCCCATTGAGTATTCTTGGCTCCCTTGTCAAATATTTGTTGAACATATTTCTGGGCTCTCAGTTCTGTTCCATTGGTCTATTTGTCTGTTTTCATGCTAGTACTATACTGTTTTGATTAATATGACTTTGGTCAGGTTTGTTAATATTTTGTTGATAATTTTTACAAATATATTCATCCAGGAATATGGATGAAATATTAAATGTTTGGTGAAATTCACCATGAAATCATCTTGTTCTGAGCTTTTCTTTTTGGGAGGTTTTTGAATACCAATTCAATGTCCTTATTTGTAATTGGTCTGCTCATAGTTTATATTTCTTCATGATTCATTCGTGGTATGTTGTATGTTTCTGAGAATTTATCCATTTCTTCTAGGCTATCCAATTTGTTGGCATACAGTTATTCATAGTTTTCTATTACGATCCTTTGTATCTCTGTGGTATCAGTTGTAAGGTCTCCTCTTTCATTTCTCATTTTACTTATTTGCATCTTCTCTTTTTCTTAGTCTAGCTAAAATTTTGTAAATTTTGCTATCTTTTCAAAAAACCAACTCTTAGGTATGTTGATCTTTTCTGGTCTCTATTTCATTCGTTTCTTTCCTGATGTTTGTTATCTCTTTTCTTTTGCTAACTTTCGGTTTAGTTTGTTTTTCTTTTTCTAGTTCCTTGAGGTGAAAAGTTAGGATGTTTGTTTGACATCTTTCTTTCTTCTTAATGTATGTGTTTATTGCTATAAACTTCCTTCTTAGAAATGCTCTTGCTGCATTCCACAAGTTTTGGTATGCTGTGTTTTCATTTTCATTTTCTTCAAGATTTCAAGTTTCTCTTTTGTTTTCTTTGACCAATTGGTTGTTCAGGAGTGTGTTGTTTAATTTCCACTTATTTGTGAATTTTCCAGTTTTCCTTCTTGATTTCTAGTTTCATACCATTGTGGTTGGAAAAGATATTTGGTATGGTTTCAGTCTTCTCAAATTTGCTAATACTTGTTTTATGACCTATCATATGATCTATCCTCAAGTGTGTACTTGAGAAGAATATTTATTCTGCTGCTCTTGGATGGAATATTCTGTATATGTCTGTAAGGTTCATTTGGTCAAGTTCAATGTTTCCTTATTGATTTTCATCTGTATGATCTATCCATTGTTGAAAGTGGGGTATGGAAGTCCCCTACTATTATTGTATTTTTGTCTATTTCTCCTTTTAGATCTGTTAGCATTTGCTTAATATATTTAGGTGCTCCAATGTTGTGTGCATATATATTTATGCTTATTATATACCCTTGATGAATTGATCCCTTTATCATTATATAATGACCTTCTTCATGTCTTGTCACAGCTTTTGAGTTAAAGTATATTTCGCCTGGTATAAGTATTCTATTCCTGTGCTCTTTCGGTTTCCACTTGCATGGAATATCTTTTTGCATCCCTTCACTTTGAGCCTATGCGTGTCCTTAAAGCTAAACTGAGTCTCTTGTAGGTAGCATGTAGTTGGGTCTTGTTTTTTTGTCCAGCCAGTCACTCTCTGCCTTTTGATTGAAGAATTTAATCAATTTACATTTAATGCAATTATTGATAGGTAAGGACTTACTATTGCTGTCCTATTAATTGTTTTCTAGCTGTTTTGTAGTTCCCTTATTCCTTTTTTCCTCTCTTGCCACCTTCCTTTGTGAACTGATAATTTTATGTAGTGGTATGCTTTGATTCCTTCTCATTATCTTTTGTGAATCTGCTTTAGGTTTTTACTTTGTTGTTACCATGAGGCTTACATAAAACATCTTATAATAGTTATTTTACACTGATAAAAATTTAACTTTAATTGCATACAAAAACTCTATCGTTTTACTCCCCACCTTTTTTATGTTACTGCTTTCACAATTTACCTCTTTTTTATTATGTAGTCATTAACCAGTTATTGTAGCTATGGTTTATTTTAAATATTTTGTCCTTTAACCTTTATACTAGAGTTAAGTGGTTAACACACTGTCATATTAAAACATTAAAGTATCTGAATTTGAGCATATACTTACCTTTACCAGTGTGTTGTGTATTTGCTATGTTTTCATGTTACTGATTATTGTCCTTTAATTTCAGTTTGAAGAACTCCTTTCACCACTTTTTGTAAGGCAGGTCTAGTGGTGATGAATTCCCTCAGCTTTTGTTTGGGAAAATTTTTTTTTTTTTTTTTTAATTTTTATTTATTTATTTATTTATTTATTTATTTTTGGCTGTGTTGGGTCTCCGTTTCTGTGCGAGGGCCTTCTCTTGTTGCGGCAAGTGGGGGCCACTCTTCATCGCTGTGCGTGGGCCTCTCTCTATCGCAGCCTCTCTTGTTGCGGAGCACAGGCTCCAGACGCGCAGGCTCAGTGATTGTGGCTCATGGGCCTAGTTGCTTCGCGGCATGTGGGATCTTCCCAGACCAGGGCTCGAACCTGTGTCCCCCGCATTGGCAGGCAGACTCTCAACCACTGCGCCACCAGGGAAGCCCTGGGAAAATTTTTTAACTCTCCTTCATTTCGGAAGGACAACTTTGCCAGATAGAGTATTCGTGGTTGGCAGTTTTTGTTTTTTTTTTCCTTTGAGCACTTTGAGTATATCATTCCACTCTCTCCCGGCCTGTATGGTTCTACTGAGAAATCCTCTGATAGGCTTATGACGGTTTTCTTGTAAGTTACAAGCTTCTTTTCTCTTGCTGCTTTTAAGATTCTCTCTTTGTCTTTGAGTTTTGACTGTTTTATTACAATATGTCTTGGAGAAGATCTCTTTCAGTTGAGTTTATTTGGGGACAGTTGAACTTCATGAAGTTGGATGTTCAAATCTCTCCCCAGATTTGGGAAGTTTTCAGCTGTTATTTCTTTAAATAAGCTTTCTACTCCCTTCTCCCTCTTTTCTCCCATGACTCCAATAATATGCAGATTTTTAAAAATGATTTTGTATCAATCACATAGTGTTTCTTTACTCTTTCCATTGTTTTTTCTTTATTCTCTGACTGGATAATTTCAAAGGTCCTGTCTTCCAACTTACAGATTCTTTCTTCTTTGATCCATTCTGCTGTTGATTCTCTTTATTGCGTTTTTCATTTCATTCACTGTACTATTCAGCTCGAGAATTTCTGTTTGGTTCTTTTTTATTATTTCTGTCTCTGTTAAACTTCTCATTTTGTTCATTTTGTTTTCCTGATTTCATTGAATTGTCTCTCTGTGTTTTCTTGTAGCTCATAAAGCAGCTATTTTGAATTCTTTATCAAATAAATCACAAATCTCCATGTCTTTTATGTCAGTTACTGGAAGATAATTGTGATCCTTTGGTGGTGTCATGTTACCTTTATTTTTCATGCTCCTTGAAGTCTTGCATTTCTGTCTTCACATAGGAAGTAGCTGTCACCTCCTCCAGTCTTTCTGACTGTCTTTGGGAGAGAAATACCTTCCGTCTGCTCTGCTAGTGATTGTGAATTTTTCTCAGACCTTCTATGGATATGCCTGCTCCACACTTCTTGCTCCCTCTGTCACAGAATATTGAGCATATATGCTTTCTTTTAATTCCGCAACATACCAGGCTGAGTGCTGACATCCTCCCTTTGCTTTCTCAAGGGCGGTGCTAAATCTGAAGTTTGTGGTCTCTCCCTGGCTCACACATTTGGGCCATCTTTCTTTATGTGCTCACTAGCCATCTGCCAGGCTTGCTCTTGCCACATTCAGGCGTACACACAGGGAGCTGGCCACAGGGTGGGGGATTGTGTACATGAGGCGTGTGGAGTGCTGGAGGTGCCTGTGTTTCATTGGGGGAGATCAGCAAGTCAGGTTTCACCAGTGTTTCATAGTCAGACTTCTTAATGGAGTCTGCAATGTAGTTAGTAGAATCTGTTCCCGTTTAATGCCCTCTGAGAGTCCTATCTGCTGCTCTCCCAGCTTCCTCCTTCCCCCTCCCCTGCAGTCATCAAATTAACATCTCAGTGCTCTGGATGCAGCAAGAGAGAAATGGGCCTCTTTGGCAGCATCCGACACAGCTGGAGAAGCTGGACAGTTACTCACATGGTCTCACATTCCCCCATGGGAGAAATCACAAGCTGAGAAAGTCTCTCTTGGCACTAAATTGTGCTGCCTTAGGAGAGAGGGGACACAGGTAAAGTCAAACTGTTCCTCTTAACCTCTCCAGTGCATCCAAACTCATTTTTTTTTCTCTAACAGTGTGTTGGAACTTCTCTGCTGGACTCCTGCACTCATGGACTTCCATGAAGGCTCCCTTTCTATGCATGATTGTCTAACACAGTGTATTCCAAGAGCCTATAAACTATGGCTGAGAGGGACTGGTGCCAGTTCATGGGCCACTGTAGGGTCCGCAATCAGGACCAAGGTCTATATGCCTATTACCCAATGCACAAATGGGCAAATACACTCTCAGGTCCCTTGGTGTATGGTGTTGGATTCTACAGCTCCCACAGAAGCACTCTTGTCTGTGGGTGGATGCCAAATTGTTGTTGTTGAGGGGGGGATATGAGCAAGGGACATCTTATTTGGGCATTTTGCTGATGTCACTCTTCCCAGCACCATTTGTTGAGAAAACTATCCTTTCCCCATTGAATTGCTTTAGCATCTTTGTAAAAAATTAATCATAAATGTAAGAGATTATTTCTGAACTTTCAAAATTATTCCATTGAACTATATGTCTTTATGCCAATAAAAGTGTTTTATTACTGTAGATTTATAAAAACCTTTTAAACTGAGTAATATAAATCCTCCCACTTTTTTCTTTTTTTTCAATATCATTTTGCCAATTTTAGATCTCTTGTTTTCTGTATTTTGGATCAGATTGCCATTTTCTGTAAAAAAGACTACTTGAATTTTGGTGTCAGGGTAATGGTGCCCTAGTAGAATGAAGTTGGGAGTGTTCCCTCCTCTTCAATTTTTTGGAATAGTTTGAGAAGGATAGATATTAGTGCTTCTTTATAAGTTTGGTAAAATTCCCCTGTGAAGCCACCTGGTCCTGGACTTTTGTTTGCTGTGCATTTTAAAATTACAAATTCAATTTCAATTCTAGTAATTGGTATGTTCAAATTGTCTGTTTCTTCTTGATTCAGTCTTGT
Source organism: Eschrichtius robustus (assembly GCF_028021215.1). Taxonomy (NCBI): domain Eukaryota; kingdom Metazoa; phylum Chordata; class Mammalia; order Artiodactyla; family Eschrichtiidae; genus Eschrichtius; species Eschrichtius robustus. The sequence goes on from NC_090845.1 coordinate 47,303,294, forward strand.
CAGATAGTATGTTTCTAGAAATTTGTTCATTTCTTCTAAGTTGTGAAGTTTGTTGGCATATAACTATTCATAGTATTCTCTTATGATTTTTTTGTATCTCTGTGGTATCGGTTGTTATTTCTCCTTTTTCATTTCTTATTTTGTTTATTTGGGTCTTCTCTCTTGATAAGCCTGACTAAAGGTTTATCAATTTTGTTTATCTTTTCAAAAAACCACTTCTTGGTTTTATTGATCTTTTCTATTGTTTTTTAGCTTTATTTTATTTATTTCCTTTCTGATCTTTATTATTTCCTTTCTTCTGCTGACTTTGGGCTTTGCTTGTTCTTCTTTTAGGTGATAGGGTAGGTTGTTTATTTGAGATTTTTCTTGTTTCTTGAGGAAGGCCTGTGTCACTCTAAACTTCACCCTTAGAACTGCTTTTGCTGCATCCCATAGATTTTGGAAAGTTGTATTTCCATTTTCATTTGTCTCAAGGTGTTTTCTGATTTCCCCTTTGATTTCATCATTGACCCATTGGTTTTTTAGTAACATGTTGTTTAGTCTCAATGTGTTTGCTCATTTCCCATTTTTCTTTATGTAGTTGATTTCTAGCTTCATATCTAGTCTTTCTTTTTTATCTTAGTCAATGTAAGTTTTTCAAAGTTGTTTATCTTTTCAAAGAACCGGTTTTGATTTCATTGATTCTCCTTTGTTTTCCTGTTTTCTCTTTTGTTTATGTCTAGTCAATCTTTATCATTTCCTAACTTCTGCTAGCTTTGGGTTTAGTTTTCTCTTCTTTTTCTAATTACTTAAGGTGGAAAGTTATGCTATTGACTTGAGATCTTTATTATTTTCTAGTATAGGTATTTACAGCAATAAGTTTCCTCTCCGAGCACTGCTTCCACTGCATCACTATAATTTTTGGTATGTTGTGTTTTCATTTTCATACATTTCAAAGTATTTTAAAATTTCACTTGTGATTTTTTCCTTTGACTCACTGGCTATTTAAAGTGTGTTGTTTCATTTTCAGATATTTGTATATTTTCCAGTTTTTCTTGTATTAGTTTCTCCTTTCATTCCATTATGGTCAGAGAGAGTACTTTGTATGATTTCAACCTTTTAAAATGAATTCAGACTTGTTTTGTGATCTAACGTATTGTATATTCTGGAGAATGTTTCATATGCACTTAGGTTTATCCTATTCTGGGTTCACTAAGCTTATTGAATCTCTATGTTTATATCTTTTGCCAAATTTGGGGAGTTTTCAGCCATTATTTCTTTGAATACTTTCCAGTCCCTCTCTCTCTCTCCTCTCCTTTTGGGACTCTGATGATACAAATGCTAGCTCTTGTTTTATTGTCTCACAGGCCACTGAAACTCTCCATTTTTTCAGCACAATGTCTCTCTGTTGTTCAGTTTGGGTAAATTCTATTGATCTGTTTTCAATTTCACTAATTCTATCTTCCGTCATCTCCACTCTAATTTTGAGCCCTGGAGAGACTCACTGAATGTGAGAGGTTTTTAAAAAATTTGTTTATTGTGTTTTTCATTTCTATAATTTCTATTTATTTCCTTTTCATAAATTCTATTTTTTTTTTTGCTGAGATTTTCTATTTTTTCATTTGTTTTAAGAGAATTTATTATTTTTTTGTTGAAGCATCTTTGTGATGGCTGATTTAAAATTCTTATTAGAAAATTACAATATCTGGTTCATCTCAGTCTTGTTGTCTATTGATTGTCTTTTCTTATTTGTGTTGTGATTTTTCTGGCTCTTGGTATGACATTTGATTTTCTATTGTATATGGGACATATTAGATATTATATTGTGAGGCACTAGATCTTATTTATTTAATCCTCCTCCTTTTAAACCTAGTGTAGCTTCTGTCGAGGTATAGCACAAGGGCCACGTGAGTGTGTATGTTCAGCAATTGCTGGTCCCTACCTATAGTATCCTGGCAAAAGTAAGTACTCACTAACACTGCCTCATTGCAAACTGCTGGAGTGGAAATTCAGCTTCCTCCTTTGATCCCACTAACTTCTTCATGATGGTAATAGGGTACCAACTTTCACTGTATCTGTTTCCTCTGAGTGCTGGTGTAAACCCAGATCCCAATTTGGCCTTTTTGACACAATGTCATGGGTAGCAGGAAAGTGAAGTGCCAACTACCTTCACCTCACAATATCATTCTGTCTCATTGATGCTGGGTGGGGAGGTGGAGGCTTCAGCTCCTCAGCCAGCCCTGCTGACACTGGCAGGAATGGCAGGTGAAGCATAGTGGTGACTAGCTCTACCTTGAACTCCCTTGTTAAGTCTCTTTGCTTCTGTATGTGGTTGGACATCCAGCTCACTACTGGACCCCACTGACAACATCCTGGCAGGAGAGTCTGCATTGCCTGCTTCCACCAAGTGAGAGGTGGGAGATCAGCTCCCCTTCACACCATCCAGAAGTACAAGCCCTGCATGGGAATCATTAGAACATCACAGCCTGCTCCCTTCAAATAGAAGTGGAGGATCATTTTACTTCTTGGCACACTGAAACTATTCAGTGGGGCAATAAGAGCACTACCTGCTTCTTCCAGGTGGGAAATTTAACATTAGCTCTCTGCTCAGCTTCACCAATACCACTGGGTTAGAGAATTACAGGACTGTCACTGTAGGGGGAGGAGGGTGTAGTTTTTTCTTTGATGTTTGGCTGGAGTAGTGCCGATATTGCTAAAAAGATTTTCTATTGTTAGGGCACACTTTTCTGGTCCTTTGGCTAAGAGGAACAGCTTTTTTCTTGAAGCTTTTTGTCTATGCCTGTTAGCAGTTCTGGGTTGGAGGCTTCTGCAGAGCTCTGTCTGTCTGGAATATAATGGAGGCAATAAGGAAACTCGGGAAATCACTACCCGTGTCGTTCCTTGAGTCTCAAGGTCCCTAGGCAGCCTGATTTATTTCCACCTTTCAGGTGTTTTCATATTTACAGTGTTATGTCTAGATATTTTTAGTTATAAGAAGGAGAACCTTAAAGCAGTGGGGCTGCTCCATCTTGCATATATCACAAATTTTGAAAACATTATATTTTCATTTTTATTCAGTTCCAAATATTTTTAAATTTGTCTTGAAACTTCCTCTTTGACTCATGGGTCATTTATAAATGTGTGCTTTTGTTTGAATATAGTTAGAAATTTTCCCAGATACCTTTCTGTTATTAATTTCTGGTTTAATTGTGCTATGGTTGAGGAATATATCTTATATTCTTTCTATTCTTTTAAATTTGTTAAGCTTTTCTCTTTTATGGCTCAGATGAAGGCCTGTCTTCTTTAGATGTTCAACGTGTACCTAAAAAGACTGTTTATTATACTGTTATTAGGTGGGGCATTCTACAAATATCAATTAGGCCAAGTTGGTCAGTGATATTGTTTGGGTCTTTTACAGCCTTGCTGATTTTCAAACCACTTGTTTTATTGATTGCTGAGAGAAGAGTGCCAATTCTGAAAGTTTAATTATGAATTTCTGTAGTTCTGCTTCATGTTCTATCAGATTTTGCTTCATGCACTTTGAAATTTTGTTCTTAGTGAACACATATTTAAGATTGTCATTCCTTCTTTGTGAATTAACCCTTTTATCATTAGCTACTGTTCCTCATTATGTCTGATACATTTTCTTGTTCTGAAATTTGCTTTGACTGATACTATTTTAACTATTCCAGCTCTCTTTTGATTAGACTTTGCATGGCATCCTTTTTCTATCTTTTACTTTTAGCCACCCGTGTCATTTTATTTAAGGAGTGTCTCTTATAAAAGGCATATAGTTTAATCCTTTTTCCTTTACCTAATCTGACATCTATTTATAATTAATTTGTTTTGAACATTTATATTTAATATAATTATTGTTATATTGGATTTAGCTCTACTATTTTATTGTATTTTTGTTGTTTTTGTTGTTGTTTTTCCCATGTGTTTTAAATTTTTCTGTTCATTTCCTCCCTTATTTTATGTTATTTGAATAGTTTTCATATGCCATTTTATTTATCTTTTGTTTTTTTTAACTGTCTCCTTATATTAAAATTTTTAGTGGTTGTTCTAGGGATTAAAATGTATATACCTTACTTTAAAAAATCTACTTCAGTTAATGTTTTACCATTTCAAGTAAAATCACCTCCCCTTTATAGTTGTTGTAGGTCTTACATCTACATACTGTGGTAACCCCACCAGTTAATGTTACAAGTTTTTGCTTTTTATAGCCATACATATTTTGAAAAATTTAAGAAGAGAAAAATAGTCTACTATATTCATCTAGAAATTTACCATTTCTATTTTTATTCATTCTGAAGTTCAAAGTTTTCTACTCCTACCATTTTCTTTCAGTCTAAAAACTTTCTTAGCATTTACTTTAGACTTGATTTTCTAGCAGCAAACTCTATTAGTGTTCTCTTTATCTGAGAAGGTCATTATTTAAATGTCGTTCCTTTAAGGGTATTTTTTGCTGAATGTAGAATTCCAGGTTGACAATTATTTTCTTACAGCATTTTCAAGGTATTGCTACACTGTATTCTGGCCCTGATGGTTTCCTAGGAGCAGTGCACTGTTATTTGAATCATTATCCCCTTATATGTGTTGCATTATTTTTTATTGGCCATTTTCAAGGTTTTTTTTTTTAATCTTTGGTTTTTAGAAGTTTGATTTTGATTTTTCTGGGCATGATTTTCTTTGAGTTTATAATCTTTGTGGTTCACTGAGCTTCCTGAATCTGTATATTTATGTCTTTCACTTATTTGGGGAATTTTCAGAAATTATTTCTTGAAATGTATGTTCTGCACTAGTATCTTTTCCCTCTCCTTTTTAGAGTCCAATGAATACCACAATTTATGAGTCTCTGCTCATTTTATTTCCATCTTTTTTTCCTCTTTGCTTATGTGATTGGATGTTACTCAGTCTGTCTTTATCATTTCTATTCTTCTATTGAGCCCATCTAGTGAACTTTTAAATATCTGATATTGTATTTTTGATTTATGAAATTTCCATTTGACTTTTAAAATAATTTATATTTCTCTGCTTAGAACATCTGTCTTTCCTTTCATTTCAACAGCATCTACCTTCACTCCACCTTCACCCATGGAGGATGGTTGTAATACCTTCTTTAAAATCTTTATCTGACAACTCCAATATCTGGGTCACCTTGAGGTTGGCACATGTTGAATTTTCCCTTACGCTTCTTTTCAAACTTTCCTTGTTCTTGATATGTAGTATATTTTTGGATTGTATTCTTGACTATATAGTTGTATTGTATTCTGAATATTATATTGTTTGACTTTGGGTCCTATTAATATCCTCTGGAGAATACTTTTTTGTTTGGTTGGTTGGCTTAGCTAGAAATCAACCTGGTTAGGTTTAAAGTAAAAATCCTGTCTCACCTTTGGATGATTATTCCATTTTAAGTTCAATTTGCAAAGAAATTGCTATGCTGTTTTGACTGTCTCACACATGCACCTCTCAGGATTTAGTCTGAGACTTGAGTGGTGGTTTATGGCATAGTTAAGTTCAAAGTATCTTACTATGCTGCTTTGGGTCTATGCTGTGCATGTGCAACTTAACAATAAGCCTGAAATGTATAGAAATTTCATTAACAGAATTAGGATATTCCCTTCTTGCACACTCTCCTCTCCAGGATTCCCCTCTCCATATTTTCTGGCTTCCAAAGGCCCCTGTAACTAATCTTCTGTCCAGAGAGATAGAGGTTCTCTTGGGTTTTTAATTACCCATACCACCACAGGGGAATTCTGTGGATGACAATTCTCTAGCTGTGAGTGGCACAGGGCTTTCAGGGAAGACATGACCTCTTCTTTCCCAGATAACAGCTGTTATTGAGAAGCTGCTCTCTTTGAAGAATGGACCCTATTTGAAGGGCAGAACAGAAGAAGCGGCTCTGTTTCCCAAGTCCTTTAAACTCTGTGAGGTACCCATCCATCTTGTACTGTCTTTTACTTTTGTTGTTTAGGTCACATGCTCCATCTTCACCAATGGAAATTTGGAAAGATAGAACCCAATCTTGTTGGTTTCAAAGAAGAGCCTTTTAGTTTTGGTCAAGAATACTTTATAGGGATGCTATGCCCTGTGAGGTGCCTATATTTTTCAGGAAAAATAGTATTGGAAATGGATGACTATCTTAGGAACAAAGACATTTGTATCTCAGCAATTCTAACATAACTGAATTGCTTTTATCATCCAAAACTGAATATTTATCTACATGCTGTGAAATAGAAAATGATCCATTGCACTCAAGTTCTTAACTGCATGACAAAAAATTGTATCTAGCAGTATAATAAAATCTGTTTCCATTTTCAAATAATTAAATATATATTTTTAATTTCCTCAATATTAAAAGCTAATTTGGAAAAATATCCCCTTACATGAGTCTACAGCAGTTATCTCCTCCTCATGCCTAAGTCCTTGAGCTAGAATTTAAACTCTGTAACCTCTCCCCCACCCCCACTCTCTACAATAGCCTCTCTGAGAATAATCCTGATGGTCACTACTTTTTGATATACTGCAATTTAAAATCTTTATCTTTTTCTCTCTTTCTGGAACACGCTATCTACAGTTAGTCATGAAAACTTTCTTTTTAAACAAAATAATTTCTTGTATCCAAGGGCAAGATGCAAATGGAAATCAGTGGCTAAGCATAAAGTATACTTTTAAAGAACAATATAGTTCTGTTTGCCAGTATCCATTTCACTTCACCAAACTTGGAATCCAAGGTTCCACTATTATTCCTAAATATTATACTGGAGCATAGAAATTTTACTGACAAAATGTGTAGCTCCAGGACAGACTTGGGCCGGAGGCACAGAAATAATTTTTAAAAATTTAACATTGTCTATTCATTCATTCCAGACAGCCTGGATGGACACACACACACACGCATGTGCATTACAGCAAAAGAATCTCATATAAATTCTACGTTGGGAATGTTTGTTTATGGAAGATGCTGTGTTAAGCAAACAGGGATGTTGGAAACATCTGACCACTGATTTTAAACCAATTACCTCTGAACTGATTTTCACAGAAATATTGATACTAATACTTATTGACTACTTAGGATATGCCAGCACTGCTTTAAGTACTTCATGTTCAGGGACTGACTTAATCCTTACTGCAATGTGGGCACTATTACTTTTTAAATATCACACATGGGTACCTGGGTAACCTTAGTTGATTTACACAGCTAGCAAATGGTGGTGCTGAGATATGAATCCAAGCATTAGTCTGGTCCCCATATCCACAATCTTAGCCCACTACAGTACACTATTTCTTTCTTATTTGTGAAAAGAAGAAACAGAAAGACATTTTAATACAGAAATACAGACATGGTAAGAACATAACACTTTCTCTTATTAAGCCATTCTCTTTCCCTCCCCTTTGCTGCCACAGTCCATCAAATCCATGCTATGTGATATTGCACACTTCTAAATTCAAGTGCTCCTTTGACATTCTTTGACTACAACCTCAAAATAAGTGGATACTCTGGGAGAGACACGGTTAATACCAGAGACAAAGAGCCCTTTTGGCATGTTAAAGGAGCTGTAGCCCTTGGAGGCTCTCCAGAAAGTGGAAGTGATTGACTATAGCAGTTTCTCCTGAAAACAAAATGTCTTGGTTGTCAGATTACCTGCAAGGGGTGTATTAGGGAAAATGGATCCTAAATTCATTCTTAAGTCAGGGGTGGATAAAGGAGCAGGGATGGAGGGTAGAGGGTGGGGGGCAGATATAAAGGGAAGGTGGGCATCTCTGTGTGATGGGTGTGAGGGCTTAATTGTTTCTACCCCACACAAAATACATCACTACTTCTTTGGATTCCAAAAATACTAGGTCCCTTGGCACTGGACAGTGTCTGCACAGTAGAGGGCTGCCACTCCTGGGGTGGTGATTTGTGATGACAGGTGATTCATGAAGAAAAAGTACAGGAGGTTACAGGGTACTGCACATGGAGTTACAGCAAAGGGACAGGTTGGAGAACCTGTTTTTTTTTTTTTAATTCTGTGGGTGGCAGGCAGGGACTTTGGGAGGCAGAGGAGGGTGGGAGGGTTGAAGGGGGTGGGCTTCTCTGTGTAACTGGCATTATAGGTTATTTCTATTTTACTATGCTCATGTGGGAATAAATGACTCTTCATTTGAATTTTTATGGATTTTTACAAATAGTTTATAATATTCACTTGGTAAAGAATTTAGTAATTTTCCAAGGGAATTAAGTGTATTGATCAATAGATTCTCCATCCATTTTTACCTAAGTGTAGCACATTGTACACACTGTTCTGTACCTTGCTCTTTGGAATTAGCACTGTAACCATAGACAACCAGAAAAAAACCCTAAATGTTTACCAATGTGGGCAGTGATTAAATGAATTATATTATAACCATGAAATTGGATATCATGGAAACATTAAAAATGATGATGCAGGCATATATTACTTGACGTAAAAGTATATTCACCTTCTAAAGCCAAATGAAAAAAGTGGCTTTTGAAATAGAGAAATGTGTTTGTGTGTGTGTGTGTGTCTGTGTCTGTGTCTGTGTGAGTGTGCATGCATGTGCATAGCCAGAAGTTTGGAAAGATACACAAACACAATCATGGCTGACTGTGGACATCTCTGAGTGAAGGCGTTATAGATGCTATATTTTGCCATTTTTATGTGCATTTTGTTATGTTTATGTTTGCTACCATGTGAACAAATTGCATATTTGATTGTTTTATTTCTGATTATAAGTCTTTCACAGAATTAAAAAATGAGCAAATAAGACCAAGATCTTATTCGGGCTCAGAAGAATTAAATTGAAAATAGAATTTGGGATTTCTGTGAAGGGTTTTCTTGCTCCTCAGAAAGGACACACAGGAGAGAGCAGCCTTCTTTTTCTGCTGAATGTAGTTGTGCCTAGACTTGATGCCTGGAACTCTTATGGCAGAGGAAAGTGTCATAACTGAAGTATCTTTTGATGTCAGAAGGCTCAGTTCTTTGACCCTCTGGAGACAGAAACCATCTATCTGCCAGCTTCAGGGAATCTTTCCAGACTTGCTGAAAAGGAGCCAGCCAAAACTTTGGCTTCACAAGGAACCTATCCAGGATTGTACAATTCCCCCCAATATCCACTGGAGGTCGCTACTCCATTGCTGCTATCATTTGCCATTTTCCAGTGAGAGTAAATGTGAATCATTTACAGCCTATTATTTATTATAAATCCTCATAGCACAGAGCACATAAATGTAAAATAAAATAGGTCCAGGATTTAGTTGTATGGTCAAAAAGATAAAATAGAAATTGTAATGTTCCTGCCACTGGCCTTATTTCCCCCATCACTGGCCTGAAGACTCCTGGGGTCCTGGCATGCTTCCCTCCACACTCATGCATGGCTGACAGAGGCACAGTGTGAATGCTCTTCCTGGAATGGCGTGTACTATTCAGCAACTCTACGTAAAGGATGCCATAATCCAGGACTGAGGGATTATCTCCAGCTGTGAAGTGCAAAATGGCTTATTCTAGACAAGATTATTAACTGTTTGCTCACCTATTCCACCACCTTCATGTGTAACTTTTCAATCCAGGCCTAACTGCAAATCCCTTTCTCTTTCCTGAAAGTAAGAGCTCTCAGAAGTGTGGAACACAGAAAACTGGTGACACCCAGAATAATTTTAGTGCTACTTGGACACTAAAAATTTAATAGTAGGGCTTCCCTGGTGGTCCAGTGGTTAAGACTCTATGCTTCCACTGCAGGGGGCACGTGTGTGGCATGGCCACAAAAAAAAAATTAATAGTAATATATGTGTTTTATTTGGCAGTAAACATATAGCTAATCACAGCCACTTCAAGGCCTTGGTGGGATGATGGGGAGTGCGTTGACATTACACACTCCATGGAATATCACCATAAATTTTCCTGTAAATATCGTTGCTCTTTCTCCCAGATTTCTTCCTTTATTGGCAATTGCCCAGTTTCTCTCTCCCCACCCTCACTCCCTCTCCCTGTCTTCCTCTCAATCCTCCATCCCTTATCATACTTCTTGATTCTCCAGGAATAGAAGCTGCCTCTCCTTCCTTCCCCTCTATCATCTGTTTTTCCAGAAGCCAACTCTAAGCTTCTCATTTGCATACTTTCTACCAGAAACCATTTCTGCAATAAAGGACTCTCCTCAGGATACAGTTTTTTGTATGACAGCAGGACAACTGTAAACAGCAATGAATTTTCCCTATTAGAAAGTATTCAAATAAATTACTCTGTCCCCAAAAGACAGAAAACATAACTACATTTCAGGAAGAAGAATGCCATACTTAATCTCATTGGGGTGTCGTGAACATCTTGCCACAGGATCTGGGGAGATGTCTCAGGGGTGATAAATTGGCTGATAGTATTGAGAGGAAATGGGATGTAAACTCCATAAAACTGTGTCAGAGAGAAAAGGAAAGGGACGATTGTTGGTAGATAATTAAGCTGAGGAACACCTGCACGGCCTGCTCAGCAGTCTTTGTGGGCCTTGGCATCGTATGACTGTGGGTTTCCATCCTAAGTCTGTGACATAGCACTTCTCTTACTTTGTGCGTGTCTCCAAACTTCTCAGATCTCAGTTTACTCATCTTGAAAAATGGAAATGGTATTATGCATTCTGGATTGTCTTATGAGAATTAGATGAGAGAATACGTATGAAATGTTAAGTAGTACGGACATCAATTCATTTCACTCTTTTTATTTCAGTTTAAAATTTAAAATGAAAATGTAAAAAAAAAACTTTTAAACATCTTATTGTATTTATTTTTATAGTTATCTTTCAATTACCATGATTTTTCATTTAAATCTTAAAAGTCATTCAATTTTCCTGAAAATATTAGAAAAAATCAGCACAGTGGCATCCGGATATGTCAGAGTCTTAAAAGTGGGGAATGAGTGACTGAGTTGTGAGAAATGCTAACCCAGCTTATGCCCTGTGGTGTGGACTGCTGGCTACAATGAAGGATGACACTGAAAATGGGTCAGAATTCCCCTCTCTATTGTACCTCATAGCGCAATAGAGAACTTTACTTGGCACCTAATACACAGCAGCCAAAAGCACTGGAGACAGAGTAAGGCTTCTAAACACCAGGCTGAGGGGTGGGCAAATGTGATCAGGCTGTAAAAAGGCTTAACTTGGTCAGGGACATAGTGGTGTAGTCAGTTCTCATCACTAGTGGTCCATGCAATTTACATTACCCCAAGCTCCCACCTATAACAGTGTCATCACTTTTAATTCAGGACTTAAATGTACACTGCCCCCTCGCTCTGCTGTCACTTCCATGGTGCCTTCTCTTTCCTGACTCACTATAGAGAAAAGTTGTTGGTTTCAGGCCTATTGGTTTCAGAGCAGCAATTTTGAGATCTAACTTAGCACTTTACAGGGATACTCTTCCCTGATGGGTTCCTAGATTTTGCACGTGTGAACCCTATCAGAAAACATAATGCATGTCTCATCAGGAAGGACAGGTATAACTCAGTAAGTATAATGTAAGTGAAATGTCATAGTGAGTGGATGAAGGTCTGGCTTTGGAAACAGACAAACCTGGATGTGGGTCCCAACTCCATCACTTACCACCCAAGTTACCTAACATCTTTCAGCCTGTTTCTTCATCTGTAGAAGGCAGGGGGTGGGTATTGAAAAATACCTCTCAGAGTAGTTGGGAAAGAAAAAAATCCACATATTAAGATGATCTGTTTATGTTTCTGTATTGTTAGACTGTAAGTTCTCAGTGGGTAGGGACCTTTTCTGAGTCATCTCTGTGACCTGAAAATTCCCAGAAATATGTCCAGCCCAGTACAGCCACTCTGTCTAATTTCTCGTGCCATTTTTCTGAACCAGGTTTCAGCTGCTTCTGCTCCGAAGTGACAATGCTTATCTTGAAGATTCCTTCTTGCATATCTTGGAGTTTCTTTCTTGTGTCCTAGAGGTCTATGGAAACTTTTCATGTGCCAACATTGATGGTCATCTCCACAGACGAAAGTATATTTTACTCCATTGTGACTTTTGCTGTCATTTGAGTTATTGAGCTACACTTGGATGGAGCTGAGCCAGAAACAATTTGTCACTCTCTCTGCCATGTTAAATTTTATACACAGATGATTCAAGAGGCAGGCTGGAGGCCTTTTAGAGGTGTATGACTTTATTACCAGAAAGGTTGGAAGGATGTGAACAGCAGCAGCTTCTTTTACTCCATCTGCCAGGGGCACTCTTATAATATCCCTGTCAGAGCCCTAATCCCATTGCACTGTAAACAGTGGTAACTTGTCTATCTCACCATTGTGACCTTCCAGAGGCAACAAAATGTATTTATTCCTCTTTTTATTCCCAGCACCCATGACAGGTTCCTGGTACATAGAGGACATTTGATAAATGCTTCTTGAATAAATGAATGAGAGCTTTTGTGAATTTTATACAACTATGCGGAAGAGGTAACAGGCTAAGAGTATTCCTAAAACAATCTTAATGTCACACAGCTTGCAAGTGAGAGAGGCAGAATTCCATCCCAGTTCTGCCTAAAGCAGGAAGCGTGCACTCTTTGTTGTGTTGGTTTTACTAGACTCTGGGACTCCCTACAGCTTAACTTGGCCACTTTCCATGCTACTCAGAATTCAGAATTCATCCTTGTTTAGGATGGACCTTGTATCCAAAGCTGGTTCATCGATCAGATTATTCCTGTAACAAGTGTTTATTATTCATTTAAAATGACTAGGCACCCCTGTAGGTGATGGTATTCAGCAGTGAAGAAAACTGACAATGCCCTTCCTCTATTGAAGCTTTATTCTAGTTCAAGGAGGCAGAAAATAAACACAAAATACATAGCAATGCTCACTTAACAGTGCTCCTTGAGGATTAATTACTATAACAAAGTAGGTGCTTAGCACATTGCAAAGGAATTAAATAAATAATAGTAAATAGCATAATATTCTATGTTATTTATTTTTATACCTGCAATTAAAGGCAAGTGATATTTTTGAATTAAAAGCAAGACTGTGCAAGTAAAATCGTATAAAGAGCCTTGATTTTTTGGAACAAATATCTGATTAAATAGCCAGTGCCTCAAGTCTCCTTTACCAACTCGCACAGCTTCTGAGAGCAGAAAAACTCTTTAGTGGAGAGTACTTTTGACTGACACATTCTTTCTCTAGCTGTGATATCATTATGGATTCAGTCTTGTCAAATTATGTCAAATTTTAAATACAAACTGAGTCACTAGTTTACTCAACAGGTATTTCATGTATACCTACGGTGGGCTTAACATCAAATTGGGTACCAGGGGCACAAAAGAAAGCTAAATCATGTTCTCTGCCTGTAATGATCCTATAGCCCAGCTGGGAAGACAGTGCATCTTGACCTCCTACCCTGGTAAACTGAAGGCAGTTTGGATTCAGGTGAAGGATATGGGATCCAGATTCATAATGTACCCTTGATTACCAGTTCTTGGTTTGGGGACTCTGGACATGACCCTGAACTTTTCTGAGCTTGTTTACTCATGTGTAAATTAGAGAAAATAAAACTTTAGAGAAAATAAAACTATCTCCCAAAGTTACCAGGAAGAACAGAAATTACTGCTGTATATTGTAGAATCAGGTATTATTGGTCTCGTACATTGTGAGCATCAGGGATTAGCACAGAGCTATCCATATATATTAGGCATTGTTACTGATCTGCATTTTTATGGTCAGAAAATGGGAGTGGGAAATAATTAAATGCTATGTGATCCATACACAGAGGACAAGCAGAAATCCTTAGAACAGATTAAATATTGATCTAACACTGTGATGGTCTTATTAGCCCCAGGAAACTCAAGGTCTAGCAACACAATAATTTGGTAAGGGGTTTGCCACTGGGGTCAGAACTAATCATAATAAGGATGAGAGGTATATTTTTGAGGACTAACTATGTTCCGACATCCATTTTAATCCTTAGAACAACATTATGTGGTAGGTACTGTTATTTTGCCCCATTTACAGGAAGAACAAAAACCCTAAAACTCAGAGGCTACTGAACTTGCCCAGAAATACACAGTCAGTGAAGGAATGGGTCAAGATTCAAACCCGGGCACTCTGATTTCAGCACTTAACACCTACTAGGGACTACTTTTCTAAGTGTTTCACATCTACTATCTGACCTAGTCCTCACAGTTACACAGTTCTTTATTAAAAAGTACAGAATGGCTATCATTATTTATTTTACAAATAATAAATGCTGGAGATGGTGTGGAGAAAAGGGAACCCTCCTACACTGTTGGTGGGAATGTAAATTGGTACAACCACTATGGAGAACAGTATGGAGGTTCTAAAAAACTAAAAATAGAACTACCATATGATCCAGCAATCCCACTCCTGGCCATATATCCAGAAAAGACTAAAACACTTAACTCAAAAAGATACATGCACCCCAATGTTCACAGCAGCACTATTTACAATAGCCAAGACATGGAAACAACCTAAATGTCCATCAACAGATGAATCGATAAAGAAGATGTGGTATATATATATATATATATATATATATATATATATATATATATACACAATGGAATATTACTCAGCCATCAAAAAGAATGAAATAATGCCATTTGCAGCAACATGGATGGACCTAGAGATTATCATACTAAGTGAAGTAAATCAGAGAAAGACAAATATCATATGATATTGCTTATATGCAGAATCTAAAAAATAATACAAATCAATCTATTTACAAAACAGAAACAGACTCACAGACATAGAAAACAATCTTATGGTTATCACAGGGGAAAGGGATTGGGGGAGGGATAAATTAGGATTATGGGATTAACAGATAAAAACTACTGTACATAAAATAGATAAGCAACAAAGATTTACTGTATAACATGCAGAAAAATATTCAGTATTTTCTAATAACCTATAATGGAAAATAACCTGAATATATATATTTATATTCGTATAAAACTGAATATATATATAAAACTGAATCACTTTGCTGTACACCTGAAACTAACACAGTATTGTAAATCAACTATACTTCAATTTAAAAAAAGTACAGTTCTCACTGAGAAAGATTTGCATACAGAAGTTTTTTCAAATCCAGAAACACTGACATTGCTGAAATAATAACAAACATCCAACCTACTTTTAGCTTCTCTCTCTCTCTATCTCTTTATCTCTATCTCTGTCTCTATCTCTATTTCTAACTCTATGTGTATCTGTATCTGTATCTGTATCTCCTCTTCCTCTCTCATATCATATGCAAATTCTCAGAATGTTACTGAGAGCTCCTTTGCCATTCTTTTGCCATGAGGTAAAGGACTGCCCCTGCAAAGACAAGGGTTAAAACCATAGAGAACAGAGCACCAAGCATAGTAGAGTCTTTGCATTGGTCCAATACACCCAAAGATGATGGTGACTGCCTGGAGTAAGGGGGTCAAGACCAGTGGTGTGCTGTAGGCAGCTCATACCAACTCAGAGCAGATGATTAAAAATAAATTATTTGAACTTAACAATAAATTAATTATATAAAAAGGTAAAAATACTCAAAACTTATTGCTTCCTAAGTATTTTATTACATTTTACTATTATCTATGTTCTTGAAGTTATTTATATCTTTTGTATCTGTATTGTGGAAGTGTTATATAATGGTATGCAACTGCATATCTCTACTTAGATATGTATCCAGTGCCTTTACATTGGTAGCTGGAAACAGGCCACGGTGAAGGTATTTACAGCACACCACAGAGATCAGGAAATCAGGGTTTGATCGATTGTTATGTTGATTGTCTAGAATTAAGAAAGTGATGTAAAATATGTTTTTGTTTTTGTGGGGGGGGGGTCTTTGTTTTCTTTGTCTGTGAGACTTGGGGGATGTTAGTTCCCCAACTAGGCATTGAACCCGGGCCCACAGCAGTGCAAGCGCCAAGTCCTAACCACTGGACCACCAGGGAATTCCTTAAAATATGTTAATGCAGATTAAATTTAAATGTGTTTTGTTTCTGTAGCCATTACATTGTGAATAGAATAGCACACAGAATTGAGAAACTAGTCTTTTAGTATTTGAAAAACTATTGTGCAATTCAGTAAGGAAGTCGTGGAAGTCATTAATGAATTAGTGAAGTTCTGATATAGGTCTTCACCTCTGTTTGAGTTTTGTCTTACTAGTTAACATAAACAAAAACCAAAATTCATGTCAGAACTACACTTGGAGCGACACATGTTAAGTATTTACCAGTATTTATTGGGTCAGTACCCTTAACTCCCCCCCTCCCCCCCCACACACAAAATAACCTGGCCTCCCAGCACTGACTAGTGTTTCCGGAGCAGTGTAGGTGACATCGGAAGAGATGATTAGAGAAAATGAGCCATAAGGTCTTGAAGCAACGGGTGGGGGTTGGGTACAAATGGAGGAGGAAGGAGAAAATAATGAAGAGGGGGAGGAGTTAGGCCGTTTCTATGAGTAAACCTGTGTGAGACTATATATCTAATGTTTACTTTAGATTTGTTCGTTTACAAACTTCAAAGCATATTCTATGCAGATCCAAGGATATACATGTACACAAATGTACACACACAGATTTCAAGCATATAAATATGATAGATGTACTGAATTTTATTTGTTCATTTTTAAATAAGTTAAAGCATAGACATGGCAGCTTTTACAGTAAATGTTCAAGAATTTTCAAAAACACTGGTTGGTTCTTTCCCCACTTTTTGTACTCAAATGGTAAATACATTTTTCAGAATTTCTTACCATTGGCAAGAAATAGCTATATTTTAATTTACATACTTTCTGAATAAGTTTGAATTTTATGAAAAGCCAGTAGTAGTTCTACTTCAATGTCTGGCATGTTGTGGGTGCTCTTAGTTTATATATACATAGATATTTATTGAATAGTGATGTATCAGATGCTGTACTGAGCACTTGGGCTTTAGAAAGAATTGGTTAGGATCCTTACCCTCAAAATGCTTGCAGAGAACAACAAACAAATACAATTTATGATCGGATATTGAGGCCAGAAGTCTGTTCCTCATGTGCATCATACTCTCTCCAACTTCTAAGACATCATATATATTATTCATTTCCCTGGAAAATTCTAGTTCCATTTTACACCTGACCAACTCCTGTTTACTTCTTATGTCTCACATGGCAAGTCTCTTTCTTTGAAAGTCTATAGCTTGCCCCCATCTTGATCTGTGTTATCAGGACATGTTGAATTCCCCCATCACTGTGAGCACCTACCAGAGTTTCTTGTAGTTTCTGTCTCCTCCAACAAGCTGCAAGCTTGGCAAGGACTGAGACCAGGTATAATCCCAGAGCCTATTTCAGGATGTCAATGAAAAAATGTCGCTTGCCATATCAGGAAACAAAAGATGTTGCAGCCATCAAGCCACTATATTACAACCACCCCGATGGTGAACCCTGAGGGAACTCAGGATAGAAACAGGATGCCCACCATCAAGCCATCAACCACTGCATCCACCCCCCAACAGTGCACCCTCAGGAGACTCAAGATGAGAAAGCACAGGATACTGGCCCCAGATAGCTGAGGTGCATATCAAAGGAATGATTTCATTGAGCCCAGGATTTTGAATCTTCCCATACATAGAAAAGCACTAAATTCATTAACTTGAGATGTCTGGTTTTCTTTGATTAACAGTAATCTTTTAAAGTTCCAACTACCTGGTCTTTGTTGCAAAAACTCCTATATGTCCTGGCTCCTCCCTTACGTCTTCAGAGCTGTCCCTCAGAGCTATCTGAGAGGCTGTGTCCCAGGGTTAAGTCCTCAGTTTTGTCTGCCAAATAAAACTTAATTCTCAACTTTTAGGTTGTGCATTTTTTTCAGTCGACAAGTACATACCACACTAGTATTAAAAAAAGGCACTATGACAGCTGGAAGTCTGAGTTTATAGGGTAAGGATAAAAAGCAGATAGAAATAATGCATCCACATCAATTTCTTATTCAAATGTCACAGGCAAAGCTGGATGAACAGACATGGCTAAGGACTGGAAATTTATTGATAGGGGTTCTTTTCTTAAGATACTAAATAGTGCAAGATCTTATTCAGCCAGAAAAAGAAAACTGAAAATAGAATCTGGGAGCAATGATTTTATTAAAGATTTCCTATTTCATGAGAAGAGACACACAGAAAGAGACAGGTCTTCTTTTTCTGCTTGACACTGTTTTTCCTGGTTTTAATTCCTGGAACAGTTATTGTAGAGGAAAGCATGCCACCCACTGGGGTTCTTTCCCAGAGACTCTGAGAAAGAAAGCTTCACCCATTCCCTTTGAATTTCTCAAGTGTTGCAACAAAATCATCCAGTAATGTGACATTACTTACAATGTCCACCGGAGGGCGATATGCTCCTACTGATACCACCTGTTGCATAATCTGCGAGGACTAACTTTAGTTACTTATAGTATTAAGAACACATAATAAATTAAATAAGTAAAATAAAAGACGCCCCTTCGATATATGTAAAGACATAGAGGAAAAGATGTAAATGGCACCAATCCTGCCCCCACTCCCATTTCCTTACCCATGGTCCCAGGGTAGACTAGATTCCCAGGGGTCCTGGAATGCTTCTGTTCCACACTGATGTGTGACACAGGGCACAGAGTTAATGGTTTCCCCTGGAGTATAGCTGGTCTTCTTAGGTTCCTTTGTATCTCATCCTGGAGAGAGGACAAGATTAGGAGATGAGTATTATTATTATTATTATTATTATTATTTTAAATTTTATTTATTTATGGCTGTGTTGGGTCCTCGTTTCTGTGCAAGGGCTTTCTCCAGTTGCGGCAAGCGGGGGCCACTCCTCATCGCGGTGCGCGGGCCTCTCACCATAGCGGCCTCTCCCGTTGCGGAGCACAGGCTCCAGACGCGCAGGCTCAGTAATTGTGGCTCACGGGCCCAGCTGCTCTGCGGCATGTGGGATCCTCCCAGCCCAGGGCTCGAACCCGTGTCCCCTGCATTGGCAGGCAGACTCTCAACCACTGCGCCACCAGGGAAGCCCCGAGTATTATTATTGTAACCATTTTAGAGATGAGGACCCTGAAACTGAAGCCCAGAGAAGTTTATTATCTGGTCCAAGAATAGGGGCCTCATCTCTGTGCTCCCACAGCACACTGTTCTTTCCCTAGCCACACTCTGTTGTAAGCTGACTGTTATTTGTCTTTCTCATCCACTAGATGGAAGTGATAGATGCCTAGGGACTGCATTTTTTTAAAATGCAAATTTTTTTTATATATATATAAATTTATTTATTTATTTTTGGCTGCACTGGGTCTTCGTTGCTGCGCGTGGGCTTTCTCTAGTTGCGGTGAGCAGGCTTCTCATTGCAGTGGCTTCTCTTGTTGTGGAGCATGGGCTCTGGGCACACGGGCTTCAGTAGTTGTGGCACACGGGCTCAGTAGTTGTGGCTCGCGGGCTCTAGAGCACAGGCTCAGTAGTTGTGGCGCACGGGCTTAGCTCTGCGGCATGTGGGATCTTCGCGGACCAGGGCTCAAACCCGTGTCCCCTGCATTGGCAGGCGGATTCTTAACCACTGCACCATCAGGAAGTCCCTGCATTTTAAAAAATTTATTAAAAATTTAAAAAGTTTATTTTATTGAAGTATGATTTGATTTACAATGTTGTGTTAATTTCTACTATACAGCAGAGTGATTCAGTTATACATATACATATACATTCTTTTTCATATTCTTTTCCATTATGGTTTATCACAGGATATTGAATGTAGTTCCCTGTGCTATACAGTAGGACCTTGTAGTTTATCCATCCTATATATAATAATTTGTATCTGATAATCCCAAACTCCCAATCCATCCCTCTCCCACTCCCCTCCTCCTTGGCAACCACAAGTCTTTTCTCTATATTCATGAGTCTGTTTCTGTTTTGTTTCATTTGTGTCATATTTTAGATTCCACATATAATTGATATCATATGGTGTTTGTCTTTCTCTGTCTGACTTACTTCACTTAGTACGATAATCTCTAGGTCCATCCATGTTGCTGCAAATGGCATTATTTCGTTCTTTTTGATGGCTGAGTAGTGTTCCATTGTATATATATACCACATCTTCTTTATCCATTCATCTGTCGATGGACATTTAGGTTGCTTCCATGTCTTGGCTATTGTAAATAGGGCCGCTATGAACATAGGACTGCACGTATCTTTTCGAATTATGCTTCTGTAGGGACTGCATTTTGTTCACTGCTCTATCCTAGCATGGAGAGCAGTGCTAGGCAGCTAGTAGGCATAAAATGGAGTAAAGCTGGAGAGATAATAAGGTATGAGGTGGGGTAGGATGAGGTTCTATCTGACATGATTCCTCTGTTAGTGCCTTGGATGAATGAAGACAGGAGTTTGTCTGAGAGGGCAGAGAAGAAATGATGTATGTTGTCTGATGAGTCCATTAAATGGGGAAGGAGCATCTAGCATCCTGCAGACTTGTAGCCTATTACTTCTTCTATCCCACCGCTAGACTGCTCTGACTCTCACTTTAAGTGGCCAAAAATGGCACCTGAGAGAATGTATGTTAAATTATCTGGATCCTAGAGCCAACTACAATCATGATCATTGATCCTTCTTATCAATGCCCTGATATAATAACAGCAACAACACTAGCAAATTCTTATTGCGTGCTTGCTAGGTGTCACTCACTGTGCCAAGAGATTATATGCATGACCTCATTTAAACCTCACAGTGAAGTTGAGTGTGGGTTTTTCCAGACTTTACAAAGCCAGACATCAGTAGGTAGAAGACTTGGGATTTCAGCCCAGGCCCAAATGCCAAGTCCTTGCTCTTTCCTTGAAGTAAGAGATGCCTAAAGCATGGCACATAGACCACTGTAAGTGTCCGCAATGACTTTAATGGTACATGGTTGAACATCTCATATACAATTTTAAAGTGTATTCTATTTTTTGTGCAATAGAAGAGAAGACAGCTAACACATGAAGAAATATTGAGGACTTCTTCGGAGGCAGGGGGAAAAACATTGAAATCACACAGCCTGTGCAAGACCCTTTAAAGACTCCCTTGAACACCTCTGTCCTTTCCCCACTGGGTCTAAGCTGCTTATCGCTTCTCTTTCCCTCCAATTCCCCATCCCCAAACACCTGGGAGATCATCCCCTTGCCCCAACAGCTTGTCCAGTGTCAGGTTCTAGCACTTTCTCTCATCCCTTTTCACCAGCACAACAGTTCTCGACTTGCATTCTCACACCAGCCCAGGACACATACATTGTATGCCAGCTTAACAATGCTGTCTGAAACTCCTGAACATGGGTTTTTAACCAAATAAACTCATGAATGATATGCACACGGCATAGAGAAGCAGAAAATAGTCAACATTCACTTTGAAAGAAAAGTCACTCTGAGGAAAAGAGAAAAATCATACATACACATTTCTTTGTACAAAAACACTAACATGATAGAAGCATGAAGTCTTGAACCATTTTTTTTTCTTTCTCTCTCTGGATCCCATCCATGCAATGGAATGTCATATAGGTGTAACTCTAAGTGCAATTTAGTATTTTCTGACCACCAAGATGATGGAATCTCCTGGGGCATATATGTAAGTTAATGTTCTCCCTCCCTTTCTACCTTTTCTAGCTCAACTCAACCTCTAGATGGTGAAGGGACAAGCTATTCCAAATAACAAAGGAGGAAGCTTGCGGAGTAGGGGGACATGTTAGAGAAACCAGGTCATAAATTCCCTCCCTCCAGTTTGGGGTGGGGGATGATGGAAAAATGAGGGGTAGGGATTGAAGGATGATAGCTTCTCTGTGTGATGGCACAGTCATGTTACTCACAATTATACATGGAAACATATTTACTTAGTTGGATTTTATTTGTTTATTTATTTAAAAAAATACATTTAAATGCTTTTATTATTATTATTATATTTTTTGGCTGCACCATGTGCAGCTTGTAGGATCTTAGCTGCCTGACCAGGGATCGAACCCGGGCCCTCGGCAGTGAAAGCAAGGAGTCCTAACCACTGGACCACCAGGGAATTCCCCTGAGTTGGGTTTTAATTTTGTTGATAAGTTAAGCAATTCAATGCATATTGTATGCCCATCTAATGAAACATATGTACAGAAGAGAAACAGCAAGAAAATGACAAATTGAAAGAACTCCAGACCCTTTTACCCAAGTGCTAGAACACTGAAGATATTTATTGGAACTTTACTCCTATGAAATATTATTACCTTAGTGAAAAGCTGGAAAAAAACTAAACATCCATCAGAAGTTGGTTAAATAAGTTATGGAAGAGCCATATTTTAAAATTCTATGAAGCCATTAAGTGATGATGTTTATACATATCATTTGGCATGAAAAGACGCAGACCACCTATTGTTTGATAAAAATCTCCAGTATCAAGAAATTACTTATAAATTAATGCTGATTTTGTCATAAACAACATAGTAATACATATTTTCTACTTATTAAGTATTTATTTCTGAATACTTAACACATGTACAAGACAAGAATTTCAGAACATCAAACAGGGATACAGTACACAGATACCTCTCTCACTCTTCTGTCTCCCTGTCCCCCTACCCAGAGACAGATTCCAAAACAAAACCAAGCAAAATGACAGCATCATTTGAAAAATAAGCACAATGAGGTATGTAATACTAATAAATCTTAAACATAGTATATAAAAATACATTAAATAAACAATGTAGCTGAAAATAACACCTATGTCTAAGTAGCGAAAATGTGAGTGTCGACCTAAAACACACACAGGGATAAGCAATAGAAAACGTCCTAAAAATGTTTAGGAAACCGTCTGGATGTAGTGGTCCTACGTACCAGATGCAACTGCTAAAAACAATCCTGTTCACAATAGCGCCATAACCGTACAGTACATATGAACAATCGGCAAATGATTTGTGAGAACTGGGTGATGTAAAAGATGACTTGAAAAAGTAGAGCCACTACTTGTTGATTGGACTGGAAAATTATCATTATCGTTGTACCCAGACAAATGTGTGCTCAGGTTTTTTGTTTTTACTGTCATTATGAGCAAGTCCATTGGAAAACACTGGCAGGGCAGGAGTAGAAACTTGGCGCGACATCACGGGTTCACCAGTCCAGAAACAGACCTCTTTCACACACTGTCTTTGACAAGCACTGAGGTGGTTCCCTCGTGTTTCAGGTGTGTTGCGGCCCAGTGCCTGCCCCTCTTCGGGAAGAGAGGCAGGGGCTCACTTGGTGGACTCACTCTGGACGGCTTTGTGCTCCTTCATGACCCCCTCCCCCACAATCGCCACTGTTGAGCTCCTCGACGACCACGCTGCGCACGGTGCTCGCGTCCAGGCAGTGCGTGCCCGCGTCCAGGAAGTGTGAGGCGACGCCGTAAACTCTGGGGTGAGAGACTAACGCGTGGAAACTCCGCACCCCGCACCTGCCGCAGAAGCTGTGCAGAGCTGGGTGGGTGCGGGATCGGTACGTCATGATGCTCCTGGCGCCCAGGAAGAGCATGAAGCACGAGACTGGGACGAGGAAGTGTGGGTGCTGCTTCTTCCTGCACAGCCTGCAGCTGCAAACCAGAACTCACAGGTTTGCAGGGGCGAGGCTCAAATTTAACCGTGCGGCAGTGGTTCACCCCCAGTGTAGTTCACCAGGCCTGGGGACTCGAAGGTGTCCAACAAACTTGGCCGTATGCATGCAGCTGAGGCCTCACAGCTTCCCCAATGTCTCCAGTGCTCTGGCTGCACGCCCAGGTGTATCTCGTTGAGGGGGACACGGAGGGCGCCGGCAGCTTCGGGGCTTGCGGCACACCTTTGGAGCCCGCCTCCCGGGCCCGCCGCCACCAGCGCTTCTGCTGAATCCTTACCACATCCCACCTGGCCGCCGCTGGCCTCCTCCCCGCCGCGTGGCTCCCCACCCGGATTTGTATAGGTGGGCACCGCGTGTCCCTGACCGGATGGCTGCGCAGGCGGCGGCAGGGTCCCCGGTTTCCTTTCGGACCCGCGGCTGAATGTTCGCGCTGCTCCTCACTCTGCCCAAAGTGCCTGCAGCCTTCAAGTGTGTGCCCACCGCCCCTGGTTTCCTAGTAAGTTACTGAGCAGCCTCATTGCATCAGCCTGATTGACCACTTGTGCTGTGAAGAGACCCTTCCCTTGACCCTATGAAACAGCCTTTACTGGCCTGAAATTCTAGCTGAGCCTATCAGCTGCTCCTTCTTCTAACTACTGTTTTCTATTGTCGATGTAAATCAGCAGCCTAACCTTAAAATATTGAAACACTGAAAATACTGAAGACCTTTTAGCTAGCAGGCAGCAGCAGGCAGAATAGTTCAAAATAAGCATTGTTCACCTAGTAGAGTCAAACTGAGGCATACAAAAAGACTTTCAGGGATGAGAGTGTAGTGTGTGAGTAGTTGTGCTAAAGTTGGGAGTAGTAAAGGTGATGACCCACAGTACTGTGTTACAACACACCAGTGGATCCTAGAGAAACTGGATGTTAACCTCAATATAGGACGAAAAGTCACTTATTTAAATTCGTTCTCTAAGAACAGGAAGTAAAAGAAGAAACAATACATTAATTTGTCCATCTGTACCAAGAACAAATTAACAGCTCTGGGAAGCATAGATAGGAAGCTGAACTGTTCTCTGGAGATTGATGTGATCATTGGGCACGGCCAGAGGAGAGACCCCACAAAATGAACACAGATCCTATTCCCTGAGGTGTAACAGTTAAGCAGTGAGGAGTCTTCAAAAAATTGCTTCCTGAATTAAGTAGTGACATCTACACATATTGGCTGCAAGCAGAGATGCACAAATCCACCCGCAATCTAAATTCAGTCATTCTTAACATTTTGTCATATACACATATCTATATGCATGCATATATATGTAGTTTTTCAAAAACATTTTTAAGTAAGATACACACATCAGTGCCATTTCGTCTCTCAATACTTCAGCACTCCTGTCCTAGGAATAAAGACATAATTTATAGCCACAATATCATTATCACACTTACAAGTCAATGATAATTTCCTAATTTCATCTAACTCCCAGTGTAATAGAGAAGAACTTTTGTATTCTATTACAAGTTAATCACTAAAGGGATGTTGCCTATAAAGCTTAAATTATACATAATGGCCCATCTCTGGGAACCCTGCCTCCCAGGTAATGAGTGTTAAGCTAAAATACTTTTGTTTAGCTCATAGGAAATGTCCTGACCAGGCCCACCTGTGAATGGCTGTACAAAGGAACAAATTAACACATCCCCTCTGGAGTCTGGCTGGAACCAGGGCTTTACCCCCTCCCCTTTTAGTATAAAAGAAGCCTGAATTTTAACTCAGGGAAGGTGTTTCTTTGGGACACTAGTCCACCATCTTCTTGGTCTGCTGGCTTTCTGAATAAAGCTGCTATTCTTTGCCCCACCCAACAACTCATCTCTCAATGTATTGGCCTGTCGTGCAGTGAGCAGCACAAGCTTGGACTCAGTAACACCAGTATATATTTTAAATTTCCAAATTGTTTCCTAAATGTGTTTTTAAAATTTCCCCCCTCAACACAGGATCTATTAAAAACCACACATTAAATTTGGTTATGAAAAAAAAAATTTGGTTATGTCTTTTTAGTCTGTTTAATCTAGAACAATCTCACCACCCATTTTTCTCTCCATGATACTGATTTTTTTTTAACAGACCAGGTCAGTTACCTGCTGATTTTACCTGATTGCTACCTTGTGATGTCATTTAGATTGTTCTTCTACCCAATATATTTCCTATACAGCTAAAACTCAGGGCTAAAGGTTTGATTAGATTCAAGTTACACATTTTGGCAAGTATGTTGTTTTGGCAGATGTTGTTGCATACATCATACTGCATCACATCAGAGGTTCATAATGTCAAGTTATCCCAGTAGTAATGACACTAAATGTTACTCTTCATTAAAATGATGATTGCCAGGTTTCTCTATTGTGAAGGTACAGTTTTTCCTTTGCAATAAACAAGTAATCTGAGAGGTGTTATTTTGACACTGTGTAACTATCTTGTTCCTTTCCAACCTTTTGCCTAATGGTTTAAGAATCCATTGATAACCTTTGATTGAACCAATTATTTTATTGTTAAATTACAAAATAGTGATTTTCTGATTCTAAATTTTCTTCTACTTTTATTAGCTTTCATTCATCCGTAAAGATGAGCTTTCTCTCATCAACTGCAGATGGACTATTTCTCCTTTAAAGGCAGGGTATGTACTTTATTCTTTACTCTGCAAACTGATAATTATAGGTAAAGAGTAGGAGTAATATTCTAATTCGAAAAGATACATGCACCCCAATGTCATAGCAGCACTATTAACAGTAGCCAAGACAAGGAAGCAACCTAAATGTCCATCGACAGATGAATGGGTAAACAAGATGTGGTGTATATATATACACAATAGAATTTTATTTGGCCATAAAAAAGAATGAAATAATGCCATTTGCAGCAACATGGATGGACCTAGAGATTATCATACTGAGTGAAGTAAGCTAGACAGAGAAAGACAAATATATGATATCACTTATATATAGAACCTAAAAAATAATACAAATAAACTTATTTACAAAACAGAAACAGACTCACAGACACAGAAAACAATCTTACGGTTACCAAAAGGGAAGGGGGAGGAGGGATAAATTAAGAGTTCGGGATTAACAGATACACACCACTATACATAAAATAAACAACAAGGATTTAGTGTATAGCACAGGGAACTATATTCAATATCTTGTAATAATCTATAATGGAAAAGAACCAGAAAATATGTATAAATGAATCACTTTGTTATACGCTGAAGCTAACACAATATTGTAAATCAACTATTCTTCAATAAAATAAAAATTTAAAAAGAGTAGCAGTAATAGTTATTTCCAATTACTGAAAATTATTCCCTCTCTCTATCTCTTTCTCTGTTTTCCTCTGGGTATTATTTTGGACTCATGGATTTTTATTTATTCAGTAATTTACAGTCAATTTTTTAAAGTTTAAATTGTCCCAACTTTGGCCCACGGGAACCCTTTCAAACAAGCTCCTTCCTGTATCCTTTTGCATTTACTCATTAATCTTTTTTTTTTTTAAACATCTTTATTGAAGTATAATTGCCTTACAATGGTGTGTTAGCTTCTGCTTTATAACAAAGTGAATCAGTTATACATATACAATATGTTCCCATATCTCTTCCCTCTTGCATCTCCCTCCCTCCCACCCTCCCCATCCCACCCCTCTAGGTGGTCACAAAGCACCGAGCTGATCTCCCTGTGCTATGCTGCTGCTTCCCACTAGCTATCTATTTTACATTTGGTAGTGTATATATGTCCATGACACTCTCTTACCCTGTCACATCTCACCCCACCCCCTCTCCATATCCTCAAGTCCATTCTCTAGTAGGTCTGTGTCTTATTCCCGTCTTGCCACTAGGTTCTTCATGACCTTCTTTTTTTTTTCTTAGATTCCATATATATGTGTTAGCATACTGTATTTGTTTTTCTCTTTCTGACTTACTTCACTCTGTATGACAGACTCTAGGTTCATCCACCTCACTACCAATAACTCAAATTCGTTTCTTTTTATGGCTGAGCAATATTCCATTGTATATATGTGCCACATCTTCTTTATCCATTCATCTGTCAATGGACAATTAGGTTGATTCCATGTCCTGGCTATTGTAAATAGAGCTGCAATCAACATTTTGGTACATGACTCTTTTTGACTTACGGTTTTCTCAGGGTATATGCCCAGTAGTGGGATTGCTGGGTCGTATGGTAGTTCTATTTGTAGTTTTTTAAGGAACCTCCATACTGTTCTCCATAGTGGCTGTATCAATTTACATTCCCACCAACAGTGCAAGAGTGTCCCCTTTTCTCCACACCCTCTCCAGCATTTATTGTTTCTAGATTTTTTGATGATGGCCATTCTGACCGGTGTGAGATGATATCTCATTGTAGTTTTGATTTGCATTTCTCTAATGATTAATGATGTTGAGCATTCTTTCATGTGTCTGTTGGCAATCTGTATATCTTCTTTGGAGAAATGTCTATTTAGGTCTTCTGCCCATTTTTGGATTGGGTTGTTGGTTTTTTTGTTATTGAGCTGCATGAGCTGCTTGTAAATCTTGGAGATTAATCCTTTGTCAGTTGCTTCATTTGCAAATATTTTCTCCCATTCTGAGGGTTGTCTTTTGGTCTTGTTTATGGTTTCCTTTGCTGTGCAAAAGCTTTTAAGTTTCATTAGGTCCCATTTGTTTATTTGTGTTCTTATTTCCATTTCTCTGGGAGCTGGGTCAAAAAGAATCTTGCTGTGATGTATGTCATAGAGTGTTCTGCCTATGTTTTCCTCTAAGAGTTTGATAGTGTCTGCCCTTACACTTAGGTCTTTAATCCATTTTGAGTTTATTTTTGTGCATGGTGTCAGGGAGTGTTCTAATTTCATACTTTTACATGTACCTGTCCAGTTTTCCCAGCACCACTTGTTGAAGAGGCTGTCTTTTCTCCACTGTATATGCTTGCCTCCTTTATCAAAGATAAGGTGACCATATGTGTGTGGGTTTATCTCTGGGCTTTCTATCCTGTTCCATTGATCTATATTTCTGTTTTTGTGCCAGTACCAAACTGTCTTGATTACTGAAGCTTTGTAATATAGTCTGAAGTCAGGGAGCCTGATTCCCCCAGCTCCATTTTTCATTCTCAAGATTGCTTTGGCTATTCGGGGTCTTTTGTGTTTCCATACAAATTGTGAAATTTTTTTGTGCTAGTTCTGTGAAAAATGCCAGTGGTAGTTTGATAGGGATTGCATTGAATCTGTAGATTGCTTTGGGTAGTAGAGTCATTTTCACAATGTTGATTCTTCCAATCCAGGAACATGGTATATCTCTCCATCTATTTGTATCATCTTTAATTCCTTTCATCAGTGTCTTACAATTTTCTGCATACAGGTCTTTTGTCTCCTTAGGTAGGTTTATTCCTAGGTATTTTATTCTTTTTGTTGCAATGGTAAACGGGAGTGTTTTCTTAATTTCACTTTCAGATTTTTCGTCATTAGTGTATAGAAATGCAAGAGATTTCTGTGCATTTATTTTGTATCCTGCTACTTTACCAAATTCATTGATTAGCTCTAGGAGTTTTCTGGTAGCATCTTTAGGATTCTCTATGTATACTATCATGTCATCTGCAAATAGTGACAGCTTTACTTCTTCTTTTCCAATTTGGATTCCTTTTATTTCTTTGTCTTCTCTGATTGCTGTGGCTAACACTTCCAAAACTATGTTGAATAATAGTGGTGAGAGTGGGCAACCTTGTCTTGTTCCTGATCTTAGTGGAAATGGTTTCAGTTTTTCACCATTGAGGACAATGTTGGCTGTGGGTTTGTCATATATGGCCTTTATTATGTTGAGGAAAGTTCCCTCTATGCCTACTTTCTGCAGGGCTTTTATCATAAATGGGTGTTGAATTTTGTCGAAAGCTTTCTCTGCATCTATTGAGATGATCATATGGTTTTTCTCCTTCAATTTGTTAATATGGTGTATCACATTGATTGATTTGCGTATATTGAAGAATCCTTGCATTCCTGGAATAAACCCCACTTGATCATGGTGTATGATCCTTTTAATGTGCTGTTGGATTCTGTTTGCTAGTATTTTGTTGAGGATTTTTGCATCTATGTTCATCAGTGATATTGGCCTGTAGTTTTCTTTCTTTGTGACATCTTTGTCTGGTTTTGGTATCAGGGTGATGGTGGCCTCGTAGAATGAGTTTGGGAGTGTTCCTCCCTGTGCAATATTTTGGAAGCGTTTGAGAAGGATAGGTGTTAGCTCGTCTCTAAATGTTTGATAGAATTCGCCTGTGAAGCCATCTGGTCCTGGGCTTTTGTTTGTTGGAAGGTTTTTAATCACAGTTTCAATTTCAGTGCTTGTGATTGGTCTGTTTATATTTTCTATTTCTTCCTGGTTCAGTCTTGGCAGTTTGTGCATTTCTAAGAATCTGTCCATTTCTTCCAGGTTGTTGTCCATTTGATTGACATAGAGTTGCTTGTAGTAATCTCTCATGATCTTTTGTATTTCTGCAGTGTCAGTGGTTACTTCTCCTTTTTCATTTCTAATTCTATTGATTTGAGTCTTCTCCCTTTTTCTCTTGATGAGTCTGGCTAATGGTTTATCAATTTTGTTTATCTTCTCAAAGAACTAGCTTTTAGTTTCATTGATTTTTGCTATTGTTTCCTTCATTTCTTTTTCATTTATTTCTAACCTGCTCTTTATGATTTCTTTCCTTCTGCTGGCTTTGGGGTTTTTTTGTTCTTCTTTCTCTAATTGCTTTAGGTGCAAGGTTAGGTTGTTTATTCGAGATGTTTCCTGTTTCTTGAGGTAGGCTTGTATTGCTATACACTTCCCTCTTAGCACTGCTTTTGCTGCGTCCCATAGGATTTGGGTCGTCGTATCACCATTGTCATTTGTTTCTAGCTATTTTTTGATTTCCCCTTTGATTTCTTCAGTGATCACTTCGTTATTAAGTAGTGTATTGTGTAGCCTCCATGTGTTTGTATTTTTTACAGATCTTTTCCTGTAATTGATATCTAGTCTCATAGCGTTGTGGTCGGAAAAGATACTTGATACGATTTCAATTTTCTTAAATTTACCAAGGCTTGATTTGTGACCCAAGGTATGATCTATCTGAGAAAAATGTGTATTCTGTTGTTTTTGGGTGGAATGTCCTATAAATATCAATTAAGTCCATATTGTTTAATGTATCATTTAAAGCTTGTGTTTCCTTATTTATTTTCATTTTGGATGATCTGTCCATTGGTGAAAGTGGGGTGTTAAAGTCCCCTACTATGATTGTGTTGCTGTCGATTTCCCCTTTTATGGCTGTTAGTATTTGCCTTATGTATTGAGGTGCTCCTATGTTGGGTGCATAAATATTTACAATTGTTATACCTTCCTCTTGGATCGATCCCTTGATCATTATATAGTGTCCTTCTTTGTCTCTTGTAATAGTCTTTATTTTAAAGTCTATTTTGTCTGATATGAGAATTGCTACTCCAGCTTTCTTTTGTTTTCCATTTGCATGGAATATCTTTTTCCATCCCCTCACTTTCAGTCTGTATGTGTCTCTAGGTCTGAAGTGGGTCTCTTGTAGACAGCATATATATGGGTCTTGTTTTTGTATCCATTCAGCCAGCCTGTGTCTTTTGGTGGGAGCATTTAATCCATTTACATTCAAGGTAATTATCGATATGTATGTTCCTATTCCCATTTTCTTAAATGTTTTGGGTTTGTTATTGTAGGTGTTTTCCTTCTCTTGTGTTTCTTGCCTAGAGAAGTTCCTCTAGCATTTGTTGTAAAGCTGGTTTGGTGGTGCTGAACTCTCTCAGCTTTTGCTTGTCTGTAAAGGTTTTAATTTCTCCATCGAATCTGAATGAGATCCTTGCTGGGTAGAGTAATCTTGGTTGTAGGTTTTTCTCCTTCATCACTTTAAGTATATCCTGCCACTCCCTTCTGGCTTGCAGAGTTTCTGCTGAAAGATCAGATGTTAACCTTATGGGGATTCCCTTGTGTGTTATTTGTTGTTTTTCGCTTGCTGCCTTTAATATGTTTTCCTTATTTTTAATTTTTGACAGTTTGATTAATATGTGTCTTGGTGTGTTTCTCCTTGGGTTTATCCTGTATGGGACTCTCTGTGCTTCCAGGACTTGATTAACTACTTCCTTTCCCATATTAGGGAAGTTTTCAACTATAATCTCTTCAAATATTTTCTCAGTCCCTTTCTTTTTCTCTTCTTCTTCTGGGACCCCTATAATTCGAATGTTGGTGCGTTTAATGATGTCCCAGAGGTCTCTGAGACTGTCCTCAGTTCTTTTCATTCTTTTTTCTTTATCCTGCTCTGTAGTAGTTATTTCCACCATTTTATCTTCCAGGTCACTTATCCTTTCTTCTGCCTCCGTTATTCTGCTATTGATCCCATCTAGAGTATTTTTAATTTCATTTATTGTGTTTTTCATCGTTGCTTGGTTCCTCTTTAGTTCTTCTATGTCCTTGTTAAATGTTTCTTGCATTTTGTCTATTCTATTTCCAAGATTTTGGATCATCCTTACTATCATTATTCTGAATTCTTTTTCAGGTAGACTACCTATTTCCTCTTCATTTGTTAAGTCTGGTGTGTTTTGACCCTGCTCCTTCATCTGCTGTGTGTTTTTCTGTCATCTCATTTTGCTTATCTTACTGTGTTTGCGGTCTCCTTTTCACAGACTGCAGGTTTGTAGTTCCCGTTGTTTTTGGTATCTGTCCCCAGTGGCTAAGGTTGGTTCAGTGGGTTGTGTAGGCTTCCTGGTGTAGGGAACTACTGCCTGAGCTCTGGTGGATGAGGCTGGATCTTGTCTTTCTGGTGGGCACGTCCACGTCTGGTGGTGTATTTTGGGGTGTCTGTGGCCTTATTATGATTTTAGGCAGCCTCTCTGCTAATGGATGGGGCTGTGTTCCTGTCTTGCTAGTTGTTTGGCATAGGGTGTTCAGCACTGTAGCTTGCTGGTCATTGAGTGATGCTGGGTCTTGATGTTGAGATGGAGATCTCTGAGAGATTTTTGCCGTTTGGTATTACGTGGAGCTGGGAGGTCTCTTGTTGACCAGTGTCCTGAAGTTGGCTCTCCCACCTCAGAGGCACGGCCCTGATGCCTGGCTGGAGCACCAAGAGCCTTTCGTCCACATGGCTCAGAGTAAAAGGGAGAAAAAATAGAAGGAAAGAAAGAAAGAGGCTATAATATAGTGAAGTAAAATAAAGCTATTGTAAAGCAAAGCTATACAGACAAAATGTCACCCAGAAGCATATACATATACACTCACAAAAAAAAGGAAAAGGGGAAAAATTAATATATCCTGCTCCCACAGTCCACCTCCTGAATTTGGGATGATTCATTGTCTATTCATGTATTCAACAGATGCAGGCACATGAAGTTGTTTGTGGAGTTTTAATCCGCTGCTTCTGAGGCTGCTGGGAGAGATTTCCCCTTCTCTTCTCTGTTCGCACATCTCCTGGGGTTCAGCTTTGGATTTGGACCCGCCTCTGCGTGTAGGTCGCCTGAGGGCGTCTGTTCCCCACCCAGACAGGACGGGGTTAAAGGAGCAGCTGCTTCGGGGGCTCTGGCTCACTCAGGCCGGGGGGAGGGAGCGGTACAGAGTAGGCGGGGCGAGCCTGCGGCTGCAGAGGCCGGCGTGACATTGCACCAGCCTGAGGCGCGCAGTGCGTTCTCCCGGGGAAGTTGTCCCCGGATCATGGGACCCTGGCAGTGGTGGGCTGCACAGGCTCCCAGGAGGGGTGGTGTGGAGAGTGACCTGTGCTCGCACACAGGCTTTTTGGAGGCGGCAGCAGCAGCCCCAGCGTCTCACGCCCGTCTCTGGGGTCCACGCTGATCGCCGCGGCTCGCGCCCGTCTCTGGAGTTCATTTTGGCGGCGCTCTGAATCCCCTCTCCTTGTGCGCAGTGAAACAAAGAGGCAAGAAAAAGTCTCTTGCCTCTTCGGCAGCTGCAGACCTTTTCCCGGTCTGCCTCCCAGCCAGCTGTGGTGCGCTAACCCCTTCAGGCTGTGTTCATGCCGCCAACCCCAGTCCTCTCCCTGGGTTCCAACCGAAGCTGAGCCTCAGCTCCCAGCCCCGCCCGCCCCAGCGGGTGAGCAGACAAGCCTCTCGGGCTGCTGAGTGCTGCTCGGTGCCGAGCCTCTGTGCGGGAATCTCTCCATTTTTTCCTCTGCGCCCCTGTTGCTCTGGGGTCCGCGCTGATAGTCGCGGCTCGCACCCGCCTCTGGAGCTCCTTTAAGCGGCACTCTGAATCCCCTCTCCTTGCGCACCAGGAAACAAAGAGGGAAGAAAAAGTCTCTTGCCTCCTCGGCAGCTGCCGACTTTTTCCCGGACTCCCTCCCGGCTAGCTGTGGTGCACTAACCCCTTCAGGCTGTGTTCACGCCACCAACCCCAGTCCTCTCCCTGCGATCCGACCGAAGCCCTAGCCTCAGCTCCCAGCCCCGCCCGCCCCAGCGGCTGAGCAGACAAGCCTCTCGGGCTGGTGAGTGCTGGTCGGCGCTGCTCCTCCGTGCGGGAATCTCTCCGCTTTGCCCTCCGCACCCCTGTGGCTGCGCTCTCCTCCGTGGCTCCGAAGCTTCCCCCCTCCGCCACCCGCAGTCTGCCCGCGAAGGGGCTCCTAGTGTGTGGAAATCTTTCCTCCTTCATGGCTCCCTCCCACTGGTGCAGGTCCCGTCCCTATTCTTTTGTCTCTGTTATTTCTTTTTTCTTTTGCCCTACCCAAGTACAGGGGGAGTTTCTTGCCTTTTGGGAGGTCTGACGTTTTCTGCCAGCGTTCAGTGGGTGTTCTGTAGGAGCAGTTCCACGTGTAGATGTATTTCTACTGTATCTGTGGGAAGGAAGGTGATCTCCGCGTCTTACTCTTCCACCATCTTCTCTCCTCCCCTCTACTCATTAATATTTGAGCACTTCCTTGTTTTCCAAATCAACTAGATGCCCCAGGCTCTCCTTGGACTTTTACTATCCTGGCCCTGGAATTACACATTTCTACAAAGAGCTCTGGTTTCTTTTAGTGGAGCATTGTATTCAGAACAATGCCTGGGTACATCATGACACACTTTTTATTACTGAACTTTTTATTGTGGTAATTGTGGATATGCATACAGTTGTAATATATAACATGGAAAGATTCCTTGTACCCTTTACCCAATTTCCCCCAATGATAGCATTTTGCAAAACTATAGTATAACAACTAGGATTTTTTTATTGAGAAATCCATCAGATTTCCCCAGTTTTATGTATACTCTCTTGTGTGTGTGTGTGTGTATTTATTGATAGTCCTGTAGTATAAGCCTGACAGTTGGCTTTTCTTTTTGTAATGCAAGTACCTGACTTAAGCTTTGATTGTCTAGGCATCCACTACAAAGGTGGCTATCTCAATAAACACAATTGCCACCTATGTGACTACATAAAGAACCTGGCTGAACCCCACAGTCACCCCAAACTCCTTTTAGAGATCTTGGATGATTTTTATAACTGACCGTTTGGGCCGCTTGTCTTTTTTTCTTCCTGACCTTTAAATTCCCACTCTTATGTTTTAAATTCACCAATATAAAGTGCAGACAAAAAAATGTTTCTTGCCATTTCAGTAAACAACAAATGTTGCCCACGACCAAGCCATCAGCCACTGCAACCAACCCCCCACCACCACCTCCGCAATGGTGCACACTGAGGGGAATTCAGGATGGAGAAAACCAGGATACTGACCCTAGATAGTTAAGATGCATATATATCTAAGGAAAAATTTCAGTGACCCCAGTTTCTTGCATCTTCCCCTACATAGAAAAACACTAAAATCAACTTGAGATGTCTGTTTTTGTGATTAGCAGTAATCTTCTGATGTTCAACTATATTTTTTTTTCAGCAAAAACTCCTATATATCCCGGCTCCTCGTTTACCTCTTCAGAACACTTCCTCAGAGTTGAGAGGCTGTCTCCCAGGCAATAGTCCTCAGTAAGTTCCCTGAGTAAAACATAACTCATGACTTTTAGGTTGTGTGTTTTTCTTCCGTCGACAAGAGGGATCCCATAAAACACAAGGCCCCCCACTCTAGACCTCTAAAAGCAGAACCCCAGATCTTGCCCTCTCTCTCTACCTGTGACCTTGCTGTGTGGCCCCAGGTGTGCTATGTCATTTCCAGGACCTGTAAGTAATAAACCTTTTTTTCAAAGTTTCTTGATGGTTATTGCTGCATGTGTCTTGTGATTATAATAAGAACCACAAGGGCCAGTCCAGCCACAACATTGATTATTGATAGGTTGAGACCAGCACAAAACAAGTTCTATGCAATTATATCACATATATAGGTAATTATCCCATCATCACAATTATTAACCACTGGTATGATAAATCTGTTTAATATTTCTAAATTTTGTCATTTCCAAAATTTGATATAAATGAAATCAAACAATATGTAGCTATTTGAGATTGGCTTTTATTCACTCAGCATAATACTCTGGGTAACGTCCAAGTTGTTGGGAGTATCAATAGTTCATTCTTTTTATTGCTGAGCAGTATTCCATGGTGTCTGTTTTATACAGTTTGTTTAAAAATTTACCTGTTGAAAGACATCTGGGATGTTTCCATTTTTTAGTTATCACAAATAAATCTTCTATGGACACTATGTACAAGTTTCTGTATGAACATAAGTTTTCTTTTCTTTAAGATAAAGAGTTCATTTGCTGGGGTGTATGGTAGTTGTATATTTAGTTTTATAAGAAACTGCCAAGCTACTTTCCAGAGTGGCTGTACAATTTTACAATTTTACCAGCAATGCATGTGATCCGATGATGTCTCCATATTCTCCCCAGTGTTTAGTGTTGTCATTAATTTTTATTTTAGCCATTCTGATAGGTGTGTAGTGATATCTCATTGTGGTTTTCACTTGCATCTTCCTCATGGTTAATGATATTGGACATCTTTTCATGTGCTTATATGCCATCTGTGTATCCTCATGTCTTTGTCCATTTTCTAATTGGGTTTGGTTGGGATATTTTTGTTGTGCATTTTTACTGTTGAGTTTTAAGAGTTATTTATATATTCTGGATAGTTTTTTGTTGGATATGTGGTTTACAAATATTTTCTTCTAGTCTGTTCTGATTTTTTCATCCTGTATACAATGTGCTTTGCAGAGCAAAAGTTTTGGATTTTCATGACATCCAATTTATCAATTTCTCTTTTATTGATCATGATTTGCTGTCAGGCCTCAGAACTCTTTGACCCTAAACCCCAAAGATTTTCTTAAGTTTTGTCCTCAAAGTTTTAAAGTTTTATATTTAAGTCTGTGATTTGCTTTAATTTTTATATGAAGTGTTAGGTTTAGGTTAAGGTTTCTTTTTTTTTTTTTGTCTATGGATGTCCAATGACTTCAGCACCATTTCTTTTTCTAAAACTATTTTATTTTATTTTATTAAAAATATTTTTTTATTTTTTAGCACCATTTCTTGAAAAGGTTATGGAAAAACTATCCTTCCTCTATTGAATTGTTCTTGCACCACTGTCAAAAACCAGATGAACATATTTGTGTGGGTCTATTTCTGGGTTCTCTATCCTGTTCTATTGATCTATGTGTCTATACCCACACTAATACCACACAGTATTAAGTATTGTAGCTATATAGTGTGGCTTCATATCAGATAGACTAATTCCTTGCACTTTATTCTTCTTTTTCAAGATGATTTATGCTATTCTAAGGCCTGTGCCTTTCCATACAATTTTTTTTTTTTTTTTTTGCCACACCACGCAGCATGCAGGATCTTACTTCCTCAACCAGGGGTCAAACCTGTGCCCCCTGCAGTAGGAGCACAGAGTCTTAACCGCTGGACCACCAGGCAACTCTTCCATACACATTTTTTTCTTCTCCAAAAAAAAGCCTGAGAATTAGGTGATTTATTTTCTTATTTTTATTTTTTTAGAACCTGGAGGGAGATGGCTTTTATTTTTTTTATACATCTTTATTGGAGTATAATTGCTTCACAATGCTGTGTTAGCTTCTGCTGTATAACAAAGTGGATCAGCCATATGCATACATATATCCCCATATCCCCTCCCTCTTGAACCTCCCTCCCACCCTCCCTGTCCCACCCCTCTAAGTCATTGCAAAGCATGGAGCTGATAAATAAGCTTCTCTATGTCTACAAAAACCTTGCTGGAATTTTGATACTGAATTGCATTAAACCTACAGATCAATTTGGGGAGAATTGATATCTTTACTATGTTGAGTCTTACAATTTCTGAACATGGTATGCCTCTCCATTTATTTAGTTATTCTTTGATTATTTTCATCAGTGTATTTTAATGTTCAGCATAAAAATACTGTACATGTTTTGTTAAATACATACCTAAGTATCTTAGTCTGTTTGGGCTGCCATGACAAATTACCATTGACTGGGTGGCTTAAACAACAGAAATTTATTTTCTCACAGTTCTGAATGCTGGAAGTCCAAGATCAGGATGTCAGCATGGTCAGGTTCTGGTTAGAGTTCTCTTCAAGTGCTTACATTGCATTTCCTCAGTGCATGCATGTGAAGGGGAAGGGGGAGATCTCTTCCTCTTCTTTTAAGGCCACGAATCTTACTGGATTAGGACTCTGACTTTTTGAACTCATTTAACCTTAATTACTTCCTAAAAGCCTTATCACCAAATACAGTCACATTGGGGCTTAGGGCTTCAACATATGAATTTGGGTGGGGACACAATTCAGGCCATAGAACTAAGTAATTCATTTTCTTTGGCGTAATTGTAAATGGTATTGTATTTTTAATTTGGTTTCCACAGGTTCATTGTCAGTATAAAGAAATGGGATAGATTTTAATGCATTGATCTTTTATACTGTGACATGGCTGACCTCACTTATAACTAAATAGTAGGACTTTTTGGTAGATTCCTTGGAATTTTACACATAGACCATCATGTCATCTGCAAATAGAGACAGTTTTATTTTTCCTTCTAATTTTTATAATTTTTTCTTTATCTTGCCTTATTGCACTACCTAGAATTCCAGTATTATGTTGAATAAAAGTGGCGAGGGCAAAAATCTTTGCCTCCTTTTCAATCTTAGAGGGAAAGCATTCAGTCTTTCTTCATTAACTATTTTGTTGGAAGTAGTTTTTTTGTAGATGATCTTTACCAAGTTCAGGTAATCATCCCCTCTATTCTTAACTTGCTTAGAGGTTTGGTTTTTCCCTCAGTTTTTTAAAAAGTTGAAATTTATTTGACATATAACTGTACATTTCAAGTGTACAACATGGTGATTTGATACATTTATATAATATAATATGACTGCCATTGTAGCAATAGTTAACACCTCTATACCATCACCTAATTATCATTTCTTTTTTGTGGTGGGAATAAATAAGATCTAGTCTCTTAGCAAGTTAGATGATTATAACACAATATTGTTGTCTATATTCACTACACTGTGTATTTAATCTCCAAAACTTATTTATCTACTAGTTGCAAGTTTGTACCCTTAAACAACATCTCTCTCATTCTCCCCACTACCCGACCCCTGATAACCAACATTTTACCCTATGTTTTTATGAGTTTGGCCTTTTTAGATTGCACATGTAAGTGACAGCATACAGCATTTGTCGTTGTCTGATTTATCTCACTTAGCATAATGTCCTCAAAGTCCATCCATGTTGTCACAAATGGCAGAATTTTCTTCTTTCTCATCACTGAATAATATTCCATTATGTATATAGCAGACACACATCTCACATCTTCTTTATCCATTCATCCATTGATGGATACCTAGGTTGTTTCCATATCTTGGCTATTGTGAATAATGCTACTACAAAGATGGGAGTACATATATCTCTTTGATATCCTGTTTTCATTTCCTTTGGGTATACAGCCAGAAATGGAATTGCTGGATCATATGGTAGTTCTATTTTTTAATTTTTTTGAGGATCCTCCAGTAGACAGAACTTAGAGCAGTGCATCTCGTTGTTCATTTGGCTTGAAGGAGAGATGGTCAGATATGTGATTATATCCCAATTCATGGGCTATGGCCAGAGGTTTGGCTGGATGGTCAGGGATTTAGAAAGAACATAGAAAATTGTTGACAAGGAAATTTGGGGAAGAGGTATGTGAATAGACCTCTCTGAATGGGCAAAAAATACAAAATTATTTGTGTCCCTTGTCAATGTCCTCTTAAGGGTGACCTCAGCAAAGGATGATTTTAATAATCCACTGACACATTCTCTAAATACCAGTCAGCCTCCTTCACCAGCCACACCACAATCCCTGTCATTGTTTATTGGGCTCATGAACAAAGTGACCATGGTGTGAGGGATGGACATTATGCATGGTCCCAGCCACATGCACATCCACTCACCAAGGTTGACCAGGCTGCAGCCACTGCTGAGTGCTCAATCTGCCAGAAGCAGAGACCAATGGTCCCCAATATGGCACCATTCCCTAGGGTGACCAGTCAGCCACCTGGTGGCAAGTTGATTAAATGGGACCCCTTCTATCATGGGAGGAGCAGTGTTTTGTTCTTACCAGAAGAGGTGCTTACTCTGGATATGGATTTACATTCCCTGCATGCTGTGCTTCTCCCAAAACTATCATATGTGGGCTTACAGAAGTACTTATCCACTGTCATGGTATTCTACATAACAATGCTTGTGCTTCTGATTAAGTTAGTAAGTTTATAGCAAATGAAGTGCAGCAATGGGCCCATGCTCGTGGAATTCACTGGTCTTACCATGTTTCACACCGTGCTGTTCTATTTTGATAGAACAGTGGAATGACTCAGTTACAACTCCAGCTAAGTGGCAATACGTTGCAGAGCTAAGGCAAGTTTCTCAAGAAGGCTGTATATGCTCTGAATAAGAGTCCAATATGTGGTGCTATTTATCCCATAGCCAGGATTCATGGGTTCAGGAATAAGGGGGTGGAAATGGGAGTGGCAACACACATTGTTACCCCTAGTGACCCACTAGTAAAATTTTTGCTTCCTGTTCCTGTGACCTTATGCTCAGCTGGCCTAAAGGCCTTAGTTCCAAAGGGAAGAATGCTTCCACCAGGAGACCCAACAATGATTCCTCTGACCTGTAAGTTAAGACTGCTGCCACCACTTTGATCTTTTTGTGCTTCTGAATCAATGTAAAGAAGGGAGTTACTGTGCTGGCTGGGCTGATCCTGACTACCAAGGGGACATTGGACCACTACTCTATAACGGAGGTAAGAAAGAGCATGTCTATTTTACATTTGGTAGTGTATATATGTCCATGCCACTCTCTCACTTCATCCCAGCTTACCCTTCCCCTTCCCCGTGTCCTCAAGTCCATTCTCTATATCTGCAACTTTAGTTAGTGGGAAGCAGCCGCATAGCACAGGGAGATCAGCTTGGTGCTTTGTGACCACCTAGAGGGGTGGGATAGGGAGGGTGGGAGGGAGACGCAAGAGGGAGGAGATATGGGGATATATGTTTATGTATAGCTGATTCACTTTGTTATACAGCAGAAACTAACACACCATTGTAAAGCAATTATACTCCAATAAAGATGTTAAAAAAAATAGCAAAAAAAAAGAAAAAGAAAAAGAAAAAGAAAGAGCATGTCTGCAACACAGGAGATCCTTTAGTATTTCCACACCCTGTGATTAAGGACAATGAAGAATTACAAAAACCCAATTCAGACAGGATTGCTAATGGCCCAGACCCTT
This sequence comes from Eschrichtius robustus, assembly GCF_028021215.1. Classification (NCBI taxonomy): domain Eukaryota; kingdom Metazoa; phylum Chordata; class Mammalia; order Artiodactyla; family Eschrichtiidae; genus Eschrichtius; species Eschrichtius robustus. The sequence continues at coordinate 47,344,502 of NC_090845.1, forward strand.
CAGGAACAAAAGTTTGGGTCACCCCACCATGTAAATAACCATGACCAGCTGAGGTGTCTGCTGAAGGCATAGGGAATATGGAATGGGTAGTAGAAGAAGGAAGTTGCAAATACCAACTACAGCCATGTGACCAGTTACAGAAATGGGGACTGTAATTGTCATGAGTATTTTCTCCTTATTTTGTTATGAATATGTTTTTGTGTATATATACATAAAATAAGCATGTATCTTTTTTCTTTCCTTTCTTACCTGCTTATCATATGACACAAGATGTATTAACTTCATATGATAATATTTAAATGTTTTTAATTTTACATCATGGTATTTTTTTTTTTTGAGCAGAAACCAGTCTCATTTTATTTGGAAGACCAAGATCGTCATGGCCATAGTTCAGTGGAATGCTACCTAAACTCCATGGGTTTTGAGCAAAAAATCAGGACAGTTACACACTAAGTTTGAATTTGCCTACAGGGGAGAGCTTTTATATAAATGTATTCCAAACCGTCCTTCCCTCTACATGGGAGATCTGCTGGCTCTAGGGAATCTGGCTGGAATACCAAAAGCTGCTATAAAATGTATATTTTGTTGCCCCTTCTGATTATGTCTGGTTACTGCCATATGGTCTTATGAATTCACAGTTATTCTTAGAAAATATCCTTAGGGGTGTGGTAAAAATGCACAGGACAGAGAAATATAGGCAAATGAGAGTTTGGTTTTCAACCACAGATTCAACAATCTGGCCCTAAACAAGACTTCTGGCCTTACAACTAAATGCCTAGGAGTGGAGACAAGAAAACAACAGAAAAATGTAGCCAGATGTGTCATTATTACTCCTGGTAGCAAGCGTAACATGCCTATATTAGTTTCCTAGGGCTGCTATAACAAATTGTCACAAACTGGATGACTTGGAACAATAGAATTCCATTGTCCCACCATTCTGGAGGCTAGAAGTCTAAAATGAAGGTGTTAGGAGGGCCATGCTCCCTCTAAAACCTATAGGGGAGGCTTCGATTCTTCTTAGCTTTTCGTGATTTGCCAGAGGTCTTTGGCATCCCTTGGCTTGTAGATACATCACTAAAATTCTCTGTCTTCACATGGCCTTATCTCTGGGTGTCTTCTCATTTTCTTCCCTCTGTGTCTGTCTATGTGTCCAAATTTCTCCATATGACGATATCAGTCATATTAGATTAAGGCCCAGCCTGACCTTATTTTAACTTGATTACATTTGCAAAGACCTTATTTCCAAATAAGGTCACATTCTGAGATACTGGGGGTTAGGATTTTGACAGATCTTTTTTTGGGGGGTGGGGCATAATTCAACCCATAACCTCCTAATGCAGTCGTATTATACTTTTTTTTCCCCCATGGTTGAATAATATTTTATTTATTTATTTATTTATTTATTTATTTATTTATTTATTTATTTAGTGTGTGTGTGTGTGTGTGTGTGTGTGTGAATCTTTTTTTTTTTAACATCTTTATTGGAGTATAATTGCTTTACAAGACAACCCTCAGAATGCGAGAAAATATTTGCAAATGAAGCAACTGACAAAGGATTAATCTCCAAAATTTACAAGCAGCTCATGCAGCTCAATATCAAAAAAAAAAAACAACCCAATCCAAAAATGGGCAGAAGACCTAAATAGACATTTCTCCAAAGAAGATATACAGATTGCCAACACATGAAAGAATGCTCAACATCATTAATCATTAGAGAAATGCAAATCAAAACTACAATGAGATATCATCTCACACCGGCTGGAATGGCCATCATCAAAAAATCTAGAAACAATAAATGCTGGAGAGGGTGTGGAGAAAAGGGGACACTCTTGCACTGTTGGTGGGAATGTAAATTGATACAACCACTATGGAGAACAGTATGGAGGTTCCTTAAAAGAATAAAAATAGAATTACCATAGGACCCAGCAATCCCACTACTGGGCATATGCCCAGAGAAAACCATAATTCAAAAGGAGTCATGTACCAAAATGTTCATTGCAGCTCTATTTACAAAGGCCAGGACATGGAAGCAACCTAGGTGTCCATCAACAGATGAATGGATAAAGAAGATGTGGCACATATATACAATGGAATATTACTCAGCCATAAAAAGAAATGAAATGGAGGTATTTGTAGTGAGGTGGATGGAGAGTCTGTCATACAGAGTGAAGTAAGTCAAAAAGAGAAAAACAAATACAGTATGCTAACACATATATATGGAATCTAAAAAAAAAAAAGGTTCTAATGAACCTAGGGGTAGGACAGGAGTAAAGATGCAGATGTAGAGAGTGGACTTGAGGACACAGGGAGGGGGAAGGGTAAGCTGGTACAAAGTGTGAGAGTGGCATGGACATATATACACTACCAAACGTAAAATAGATAGCTAGTGGGAAGCAGCTGCATAGCACAGGGAGATCAGCTCGGTGGTTTGTGACCACCTAGAGAGGTGGGATAGGGAGGGTGGGAGGGAGGGAGACATAAGAGGGAAGAGATATGGGAACATATGTATATGTATAACTGATTCCCTTTGTTATAAAGCAGAAACTAATACATCATGGTATTTAAGTATGGGTGATCAAGGAGAAGAGTAACCATCACCCAAGAAGTTTGTATCTTTTTCTGAGGAAAAAGTTAGTGCATTTTCAGTTGTAGGCAGGATAGCTGTATCATGTTAGGTAGAAGGATGACCTTGTTATTGTCTTTATTTGGAGATTAAGTATGGTTTAAGGAGACACATACAGGTGCCAAGTTGACATGGGATGAACCTGTAATGCTTAATTTTATGTGTCAACCTGGAGGGTGTTTTTGGATGAGATTAACATTTAAATCAATGAACTCTGAGTAAGCAAATTGTCTTCCATAATGTGGGTAAGACTCACCTAATCAGCTGAAAACCTGAATAAAACAAAAAAACTGGCCTCCCAGAGCAAGAGGGAATTCTGCAGCAGATTGTCTTTGGACCTCTTAAGCACCATTGGCTTTCCTAGGTCTCCACCTGCTGGCCTTCAGACAGGAACTGCGCCATCAGCTCTCCTGTGTTTCCAGCCTGCCAGCCAACATTGCATTTTTTGAATTTGTCAGCCTCCTAATCGTGTGAGGCAATTATTTATAATAAGGCCACATACACACACACACACACACACACACACACCCTATTGGTTCTGTTTCTCTGGAGAACCCTGACTAATAGAAATACTTTTTCAGCCCCACATTCTTTCTCATCTCCTTCTGGGACATCAGTGATATGAATATTAGATTTTTTGTTAGACTTCAACAATTCCTTTATACTCTGCTCATTTCATTTTTTCAGGAATATACTTTCTGTTCATTAGATTCAGTAAAATTTATTGATCTCTCCACAAGCTCACTGATTCTATTTTCTGTCATCTCTACACTACTATTGAGCCCATCCAGTGAATTTTTTGTTCTGTTATTATGTTTTTTGGTTCTATAACTTCTATATGACTCTTTTATATACTTGTACTTCTTTTCTTAGGTTTTTTTCCTTTTTTCAAGCAAATTTTTGATTACTTTTTAAAAATTAACTTTTTATTGAGGTATAATTGACGTGCAACTTTCTGTTAGTTTCAGGTGTACAACAAAATGATATGATATTTGTATATATTGAGAAATGATCACCACAATAATTCTAGTTAACATCCATCACCTCATATAGTTACATAATTTTTTTTCTTGTATTGAGAACTTTTAAGATTTACTCTCCAGAGTGAAGTAAGTCAGAAAGAGAAAAACAAATACCGTATGCTAACACATATATATGGAATCTAAAAAAAAAAAGAAAAAAGGTCATGAAGAACCTAGGGGCAAGATGGGAATAAAGACACAGACCTACTAGAGAATGGACTTGAGGATACGGGGAGGGGGAAGGGTAAGCTGGGACAAAGCGAGAGAGTGGCATGGACATATATACACTACCAAACGTAAAATAGATAGCTAGTGGGAAGCAGCCGCATAGCACAGGGAGATCAGCTAGGTGCTTTGTGACCACCTAGAGGGGTGGGATAGGGAGGGTGGGAGGGAGGGAGATGCAAGAGGGAAGAGATATGGGGACATATGTATATGTATAACTGATTCACTTTGTTATAAAGCAGAAACTAACACACCATTGTAAAGCAATTATACTCCAATAAAGATCTTAAAAAAAAAAGATTTACTCTTAGCAACTTTCAAATATATAGAACATTATTATTAACTAATTTTATAACTGGAAATGTGTACCTTTTGATTCCCTTCACTCAATTCACTCACCTCCCCACTCTCTCCTCCCCCCACCTCTGGTGACCACCAATCTGTTTTCCTGTCCTCTACACTTATGAGCTTATTGTTTTGTTTTGTTTTTTTAGATTCCACATATAAGTGATATCATATGGTATTTGTCTTTCTCTGTCTGACTTACTTCACTTAATATGATAATCTCTAGGTCCATCCATGTTGCTGCAAATGGAATTATTTCATTCTTTTTTATGGCTGAGTAGTATTCCATTGTATATGTGTACCACATCTTTTTTTTTAGAGAATCATTCATTCATTCATTCATTCATTCATTTATTTATTTATAACCACTGTACACTTTAAGATTTATTTATTGATTGATTGCTATGTTGGGTCTTCGTTTCTGTGCGAGGGCTTTCTCTAGTTGCGGCAAGCGGGGGCCACTCTTCATCGCGGTGCGCGGGCCTCTCACTGTCGCGGCCTCTCCCGTTGCGGAGCACAGGCTCCAGACGCGCAGGCTCAGTAGTTGTGGCACACAGGCTTAGTTGCTCCGCGGCATGTGGGATCTTCCCAGACCAGGGCTCGAACCCGTGTCCCCTGCATTAGCAGGCAGACTCTCAACCACTGCGCCACCAGGGAAACCCAATACCACATCTTCTTTATCCATTCATCTGTTAATGTACATTTAGGTTGTTTTAACATTTTGGCTATTTTAAGTAATGCTGCAATGAACATGGGAGTGCAGGTATCTTTTCAAGTTCGTGGGGTTTTTTTTCTTCTTTGACTAAATACTCAGAAGTGAAATTGCTGGATCATACGGTAGCTCTATTTTTAACTTCTAAAGTATCTCCATAGTGTTTTCCACAGTAGTGGCACAAATTTACATTCCTACCAACAGTGCACTAATGTTCTCTTTTCACCACATCCTCACCAACACTTGTTATTTCTTGTGTTTTTGATAATAGCCATTCTACCAGGTGTGAGATGGTATTTCATTGTGGTTTTGATTTGCATTTCCCTTATGATTAGTGATGTTGAGCATGTTTTCATGTACCTGTTGGCCATCTGTATGTCTTCTTTGGAAAATTGTCTATTCAGATCTTCTGCCTGCTTTTTAATAAGATTGCTTGTTTCTTTGCTATTGAGTTGTGTGAGTTCTTTATATATTTTAGATATTAACCTCTTATTAGATATATGATTTGCAAATATTTTCTCCCATTCTGTAGGTTACCTGTCATTACTTTTTGAAGCAGTTTTATAGTGACTGCTTTAAAATCTTTATGAGATAGTTCCAACATCTAATTCATCTCAGTATTTGGTGTCATTTGATTGTCTTTTCTTATTCAAGTTTTTATCTATCTTCCTGATTCTTGGTATAATAAGTGATTTTCAATTGTTTTCTGAACATTTTAAACATTAGGTTAAGAGACTCTTTGCCCTTTTTATATCTTCTATTTTATCAGGCAACCACGCTGTTAGTTTTAGTGTATAGGTTCTGACCTACTATTGTGGACTGTAATTCCAATGACAATTTAGTTTCCTGAGGTTTTTCAATGCCATTTGATCTGCTTTATTCTTCTGACTCTGCTTGAGCTTCCGTTGTTACCACATGCAGGGAAAGAAGGTGCTTCCTCATCTCCCAGTGTAGTTAAAGTGAGTTGTGGGGAAATCCAGACCCATAGGACAGAAAACATTTCTCCTGACCTGTTTTCCAGCCACTCACTGCCAGGAGCTTCCCACTCTATCTCTGATAGTGCAGCCAGGGATGGGCTGCCTTTTGCCATTGTGTGGAAGGTCAGAGCCATGGGTCTGGGTGGTGGGTCAGGAGACCCTGGCCCTGTTCATTTTCTGCCACTGAGTATAGACCCAGGAGGCACCAGGCCTAGGATGCATTCAGCCATTGGATGGAAGGCCAGGACCCCTGGACCTAGGCGGCTGGCTGCCAGTGAGTATAAGATAAGGAAACATTGCCTTGGGCTGCCTTCTGCATTTCAGTAGAGGACTGGGAGACACTAAGGCAACTGGCATTACCAGTGCAGGTGGAAGGGCTCATCTGTTGCCTCCTGATGTGGAGCAGGGAGTGTGTCAGCTTTCCCTAGTTCTGCTGTTACTGCTTAGAGTAGATCAGATTCTGCTGCTGCTGCTGGCTAGTGTGAAGCATGGGAGATAGATTGTCCTCTCCCAACTCAGCTGGTGAAGCTACCACAGACAGATAAGCCAGCTGCTGCCACTGGGTATGGATCTCCCTGCTAAGCTTTCCCTTTCCCAGATCTTTGTTCAGAGAGAAAAAGCTTTTTTTCCGTTTCCTTTTTTTTTTTTTTTTTTGGAGATTTTTTTGGTCTGTACCTGTTGGCAGTTTGGGGGTTGCAGACCCAGTCTGGGTTATGGGAATGATATAAAGAAAACCCAGGGAACTCTCCGTGCTGTCATTCTTCAAGTTCTGAGTTCACTATTCAGTCCATCTTCTTCTGTCTTTTAGAGTCTCTTGAATTATTTTCAGGATCTTTAGTTGTATTTAGAGAGGAGGATCAGAGAAAAGTGAGCCCATGCCATTGTCCCAGAAACAGACTATAATGACTAATTTTGACATACTATGATCTAAATATCATTGTTTTCTACTCTCTTGGCTCCAGCCAAGAAAGGTTTTGCTTTTTAGACAAAATAAAACTCTCAGTCCCAAAGGGAAATTATTCCTGGATTGCATGTGGAAATCAGTGGTAAGTCATACAACAAGTATCTAAAAACATTTTGGTTTAATTCTCCAGGGTCTGCTCTACTCCAGCAATAAAGGAAAACCAAGATTCAACTAGTTCTCTAGGTATTATACTGGAGCTAGTTCATTTTTATTATAAACACTTGCAGCTCCAGGACACAGTAAGGCAGGAAACATGGAATGTAATAAAAATGGCTGTATCCCAGTTGCCATGAGAACATCTAGCACCCAGATCATTGTTTCTGAATGCTATTTCCTAATGAAAGGAATCACAACTCCTTGGACAAATCATTGATTCCTGCGAAGGCATATAGAAAGTCTAAGATTAGTGTAGGACAGAAAATAAAGGAGTGCTCAAAAAAATTATGTGAGGTTGTCAAAAGAACACAGGAGGCAGCTTGAATGGGGCTCACACTGCCTAAATCTGCACAATATGAGGATTAGAATAGATAATGATTTAGAACATTCCCTAGGATAAATCATATGTTGCACCACAAAGCAAGCCTTAACAAACTTAAGATTGAAATCATGTCTACTATCCAAAATGGTACAAAACTAGAAACAGGAAGAAAACTGAAAAATCCACATATACGTGGCAACTAAACAATACGCTGCTGAACAGCCAATGTGTCAAAGAAGAAATCAAAAGAGAAATTAGAAAGTATCTTGAGACAAATGAAAATGAAAATACAACATACCAAAACATAATGGATGCAGCAAAAGCAGTTCTAAGAGGGACATTTATAACAATAAATGCCTACATAAGAAAAAAAAAAGAGATATCAAATAAACAACCTAACTTTATACCTCAAGGAATTAGGAAAAGAAGAACACAGTAAGCCCAAAGTTAGCAGAAGGAAGGAAATAAAGAATAGAGCATAAATAAATGAAATAGAGACTAGAAAGACAATAGAAAAAAATCAATGAAACAAAGAGTTGTTTTTTTTTTGGAAAGAAACAAAATTAAGAAGCCTTTATCTACACTAACCAAGAAAAAAGAGAGGATTCAAATAAACAAAATTATAAATGAAAGAGGAGACATTACAACTGGCACTACAGAATTACAAAGGATCATAAGAGGCTACTATGAACAATTATATACCAAAAAATTGGATAACCTACAAGACATAATTCCTAGAAACACACAAATTACCAAGACTGAATCATGAAGATATAGAAAACTTGAACCAATAATGACTAAGGATACTGAAGCAATAATCAAAACCCTCCCCCAAAATGAAAGCCCTGAACCAGATGGTTTCACTGGTGAATTCTACCAAAATTTAAAGAAGAATTAATGCCAATCCTACTAAATTCTTCCAAAAAATTAAAAAGGAGAGAATATTCCCAAACTTATTTTGTGAGGCCAGCATTACCTTGATACCAAAGCCAGATAAGGACATTACAAGAAAAGAAAACAATGGGCCAATATCCCTGATGAATACAGATGCAAAATACAAGGATATATTGTACAACACAGGGATATTTTATAATAACTATAAATGGAGTATAACCATTAAAAACTGTGAATCACTATGTTGTACACCTATAACTTATATAATATTGTACATTGGCTATATGTCAATAAAAAATAAAGTCTTTTAAATGAAAAAAATTCTCAACAAATTCTAACAAACTAAATTCAACAGCACATTAAAAGGATCATACACCATGACCAAGTGGCATTTTTCCCTGGGATGGAAGGATGGTTCAACATATGCAAATGAATAAATGTGATACACCACATTAATAGAATGAAGGACAGATGCAGAAATAGCATTCGACAAAATTCAACATCCTTTAATGATAAAAGCTCTCAACAAATTTGATATAGAAGGAACATGCCTCAACATAATAAAGGCCATATATGACAAGCCCACAGCTAACATCATACTCAAGGGTGAAAAGCTGAAAACTTATCCTCTAAAATTAAGAACAAGACAAGTGTGCCCACTCTCACCATTTCTATTTAAAGTAGTACTGGAAGTCCTAGCCAGAGAAATTGGGCAAGAAAAACAAATAAAAGGTATTCAAATCAGAAGAGAAGAAAAATTATCTTTTTTTACAGATGGCATGATTTGTAACATCACCAACAACTGTTAGAATGAACAAATGAATTCAGTAGTGTTGCAGGATACAAAATCAACCTTACAAAAGTCAGTTGCATTTCCATACACTGACAATAATATATCTGAAAGAGAAATAAAGAAAACAATCCCATCTACAATAGCATCAAAACCAATAAAATACTTAGGAATAAATTTAACCAAGGAGGTAAAAGATCTCTACACTGAAAACTGTAAGGAATTGATGAAAGAGATTGAAGAAGGCACAAATAAATAGAAATATATCCCACATTAGTGAATCAGAAGAATTAATATTTTTAAAATGTACGTATTACCCAAAGCCATCTATAGATTCTCTATTAAAATTCCAGTGATATCTTTCACAGAAATACAAAAATCAATCCTAAATTTGCATAGGACCATAAATGATCCTGAGTAACCAAAGCAATCTTGAGAAAGAAGAGCAAAACTGGAGGCATCACACTTCCTAATTTCAAAATATACTAAAAAGCTCTAATAATCAAAACAGTATAGTACTGGCATAAAAACATACATATAGACCAATGGAATACAATTTAGACCCCAGAAATAAACACATGCATATATGTTCAACTAATATTTAACATGGAATATAGAAATATACAATGGGGAAAAGGCAGTCAATAAGTGGTGTAGGGAAATGGATATTCACATACAAAAGAATGAAATTGCACCCGTATCTTATACCACTCACAAAAATTAACTCAGAATGGATTAAAGACTTAAATGTAAGACCCAAAACCATAAATCTCCTGGAAGAAAACATAAGGAAAAGCTCTTTTACATTGGTCTTGTCAATAAGATTTTGGAAACGACACCAAAAGCACAAGCAACAAAAGCAAAAATTAAAATTTGGAACTACATCAAACTAAAAAGCATTTGCACAGCAAAAGAAAAAAATCAACAAAATGAAAAGTCAAACTACAGAATGGGAGGAAATTTTTGGAAACCATATATCAGATAAGGGGTTTATACCCAAAATATATAAGGAACTCATATAACTCAATAGCAAAACAAACAAACAAAACAAAACAACAACAAAAAACCCGGATTTGGTTCAAGATGGCATAGAAGGACATGCTCTCACTCTCTCTTTCGAGAACACCGGAATCACAACTAACTGCTGAACAATCATCGACAGGAAGACACTGGAACTCACCAAAAAAGATATCCCACATGCAAAGACAAAGGAGAAGCCGCAATGAGATGGTAGGAGGGGCACTATCACAATAAAATCAAATCCCATAACTGCTGGGTGGGTGACTCACAAACTGGAGAACACTTATACCACAGAAGTCCACCCACTGGAGTGAAGGTTCTGAGCACCCCGTCAGGCTTCCCAACCTGGGAGTCTGGCTACCAGAGGAGGAATTCCTAGAGAATCAGACTTTGAAGGCTAGTGGGATTTGATTGCAGGACTTCAGCAGGACTGGAAGAAACAGAGACTCCAGTCTTGGAGAGCACACACAAAGTAGTGTGCACATCGGGACCCAGGAGAAGGAGCAGTGACATCATAGGAGACTGAACCAGACCTACCTGCTAGTGCTGGAGGGTCTCCTACAGAGGCAGGGGGCAGCTGTGGCTAACCAAGGGCCAAGGACACTGGCAGCAGAAGTTCTGGGAAGTACTCCTTGGCATGAACCCTCCCAGAGTCCGTCATTAGCCCCAACAAAGACACCGGGTAGGCTCCAGTGTTGGGTTGCCTCAGGCCAAACAACCAACAAGGAGGGAACCCAGCCCCACCCATCAGCAGACAAGCAGATTAAAGTTTTACTGAACTCTGCCCACCAGAGCAACAGCCAGCTCGACCCACCACCAGTCCCTGCCATCAAGAAACTTCCACAAGCCTCTTAGATAGCCTCATCCACCAGAGGGCAGACAGCAGAAGCAAGAAGAACTACAGTCCTGCAGCCTGTGAAACAAAAAACACATTCACAGAAAGATAGACAAGATGAAAAGGCAGAGGGCTATGTACCAGATGAAGGAACAAGATAAAACCCCAGAAAAACAACTAAATGAAGTGGAGATAGGCAACCTTCCAGAAAAGAATTCAGAATAATGATAGTGAAGATGATCCAGGACCTCGGAAAAAGAATGGAGGCAAAGATCGAGATGATGCAAGAAATGTTTAACAAAGATCTAGAAGAATTAAAGAACAAACAGAGATGAACGATACAATAAATGAAATGAAAATACACTAGAAGGAATCAATAGCAGAATAACTGAGGCAGAAGAATGGATAAGTGACCTGGAAGACAGAATAGTGGAATTCACTGCTTTGGAACAGAATAAAGAAAAAAGAATGAAAAGAAATGAAGACAGCCTAAGAGACCTCTGGGACAACATTAAACACAACAACATTCACATTATAGGGGTCCCAGAAGGAGAAGAGAGAGAGAAAGGACCAGAGAAAATATTTGAAGAGATTATAGTCGAAAACTTCCCTAACATGGGAAAGGAAATAGCCACCCAAGTCCAGGAAGTGCAGGGAGTCCCATACAGGATAATCCCAAGGAGAAACACACCAAGACACATAGTAATCAAACTGGCAAAAATTAAAGACAAAGAAAAATTATTGAAAGCAGCAAGGGAAAAACGACAAATAACATAACATACAAGGGAACTCCCGCAAGGTTAACAGCTGATTTCTCAGTAGAAACTCTACAAGCCAGAAGGGAGTGGCATGATATACTTAAAGTGATGAAAGGGAAGAATCTACAACCAAGATTACTCTACCCAGCAAGGGTCTCATTCAGATTCGATGGAGAAATCAAAAGCTTTACAGAAAAGCAAAAGCTAAGAGAATTCAGCACCACCAAACCAGCTCTACAACAAATGCTAAAGGAAGTTCTCTAAGTGGGAAACACAAGAGAAGAAAAGGACCTACAAAAGCAAACCCAATTAAGAGAATGGTCATAGGAACATACATATCGATAATTACCTTAAACGTGAATGGATTAAATGCTCCAACCAAAAGACACAGGCTTGCTGAATGGATACAAAAAGAAGACCCAAATATATGCTGTCTACAATAGACCCACTTCAGACGTAGGGACACATACAGAATGAAAGTGAGGGGACAGAAAAAGATATTCCATGCAAATGGAAATCAAACGAAAGCTGGAGTAACAATACTCATATCAGACAAAATAGACTTTAAAATAAAGAATGTTACAAGAGACAAGGAAGGACACTATATAATGATCAGGGGATCAACCCAAGAAGAAGATAATAACAATTATAAATATATATGCACCCAACATAGGAGCACCTACTTAAGGCAACTGCTCACATCTCTAAAAGAGGAAATTAACAGACACAAAAATAGTGGGGGACTTTAACACCTCACTTACACCAATGGACAGATCATCCAAACAGAAAATTAATAAGGAAACAGAAGCTTTAAATGACACAATAGACCAGATAGATTTAATTGATATTTATAGGACATTCCATCCAAAAACAGCAGATTACACTTTCTTCTCAAGTGCGCACAGAACATTCTCCAGGATAGATCACAGCTTGGGTCACAAATCAAGCCTCAGTAAATTTAAGATTGAAATCATATCAAGCATCTTTTCTGCCCACAACACTATGAAATTAGAAATCAATTACAGGGAAAAAAAACGTTAAAAACACAAACACATTGAGGCTAAACAATACGTTACTAAATAACCAAGAGATCACTGAAGAAATCAAAGAGGAAATCAAAAAATACCTAGAGACAAATGACAATGAAAACACGATGATCCAAAACCTATGGGATGCAGCAAAAGCAGTTCTAGGAGGGAAATTTATAGCTATACAAGCCTATCTCAGGAAACAAGAAAAATCTCAAGTGAGCAATCTAACGTTACACCTAAAGGAACTAGAGAAAGAAGAACAAACAAAACCCAAAGTTAGCAGAAGGAAAGAAATCATAAAGATCAGAGCAGAAATAAATGAAATAGAAACAAAGTAAACAATAGATCAATAAAAGTAAAAGCTGGTTCCTTGAGAAGTTAAACAAAAAGATAAACAATTAGCCAGACTCATCAAGAAAAAGAGGGAGAGGACTCAAATCAATAAAATTAGAAATGAAAAGGGAGAAGTTACAACAGACACGGCAGATATACAAAGCATCCTAAGAGAATATTACAAGCAACTCTATGCCAATAAAAAGGACAACCTGTAAGAAATGGACAAATTCTTAGAAAGGTGTAACCTTCCAAGGCTAAACCAGGAAGAAATAGAAAATATGCACAGACAAATCACAAGTAATGAAATTGAAACTGTGATTAAAAATCTTCCAACAAACAAAAGTCCAGGACCAGATGGCTTCACAGGTGAATTCTATCAAACATTTAGAGAAGAGCTAAAACCCATCCTTCTTAAACTCTTCCAAAAAATTGCAGAGGAAGGAAAGCTCCCAAACTCATTCTATGCGGACATCTCACCCTGATACCAAAACTAGAAAAAGATGTCACAAAGAAAGAAAATAACACACTAATATCACTGATGAACATTGATGCAAAAATCCTCAACAAAATACTAGCAAACAGAATCCAACAACACAGTAAAAGGATCATACACCATGATCAAGTGGGATTTATCCCAGAGATGCAAGGATTCTTCAATATGCGCAATCAATCCATGTGATACACCATACTAACAAATTGAAGAAAAAAACCCATATGACCATCTCAATGGATGCAGCAAAAGCTTTTGACAGAATTCAACACCCATTTATGATAAAAACTCTCCAGAAAGTGGGCATAGAGGGAACCTACCTCAACATAATAAAGGCCATATATGACAAACTCACAGCCAACATCATTCTCAATGGCGAAAAACTGAAAGCATTTCCTCTAAGATCAGGAACAAGACAAGGATGTCCACTCTCACCACTATTATTCAATATAGTTTTGGAAGTCCTAGCCACAGCAATCATAGAAGAAAAAAAAAAGGAATCCAAATTGGAAAAGAAGAAGTAAAACAGCCACTATTTGCAGATGACATGCTACTATACATAGAGAATCCTAAAGATGCCACCAGAAAACTACTAGAGCTAATCAATGAATTGGTAAAGTTGCAGGATACAAAATTAATGCACAGAAATCTCTTGCATTCCTACTAATGATGAAAAATATGAAAGAGAAATTAAGGAAACACTCCCATTTACCATTGCAACAAAAAGAATAAAATACCTAGGAATAAACCTATCTAAGGAGACAAAAGACCTGTATGCAGAAAACTATAAGACACTGATGAAAGAAAATAAAGATGATACAAACAGATGGAGAGATATACCATGTTCTTGGATTGGAAGAATCAATATTGTGAAAAAATCAATATTGTGAAAAACTATACTACCCAAAGCAATCTACAGATTCAAAGCAATCCCTATCAAATTACCAATGGCATTTTTTTACAGAACTAGAACAAAAAATCTTAAAACTTGTATGGAGACACAAAAGACCCCGAATAGCCAAAGTGGTCTTGAGGGAAAAAAACGGAACTGGAGGAGTCAGACTCCCTGACTTCAGCCTATACTACAAAGCTACAGTAATCAAGACAATATGGTACTGGCACAAAAACAGAAATATAGATCAATGGAGCAGGATAGAAAACCCAGAGATAAACCCACGCACCTATGGTCAACTAATCTATGACAAAGGATGCAAGGATATACAGTGGAGAAAAGACAGTCTCTTCAATAAGTGGTGCTGGGAAAACTGGACAGCTACATATAAAAGAATGAAATTAGAACACTCCCTAACAGCTACAAGAAAATAAACTCAAAATGGATTAGAGACCTAAATATAAGTCCAGGCACTATAAAACTCTTAGAGGAAAACATAGGAAGAACACTCTTTGACATAAATCACAGCAAGATATTTTTATATCCACCTCCTAGATTAATGGAAATAAAAACAAAAATAAACAAATGGGACCTAGTGAAACTTAAGAGCTTTTGCACAGCAAAGGAAACCATAAACAAGACAAAAAGACAACCCTCAGAATGGGAGAAAATATTTGCAAATGAATCATCAGACAAAGGATTAATCTCCAAAATATATAAACAGCTCATGCAGCTCAATATTAAAAAAACAAACAACCCAATCCAAAAAAGGGCAGAAAACCTAAATAGACATTTCTCCAAAGAAGACATACAGATGGCCAAGAAGCACATGAAAAGCTGCTCAACATCACTAATTATTAGAGAAATGCAAATCAAAACTACAATGAGGTATCACCTCACACCAGTTAGAATGGGCATCATCAGAAAATCTACAAACAACAAATGCTGGAGAGGGTGTGGAGAAAAGGGAACCCTCTTGTACTGTTGGTGGGAATGTAAATTGATACAGCCACTATGGAGAACAGTATGGAAGTTCCTTAAAGAACTAAAAGTAGAATTACCATATGACCCAGCGATCTCACTCCTGGGCATATACCCAGAGAAAACCACATTTCAAAAAGACACATGCACCCCAATGTTCATTGCAGCACTTTTTACAATAGCCAGGTTATGGAAGCAACCTAAATGCCCATTGACAGATGAATGGATAAAGAAGTTGTGGTACATATATACAATGGAATATTACTCAGCCATAAAAAGGACTGAAATTGGGTCATTTTTAGAGATGTGGATGCATCTAGAGACTGTCATACAGAGTGAAGTAAGTCAGAGAGAAAAATAAATATCGTATATTAACGCATATATGTGGAACCTAGAAAATGGTACAGATGAACTGGTTTGCAGAGGAGAAATTGAGACATAGAAGTAGAGAAAAAACGTATGGCCACCAAGGGGGGAAAGTGGCAGTGGGTGGGGGTCGTGGTGTGATGAATTGGGAGATTGGGATTGACAAGTATACACTGATGTGTATAAAATGGATGACTAATAATAAATAAATAAATAAGTAAACATTAAAAAAAAGAAAAAAAAAACAACAAAAAACCCAACAAGTAATCAAATTTATAATGGGTAGAGGAACTGAGTAGGCAATTTTTCAAAGACAAACAAATGGCAAACAGGTACATAAAAAGCTGCTTGATATCACTAATCATACAGGAAATGCAAATCAAAACCACAATGAGATATCACTTCACATCTGTTAGAATGGCTATTATAAAAAAAGGCAATAGATAAGAAACATTGTCAAGGGTGTGGGGAAAAGGGAACACAAGTGCACTGTTGTTGGGAATGTAAATTTGTACAACCACTATGCAAAACAGAATGGAGGTTCCTCAAGAAATTAAAAAGAGAGCTACCATATGATCCAGCAATCCCACTTCTGGGTATATATTAAAAGAAATGAAATCAAGGTCTCCAAGAGATCTGCCCCCACCTGTTCATTTCAGCATTAGGCACAATAGCCAAGATTTGGAAACAACCTAAGTGTCCATCCTCAGATGAATGGATAAAGAAAATGTGTCACATGCCCACACACACAATGGAATATTACTCAGCCATAAAAAATAAGGAATTCCTGTCATCTGCATCAACATAGAAAGACTTTGAGGACATTACGCTAAGTGAAATAAGCCATACAGAGAAAGCCAAATACTTATGATCTCATTCATATGTGGAATCCTACAAAAAGCCAAACTCAGAAACGAAGTATATAATGGAGGTTGCCAGGGGTTAGGGGATGGGGGAAATGGGTAGATGTTGGTCAAAGGTTACAAACTTCCAATTATAAGATGAATAAGTCTGTGGATCTAATATTCATGATGGTGACTATAGTTAACAATATTGTACTAAATATTTGAAAGTTGCTAAGAGACTAGATCTGAAATGTTCTCACCACACACACAAAATGTAATTGTGTGAGGTGATAGATGTGTTAATTAACCTTATCTTGTAATCATTTTAAAATATACATGTGTGGGAGAGACCTTCAAGATGGTGGAGGAGTAAGACGTAGAGATCACCTTCCTCCCCACCAATACATCAGAAATACATCTACATGTGGAACAACTCCTACAGAGCACCTACTGAACGCTGGCAGAAGACCTCAGACTTCCCAAAAGGCAAGAAACTCCCCACATACCTGGGTAAGGCAAAAGGAAAAAGAAAAAAAAAGACAAAAAATTAGGGACGGGACCTGCACCACTGGGAGGGAGCTGTGAAGGAGGAAAAGTTCCCACACACTAAGAAGCCCCTTCACTGGCTGAGATGGGGGATGGCAGGGGGGAAGCTTCAGATCCAAGGAGGAGATCACAGCAATAGGGGTGCAGAGAGCAAAGCGGAGAGATTCCTGCACAGAGGATCACTGCCAACCAACACTCACCAGCCTGAGAGGCTTATCTGCTCACCTGCCAGAGCAGGTGGGGGCTGGGAGCTGAGGCTCTGGCTTTGGAGGTCAGATCCCAGGGAGAGAACTGGGGTTGGCTGTGTGAACACAGCCTGAAGGGGGCTAGTGTGCCACAGCTAGCCAGGAGGGAGTCCGGGAAAAAGTCTGGACCTGTCTAAGAGGCAAGAGACCATTGTTTTGGGGTGAGTGAGGAGAGGGGATTCAGAGCACTGCCTAAACAAGCTCCAGAGAAGGGCACAAGCCGCGGCTATCAGCCCGGACCCCAGAGACGGGCATGAGACGCTAAGGCTGCTGCAGCCACCAAGAAGCCTGTGTGCAAGCACAGTCACTATCCACACCTCCCCTCCCGGGAGCCTGTGCAGCCCGCCACTGCCAGGGTCCCATGATCCAGGGACAACTTCCCCGGGAGAACGCACGGCTCGCCTCAGGCTGGTGCAATGTCACGCCGGCCTCTGCCGCTGCAGGCTCACCCCGCAATCCTTACCCCTCCCTCCGCCTGACCTGAGTGAGCCAGAGCCCCCTAATCAGCTGCTACTTTAACCCCGACTTGTCTGAGCGAAGAACAGACGCTCTCAGGTGACCTACACGCAGAGGCTGGGCCAAATCCAAAGCTGAACCCTGGGAGCTGTGGGAACAAAGAAGAGAAAGGGAAATCACTACCAGCAGCCTCAGGAGCAGCAGATTAAATCTCCACAATCAACTTGATGTACCCTGCATCTCTGGAATACCTGAATAGACAATGAATCATCCCAAAATTGAGGTGGTGGACATTGGGAGCAACTGCATAATTGGGGTTTGCTTTCTGCATATAATTTGTTTCTGGTTTTATGTTTATCTTACTTTAGTATTTAGAGTTTATTATCATTGGTAGATTTGTTTATTGATTTGGTTACTCTCTCCCTTTTTAAAAAATATATAGATATATATATATATTTCTCCTTTTTCTCTTTTTGTGAGTATGTACGTGTATGCTTCTGTGTGTGATTTTGTCTGTATAGCTTTGTTTTACCATTTCTCCTAGGGTTCTGTCTGTCTTTTTTTGTATAGTTTTTAGCGCTTGTTATCATTGGTGGATTTGTTTTTTGGTTTGGTTGCTCTCTTCTTTCTTTCTTTTGTTTTTTTCTTTTTATATTAATTTTTAATTTTTTAGTTTTTAATAATTTTTATTTCGTATTTTAATAACTTTATTTTATTTTATTTTTTTCTTTCTTTCTTTTTTTCTCCCTTTTCTTCTGAGCCATGTGGCTGACAGGGTCTTGGTGCTGGGGCCTGGTGTCAGACCTGTGCCACTGAGGTGGGAGAGCTGAGTTCAGGACATTGATCCACCACAGACCTCCCGGCTCCTCATAATACGAATCAGCAAAACTTCTCCCAGAGATCTCCATCTCAATGCTAAGACCCAGCTCCACTCAACGACCAGCAGGTTACAGTGCTGGACACCCTTTGCCAAACAACTATGAAGACAGGAACACAACCCGACCCATCAGCAGGGAGGCTGCCTAAAATCATAAGAAGGTCACAGACATCCCAAAACACAACACCAAATGCAATCCTGCCTACGAGAAAGACAACATCCAGCCTCATCCACCAGAACACAGGCACTAGTCCCCTCCACCAGGAAGCCTACACAACCCACTGAACCAATCTTACACACTGGGGGCAGACAACAAAAACAACGGGAACTACGAACATGCAACCTGCAAAAAGGAGACACCAAACACAATAACTAAAGCAAAATGGGAAGACAGAGAAATATGCAGCAGATGAAGGAGCAAGGCAAAAACCCACCACACCAAACAAATGAAGAGGAAATAGGCAGTCTACCTGAATAAGAATTCAGAGTATTGATAGTAAAGATGATCCAAAATCCTGGAAATAAAATGGAGAAAATACAAGAAACGTTTAACAAAGAACTAGAAGAACTAAAGAGCAAGCAAATAATGATGAACCACACAATAAATGAAATTAAAAATTCTCTAGAAGGAATCAATAGCAGAATAACTGAGGCAGAAGAACGGATAAATGACCTGTATGATAAAATAGTGGAAATAACTACTGCAGAGCAGAATAAAGAAAATAGAATGAAAAGAATTGAAGACAGTCTCAGAGACCTCTGGGACAATAACTAAAGGCACAAAGATTCGAATTATAGGGGTCCCAGAAGAAGAAGAGAAAAAGAAGGGACTGAGAAAATATTTGAAGAGATGATAGTTGAAAACTTCCCTAATATGGGAAAGGAAATAGTCAATGAAGTCCAGGAAGCACAGAGAGTCCCATATGGGATAAATCCAAGGAGAAACACACCAAGACACATATTAATCAAACTATCAAAAATTAAATACAAAGAAAAAATATTAAAAGCAGAAAGGGAAAAACAACAAATAACATACGAGGGAATCCCCATAAGGTTAACAGCTGAACTTTCAGCAGAAACTCTGCAAGCCAGAAGGGAGTGGCAGGACATACTTAAAGTGGTGAAAGAGGAAAACCTACAAACAAGATGACTCTACCCAGCAAGGATCTCATTCAAATTCGACAGAGAAATTAAAACCTTTATAGACAAGCAAAAGCTAAGAGAATTCAGCACCACCAAACCAGCTTTACAACAAATGCTAAAGGAACTTCTCTAGGTAGGAAACACAAGAGGAGGAAAAGACCTACAATAACAAACCCAAAACGATTAAGAAAATGGTAACAGGAACATACATATCGATAACTACCTGAAATGTAAACGGATTAAATGCTCCAACCAAAAGACACAGAATGGCTGAATGGATACAAAAACAAGGCCCATATATATGTTGTCTACAAGAGACCCACTTCAGACCCAGGGACACATACAGACTGAAAGTGAGGGGATGGAAAAAGATATCCCATGCAAATGGAAATCAAAAGAAAGCTGGTGTAGCAAGTCTCATATCAGACAAAATAGACTTTTAAATAAAGACTATTACAAGAGACAAAGAAGGACACTACATAATGATCAAGGGGCCAATCCAAGAAGAAGATATAACAATTGTAAGTATTTATGCACCCAACATACGAGCACCTCAATACATAAGGCAAATGCTAACAGCAAGAACAGGGGAAATCGACAGTAATACAATCCTAGTACCCACTTTCACCAATGAACAGATTATCCAAAGTGAAACTAAATAAGGAAACACAAGCTTTAAATGATACATCAAACAAGATGGACTTATTTGATATTTATAGGACATTCCATCCAAAAAAAAAACAGAATACACTTTCTTCTCAAGCGCTCATGGCACATTCTCCAGGATAGATCACATCTTGGGTCACAAATCGAGCCTTGGTAAATTTAAGAAAATTGAAATCGTATCAAGTGTCTTTTCCGACCACAATGCTATCAATTACAGGGAAAAATGTGTAAAAAATACAAACACATGGAAGCTAAACAATACGGTACTAAATAACCAAGAGGTCACTGAAGAAATCAAAGAGGAAATCAAAAAATACCTAAAAACAAATGACAATGAAAACACGATGACACAAAACCTATGGGATGCAGCAAAAGGACTTCTAAGAGGGAAGTTTATAGCAATACAATACAACCTCAAGAAACAAGAAACATCTCAAATACATAACGTAACCTTACACCTGACACAATTAGAGAGAGAAGAACCAAAAAACCCCAAAGTTAGCAGAAGGAAAGAAATCATAAGATCAGATCAGAAAAAAATGAAAAAGAAATGAAGGAAACAATAGCAAAAATCAATAAAACTAAAAGCTGGTTCTTTGAGAAGATAAACAAAATTGATAAACCATTAGCCAGACTCATCAAGAAAAAAGGGAGAAGACTCAAGTCAATAGAATTAGAAATGAAAAAGGACAAGTAACAACTGACACTGGAGAAATACAAAGGATCATGAGAGATTACTCCAAGCAACTATATGCCAATAAAATGGACAACCTGGAAGAAATGGACAAATTCTTAGAAAAGCACAACCTTCCGAGACTGAACCAGGAAGAAATAAAAAATATAGACAGATCATTCACAAGCACTGAAATTGAGACTGTGATTAAAAATCTAGCAAAGAAAAGCCAAGGACTAGATGGCTTCACAGGCGAATTCTATCAAACATTTTGAGAAGAGCTAACACCTATCCTCAAACTCTTCCAAAATATAGCAGAGGGAGGAACACTCCCAAACTCATTCTACGAGGGCACCATCACCCTGATACGAAAGCCAGAAAAAGATGTCACAAAGAAAGAAAACTACAGGCTAATATCAATGACGAACATAGATGCAAAAATCCTCAACAAAATACTAGCAAACAGAATCCAACAGCACATTAAAAGGATCGTACACGATGATCAAGTGGGGTTTATCTCAGGAATGAAGAATTCTTCAATATAGGCAAATCAAACAATGTGATACACCATATTAACAAATTGAAGGAGAAAAACCATATGATCATCTCAATAGATGCAGAAAAACTTTTGACAAAATTCAAGACCCATTTATGATAAAAACTCTCCAGAAAGTAGGCGTAGAGGGAACTTACCTCAACATAATAAAGGCCATATATGACAAACCCACAGCCAACATAGTCCTCAATGGTGAAAAACTGAAACCATTTCCACTAAGATCAGTAACAAGACAAGGTTGCCCACTCTCACCACTATTACTCAACATAGTTTTGGAAGTTTTAACCACAGCCACCATCAGAGAAGAAAAAGAAATAAAAGGAATCCAAATCGGAAAAGAAGAAGTAAAGCTGTCACTGTTTGCAGATGACTTGATACTATACATAGAGAATCCTAAAGACTCTACCAGAATGAATGAATGAATGAATTTGGTAAAGTAGCAGGATACAAAATTAATGCACAGAAATCTCTCACATTCCTATACACTAATGATGAAAAATCTGAAAGAGAAATTAAGGAAACACTCCCATTTACCATTGCAACAAAAAGAATAAAATATCTAGGAATAAACCTACCTAAGGAGACAAAAGACCTGTATGCAGAAAACCGTAAGACACTGATGAAAGAAATTAAAGATGATACAAACAGATGGAGAGATATACCATGTTCTTGGATTGGAAGAATCAACATTGTGAAAATGACTATACTACCCAAAGGAATCTACAAATTCAATGCAATCCCTATCAAACTACCAATGTCTTTTTTCACAAAACTAGCACAAAAAATTTCACAATTTGTATGGAAACACAAAAGACCCCGAATAGCCAAAGCAATCTTGAGAAAGAAAAATGGAACTGGAGGAATCAGGATCCTGGACTTCAGACTATACTACAAAGCTACAGTAATCAAGACAGTATTGTACTGGCACAAAAACAGAAATATAGATCAATGGAACAGGGTAGAAATCCCAGAGATAAAGCCACATGCATATGGTCACCTTATCTTTGATAAAGGAGGCAAGAATATACAATGGAGAAAAGACAGCCTCTTCAATAAGTGGTGCTGGGAAAACTGGACAGATACATGTAAAGGAATGAAATTAGAACACTCCCTAACACCATACACAAAAATAAACTCAAAATTGTTTAATGTCCTAAATGTAAGGCCAGACACGATAAAAGAAGACATAGGCGGAACACTCTATGACATAATCACAGCAAGATCTTTTTTGACCCACCTCCTAGAGAAATAGAAATGAAAACAAATAAACAAATGGGACCTAATGAAACTTGTAAGCTTTTGCACAGCAAAGGAAACCATAAACAAGACCAAAAGACAACCCTCAGAATGGGGGAAAATATTTGCAAATGAAGCAACTGACAAAGGATTATTCTCCAAAATTTACCAGCAGCACATGAAGCTCAATATCAAAAAACCAAAAAACCCAATCCAAAAATGGGCAGAAGACCTAAATAGACATTTCTCCAAAGAAGATATACCGATTGCCAACAAACACATGAAAGGATGCTCAATCACTAATCAGTAGAGAAATGCAAACCAAAACTACATTGAGGTATCACCTCATACGAGTCAGAATGGCCATCATGAAGAAATCTAGAAACAATAAATGCTGGAGAGGATGTGGAGAAAAGGGAACCCTCTTGCACTGTTTGTGGGAATGTAAATTGATACAGCCACTCTAGGGAACAGTATGGAAGTTCCTTAAAAAATTAAAAATAGAACTACAGTACGACCCAGCAATCCCATTACTGGGCATATACCCTGAGAAAACCATAATGCAAAAAGAGTCATGTACCCCAATGTTCATTGCAGCTGTATTTACAATAGCCAGGACATGGATGCAACCTAAGTGTCCACTGACAGATGAATACATAAAGAAGATGTGGCACATATATACAATGGAATATTGCTCAGCCATAAAAAGAAATGAAATTGAGTTATTTGTAGTGAGGTGGATGGACCTAGAGTCTGTCATACAGAGTGAAGTAAGTCAGAAAGAGAAAAACAAATACCGTATGCTAACACATATATATGGAATCTTAAAAAAAAAAAAAGGATTCTGAAGAACCTAGGGGTAGGACAGGAATAAAGATGCAGACGTAGAGAATGGACTTGAGGACACGGGGAGGGGGAAGGGTAAGCTGGGACGAAGTGAGAGAGTGGCATGGACATATATACACTACCAAATGTAAAATAGATAGCTAGTGGGAATCAGCCACATAGCACAGGGAGATCAGCTTGGAGCTTTGTGACCACCTAGATGGGTGGGATAGGGAGCGTGGGAGGGAAACGCTAGAGGGAGGAGATATGGGGATATATGTATATGTATAGCTGATTCACTTTGTTATAAAGCAGAAACTAACACACCATTGTAAAGCAATTATACTCCAATAAAGATGTTAAATAAATATATACATATGTGGCAAATTATCACATTGTACACCTTAAAGTTATACAGTGTTGTATGTCAATTATATCTGAATTAAACTGGAAAAAATAAAATAAAATAAGGAGGAAATAAAAAACCAAAATGAGAATAAATAATAATAATGATGTTTTATATCTAATTGAATATAATAAGAATCTGTGAATCTGTAGTATAAATAAATAAATACATAAATAAAAGAAAAGCTCTTCCTTACAGAAGAGTGCTATCTAATAAATATAGAAGAAATGTTGGAGTTTGAAAAGCACCATTTTTTTTTTTTTTAAAACATCTTTATTGAAGTATAATTGCCTTACAATGGTGTGTTAGCTTCTGCTTTATAACAAAGTGAATCAGTTATACATATACAATATGTTCCCATTTCTCTTCCCTCTTGCATCTCCCTCCCTCCCACCCTCCCCATCCCACCCCTCTAGGTGGTCAAAAAGCACCGAGCTGATCTCCCTGTGCTATGCGGCTGCTTCCCACTAGTTATCTATTTTACATTTGGTAGTGTATATATGTCCATGACACTCTCTTACCCTGTCACATCTCACCCCACCCCCTCCCCATATCCTCAAGTCCATTCTCTAGTAGGTCTGTGTCTTTATTCCCGTCTTGCCACTAGGTTCTTCATGGCCTTTTTTTTTTTTTTTTCCTTAGATTCCGTATATATGTGTTAGCATACTGTATTTGTTTTTCTCTTTCTGACTTACTTCACTCTGTATGACAGACTCTAACTCCATCCACCTCATTACAAATACCTCCATTTCATTTCTTTTTATGGCTGAGTAATATTCCATTGTATATATGTGCCACATCTTCTTTATCCATTCATCTGTCGATGGACATTTAGGTTGCTTCCATGTCCTGGCTATTGTAAATAGAGCTGCAATGAACATTTTGGTACATGACTCTTTTTGACCTATGGTTTTCTCAGGGTATATGCCCAGTATTGGGATTGCTGGGTCGTATGGTAGTTCTATTTGTAGTTTTTTCAGGAACCTCCATACTGTTCTCCATAGTGGCTGTATCAATTTACATTCCCACCAACAGTGCAAGAGTGTTCCCTTTCCTCCACACCCTCTCCAGCATTTATTGTTTCTAGATTTTTTGATGATGGCCATTCTGACCAGTGTGAGATGATATCTCATTGTAGTTTTGATTTGCATTTCTCTAATGATTAATGATGTTGAGCATTCTTTCATGTGTCTGTAGGCCATCTGTATATCTTCTTTGGAGAAATGTCTATTTAGGTCTTCTGCCCATTTTTGGATTGGGTTGTTGGTTTTTTTGTTATTGAGCTGCATGAGCTGCTTGTAAATCTTGGAGATTAATCCTTTGTCAGTTGCTTCATTTGCAAATATTTTCTCCCATTCTGATGGTTGTCTTTTGGTCTTGTTTATGGTTTCCTTTGCTGTGCAAAAGCTTTTAAGTTTCATTAGGTCCCATTTGTTTATTTGTGTTCTTATTTCCATTTCTCTGGGAGCTGGGTCAAAAAGAATCTTGCTGTGATGTATGTCATAGAGTGTTCTGCTTATGTTTTCCTCTAAGAGTTTGATAGTGTCTGCCCTTACACTTAGGTCTTTAATCCATTTTGAGTTTATTTTTGTGCATGGTGTCAGGGAGTGTTCTAATTTCATACTTTTACATGTACCTGTCCAATTTTCCCAGCACCACTTATTGAAGAGGCTGTCTTTTCTCCACTGTGTATTCTTGCCACCTTTATCAAAGATAAGGTGACCATATGTGTGTGGGTTTATCTCTGGGCTTTCTATCCTGTTCCATTGATCTATATTTCTGTTTTTGTGCCAGTACCAAACTGTCTTGATTACTGAAGCTTTGTAATATAGTCTGAAGTCAGGGAGCCTGATTCCCCCAGCTCCATTTTTCGTTCTCAAGATTGCTTTGGCTATTCGGGGTCTTTTGTGTTTCCATACAAATTGTGAAATTTTTTGTTCTAGTTCTGTGAAAAATGCCAGTGGTAGTTTGATAGGGACTGCATTGAATCTGTAGATTGGAAAAGCACCATTTTGTACCTATTATGTAATAATTGTCAAAGACAAGAATCATCATTGAACACTAAAATTGCTACATGGAAGTTTTATGATCAAAGGAATATGTACATATTCTCAAATTAGCTCCCCAAAGAAAACTTAACAGCTACAAAGGAAAGTAGTAAATTTACATTTGAGTAACCTATTGGACACCACTTTAACAAAGTGATCAGAATCAATATTGGGACAAACCTGCCTTTATGATATAATGAGAAAGACATGCTATCATTTTTGTGATGTTCCTGTCAAATTTGCCTAACCTTAGTTGAATCATGAGAAAGCAATCAGATAATCCCCAAATGATGGACACTGTACAAAATAATTAGCCCAAAGTTTTGAAAATTGTCAAGGTGTGGAAGACGAAGAAAGCCTGAGAAACTGTTCCAGAGTGAAGGAGTCTAAAGTGACATGTCAATTAAATACAATGCATGACCGTGAAATGGATCATTGATCAGGAAAAAATTCTATAAAAGGTATTAATGGGAAAATTGGTGTAGTTTGTATAAAATCTGTAGACTAAGTACAATAATGAAATATTTTATTTCATTATTTCATTATTTATTAATATTATTTTCATTTATGCACATTTCCTTATTTTGATAATTATACTTGTCCTTAGGAACCATGATAAATATATAGGCATAAAAGGGCATGAAGTCTGCAACTTATTCTCAAATGATTCAGAAAAAAATATAGTTACGTATGTGTGTAACTATTGACAGAGAGAGAGAGAGGGAGAAAGAGAGAATGATAAACCAAAGGTGGTAAAATATTAACAACTGGGGAATTCCTTGTACTATTCTTGCAACATATGTATAAGTTTGAAATTAACTAACATAAAAACGTTCCAAAAATCAGATGTACTCCTAATCCTACATCACAGGCTGCCTAAATGGGAGCATATGTTTACACCCACCCCCATACACACACACTCTAGAAAAAGAGTTTTACATACTGTTAATGTTGGAACTATCTGTTCCACCTTGGACGTGTATGTCAAATAAACAATGATGTCTGAAGCTTTTGAATATAGCTTTCAAATCAATTAGCTCCCAACCTAGTTACACATAAATATTAATAATAACACCACTATTTTGAGTCCTTACAGTGTACTAGGCACTGTTTTAAGTGCTTAAATTGACTAATTTAATCCTCACAGCAGCATTATGAATTATTCTCTGACATGAGCTAGGTGATACAGTTTTCCTAATTCCACAGTAGAGGAAGAAGAAGCACTTGCTGAGACATCTCAGGTTATATGCTGAAGGTTACACTGCTAGTAAGGGGTGGGGAGGGGATTTGAACCCAGGTGGTCTGGCCCTGTGCTCACGCTCTTTAACTTATTCACATTAATTCGACGGGATCTTCATAGTTTTTAAGAGCCCGGTAAACCAATATTTTCTACTATCTGCTACTGGGGTCAGGGATGAAGTCTGTTCCTTGAATACGCCATGCTATTTCTGGCCCCTGGGACCGCATACATGCTGTTCCTTTGCTTTGACAACTCTACCCACTTCTCCTTGGACTAACTCCTACTCATCCTTTATATCTGAATTTACTGGTCACTCAGGGAGATGACACATCCTAAACAAGGTTTATAGTCCCCTGCCATATGCTGCCAGTGCCATTCTCCTTCCAGAGGGAAGAATTCTGCCCATTACACGGTACACTCATCACAGTTGAAGATTATTTATTTATTTATTTATTGTCTGCCTTCCCAGCTGACTGTGAATTCCCTAAAAGTAAGGTCCATGTCTGCCTTTCTCAACCATGAAGTCCCAAATATCCACTGCACAGAAGTGCGAGGTCCAGAGATCCAAGAGGTGAGATCAGGTAGTTATGATGGGAGTACTAGGGCAATATAGGAGAAATTCGCCAACATCCTTTTCCTATTCACCTAGGTCTAGTTCAAACATGGATGTAAAGGTATAGTGAAAGGATTTCCTGGTATGGAAAATGATGGAGGATAAGATTTATTATCCTGAGTGAATCAAGATCACAATCAGAATTAGGGAAAGGTAAGCAGAATCTGAATTTGGGGGCAAATGATATAGAACACATTTTCTTATTCTTCAAGAACTATACCCAAGGGGAAAAAGATCCTCTTTTTTTCTGTTGGACTCTGCTTTGCCTGGATGTGATGCCTGAAACTGTTACTATAGATGAAACTAATATAACTGAAGTATTAACCAGATGCCAAGGACCTTCTTCCTGTACCATATGAAAACAAGAATCAGCTGCCTGCTGACTTCTGATGATGCTCCCAGAATTCTCTTCTGTGCATTTTGATGTCTACCAAAGATCCGTAACTGCACAGAGCTATGTCTGTTCCTACAAAATCCACCAGAGGGCGCAAAGTCACCGCTGTTACTAGGTACTACAAAAAGAACTGTTAGGGCTAACTTGAATAATTTATAGCTTATTTTTATAAGCTTTCCTAGCAGAGACCACCTAAGAAAGAAAGCATATTTGTGCCTTGGATGAGAGGACAAAAAGAAAATGATAAAAATGGCAATCTTGCTTCCTCTCCCAAGGGGTTTTGACTTGCTACTTCTCCATATTGGTGATGGCTTATACAAAGGACAGCATTAAAGGTTCTGCTGAACTGCAGCAGGTCTGTTTGGATCTCCACGTATTCTTTCCTAGGGAAAGCATGAAGAGTAGGCTTGGTTATAGAGCCTCATTCGTACAGAGCACCAGTCTGATTATCATACTGAGTGAAGTAAGCCAGACAAAGACAAATATCATTTATATGTGGAATCTAAAAAAAATGATACAAATGAACTTATCTACAAACCAGAAATAGACTCACAGATATAGAAAACAAACTTATGGTTACCAAAGGGGAAAGGGGCAGTGAGGGATAAATTAGGAGTTACGGATTAACAGATACACACTACTATATATATAAAATAGGTAAACAACAAAGACCTACTGTATGGCACAGGGAACTGTAGTCAATATTTGGTAATAACATATAATGGAAAAGAATATGAAAAAGAAAAAAATATATATATGAATCACTTTGCTGTAAACCTGAAACACAACATTGTAAATCAACTATACTTCAATTTAAAAATTACCAAAAAAAGAATCCAGAGGGCAAAGTCCCCTCCTGGGGCACAGAGCAGGGTGCAAAAGCATGGGGAATAAAGACATAACAGCAGAGCATGTTTAGGTAGTTGGCAGAAGTTTACCTAGTTTTGTCCAGGTAGGGATTGGGCTATATGACCCTGTGATTCTAGCTTTTTAACCACCTTCAAAAGTGATCAATAATCTGCTTCTGTGAAACTTTGACAACATTTAAAACAAGAGTCTCAGAGCAAGGCTTAAATACAAACAGTTAAGTTAAGGAGAAAGGAAGTAGGAAGGGGAAAAAAACATTCCATTTATTATAGTGAAACAATATAAAATATTCAGACATCAATTTAACAAGAAAATCAGAATGAGAGGAAGAAAACTATAAAATCTGATTGAAAGACAGAAAACAAAATCTGAGGTATTAAAAAGATAAACCATGTCCTTTGATGAGAAGATTTAATTAATATCACAAAGAATCAAGTCCCCCAAAATTAAAATGTAACATTCGATAGTAACTATAATACACGAGATTTACTATGTTGGAATTTTATAAAATAATCAGAAGTTTATTTGTAAAAATAAATTAACAAGAATAGGCAGGGACATTATGAAAAAGAATAGTGAGAGGACTTGCCTTAGTGGATATCATTATATTAAAATGCTAATATCATTATATATATGTAATAACATAAAATAAAGGTGGTACTTGAATTCATGGTATAACTATTAATAAAATTGAATTGTAATCTTACAACATGTACAATACCATACATCACAGGATCGAGATGAACTAAAGTTTAAATATAGAAAAGTTTTAAATCAACAAAAGTTTTAAATAAACAAAATGAATGTTGCAAGAAGATCTAGGAAGCTTTATATGAATAATATAGGAGCCAGAGAAATCTACACTGGAAACTCTGAAAGTTAAAAAAAATGAATAAAAACTGACACATTTGACTCTATGCAATTTTAAACCTTTGAATGACAAATAATATCATTAATATACAAACAAAAAAAATTAGGGGGACTTCCCTGGTGGCACAGTGGATAAGACTCCATGCTCCCAATGCAGGGGGCCCAGGTTCGATCCCTGGTCGGGGAACTGGATCCCACATGCATGCCACAACTAACAGTTCATGTGCCACAACTAAGGAGCCCACGTGCTGCAACTAAGGAGCCCAGGAACCAGTGAGCCACAACTAAGGAGCCCTGGAGCCACAACTAAGGAGCTACCTGCCACAAAAAAGACCTGACGCAACCAAATAAATAAATAAATATTTTTTTTAAAAAATCAGGAAATATAATTTAATACAGATGACAAAGGGTTAATATCCAAACTATACAGAAAGTACTCTTACAAATTGACTGAAAAAGGGCAAGCAACCTAATTTTTTTTAAATGGGAGGAGGTTAAGAATCAGGAATTCACAAAGTCGCAGATCTAAATGACCAATAAATCAATAAATATTGGGAGGGGGGAAGCCAAAATTCTATAGTAGTCAGATAAATGCAAATTAAAAAATAATGAGACTACTACTTTACATACATGAGATTGGCAAACACTAAGAGTTATAATTTCAATTATTGGCAAGGATATGAGGAAGACTTTATTCATATATATTAGTGGTAATATTATGAAGTGTTAAGACTTTTGGATTTAAGAAGGCAAAACTGGTGAAATCATGTATTAAAACTACACACAGGTTTAGAATCAAGATGGCGGTGTAGGAAGATGTGGAGTTAGTGTCTCCCCACAACTAGGGTGCATGCCGGCCACTGGTGGGTAACTCTGACCCCAAAGGAGACAAGAGGAACCCCAGAGTGAACCACCCAGGGTCTGGCAGAAGCTCCTGCAGTGGAAGCTCCAAGTCTGAAACACTGGACTAACAGAGAACCTCAGACCCCAGGGAATATTCATTGGAGCGAGGTCTCACAGAGTCCCTCATCTCAGCATCAAGACCCAGCTCTACCCAATAGCCTACAAGCTCCAGTGTTGGAAGCCTCAGGCCAAACAACCAGTAAAACAGGAACAGAATCCAACTAAAAAAAGAGAGATGGCAAAAAAATATGTCACAGATGAAGAGCAAGGTAAAAACCTATAAGACAAAATAAAGGAAGAGGAAATAGGCAATCTACCTGAAAAGAATTCAGAGTAATGATAGTAAAGATGATCCAGAATCTCGGAAATAGAATGGAAGCACGGATTGAGAAAATACAAAAAATGTTTAACAAAGATCTAGAAGAACTAAAGAACAAACAAACAGAGATGAACAACACAATAACTAAAACGAAAAACACACTAGAAGGAATCAATAACAGAATAACGGAGGCAGAAGAACGAATAAATGAGCTGTAAGACAAAATGTTGGAAATAACTGCCGAGGAGCATAATAAAGAGAAAAGAATGTAAAGAATTGAAGACAATCTCAGAGACCTCTGGGACAACACTAAATGCACCAACATTCGAATTATAGGCGTCCCAGAAGAAGAAGAGAAAAAGAAAGGGTCTGAGAAAATATTTGAAGAGATTATAGTGGAAAACTTTCCTAACATGGGAAAGGAAATAGTCACCCAAGTCCAGGAAGAACAGAGAGTCCCATACAGAATAAACCCTAGGAAAAACATACCAAGACACATATTAATCAAACTAACAAAAATTAAATTCAAAGAAAAAATATTAAAAGCAGCAAGGGAAAAACAAAACATAACATACAAAGGAATCCCCATAAGGTTATCAGCTTATTTTTCGGTGGAAACACTGCAGGCCAGAAGGGAGTGGCAGGATATACTATGGAACACAGCAAAAACATTCTAAGAGGGAAGTTTATAGCAATTCAATCTCACCTCAAGAAACAAGAAAAATCTCAAATAAACAATCTAACCCTACACATAAAACAACTAGAGAAAGAAGAACAAAGAAAACCCAAAGTCAGTAGAAGGAAAGAAATAATAAAGATCAGATCAGAAACAAATGAAATAGAAATGAAGAAAACAATAGGTAGCAAAGATCAATAAAACTAAAAGCTGGTTCTCTGAGAAGATAAACAAAATTGATAAACCCTTAGCCAGACTCATCAAGAAAAAAAGGGAGAGGAAACAAATCAATAAAATTCGAAATGAAAAAGGAGAAATAACAACTGACACTGCAGAAATACAAAGGATTATAAGTGCCTACAACAAACAACTATATGCCAATAAAATGGACAACCACGAAGAAATAGACAAATTCGTGGAAAGGTACAATTTTCCAAGACTGAACCAGGAAGAATTAGAAAATATAAACAGACCTATCACAAGTAATGAAATTGAAACCATAATTAAAAATTGTCCAACAAACAAAAGTCCAGGACCAGATGGCTTCACAGGTGAATTGTATCAAATATTTAGAGAAGCGCTAACACCGATCCTTCTCAAACTCTTTCAAAAAATTGCAGAGGGAGAAACACTCCTAAATTCATTCTACGAAGCCACCATCACCCTGATACCAAAACCAGAAAAAGATATCACACACAAAAAAGAAAATTATAGACTAATAACACTGACGAACATAGATGCAAAATCCTGAACAAAATACTAGCAAACAGGATCCAAGAGCACATTAAAAGTATCATACACCATGATCAAGTGGGATTTATCCTAGGGACACAAGGATTCTTCAATATATGCAAATCAATCAATGTGATACACCATATTAACAAATTAAGGAATAAAACCATATGATCATCTCAATAGATGCTGAAAAAGCTTTTGACAAAATTCAGCACCGATTTATGATAAAAACTCTCCAGAATATGGGCATAGAGGGAACCTACCTCCACATAATAAAGGCCATATATGACAAATCCACAGCGAGCATCATACTCAGTGGTGAAAAACTGAAAGCATTTCCACTAGGATCAGGACAAGACAAGGATGTCGAATCCCGCCACTATTATTCAACATAGTTTTGGAAGTCCTAGCCATGGCAGTCAGAGAAGAAAAAGAAATAAAAGGATTACAAATTGGAAAAGAAGAAGTAAAGCTGTCACTATTTGCCAATGACATGATACCATACATAGGAATCCTAAAGATGCTACCAGAAAACTACTAGAACTAATCAATGAATTTGGTAAGGTTGCAGGATACAAAATTAATGCACAGAAATCTCTGGCATTCCTATACACCAACAATGAAAAATCAGAAAGAGAAATTAAGGAAACACTCCCATTTACCATTGCAGCAAAAAGAATAAAATAGCTAGGAATAACCCTGCTTAAGGAGGCGAAAGACTTGTGCTCAGAAAACTATAAAACACTGAAGAAAGAAATCAAAGATGACATAGACAGGTGCAGAAATATACCATGTTCTTGGAATGGAAGAATCAGTATGTGAAAATGACTATACTTCCCAAAGCAATCTACAGATTCAATGCAATCCCTATGAAATTACTAATAGCATTCTTCACAGAATTAGAACAAAAAACCTTACAATTCATATGGAAACACAAAAGACCCCGAATAGCCAAAACAATCTTGAGAAAGAAAAACGGAGTTGGAGGAATCAGGCTCCCTGACTTCAAACTATACCACAAAGCTACAGCAAACAAGACAGTATGGTACTGGCACAAAAACAGAAATATAGGTCAATGGAACAGGATAGAATGCTCAGAGATATACCCACGTACATATGGGCACCTAATTTATGACAAAGGAGGCAAGAACATACAACGGAGAAAAGGCAGCCTCTTCAATAAGTGATACTGGGAAAACTGGACAGCTACATATAAAAGAATGAAATTAGAACACTACCTAACACCATACACAAAAATAAACTCAAAATGAATTAAAGATGTAAATGTAAGAACAGACACTATAAAACTTTTAGAGGTAAACATAGGAGAAACACTCTGACATAAACCACAGCAAGATCTTTTTTGACCCACCTCCTAGAGTAACAGAAATAATAACAAAAATAAAAAAATGGGACTTAGTATAACTTACAAGCTTTTGCACAGCAAAGGAAACCATAAACAAGACAAAAAGACAACCCTCAGAATGGGAGAAAATATTTTCAAATGAAACACAGACAAAGGATTAATCTCCAAAATATACAAACAGCTCAAGGAGCTCAATATCAAAAAAACAAACAATCCAGTTAAAAAATGGTCGGGGGCTTCCCTGGTGGCGCAGTGGTTGAGAATCTGCCTGCTAATGCAGGGGACACGGGTTCGAGCCCTGGTCTGGGAAGATCCCACATGCCGCGGAGCAGCTGGGCCCGTGAGCCACAACTACTGAGCCTGCACGTCTGGAGCCTGTGCTCCGCAACAAGAGAGGCCGCGATAGTGAGAGGCCCGCGCACCGCGATGAAGAGTGGCCCCCGCTTGCCACAACTAGAGAAAGCCCTCGCACAGAAACGAAGGCCCAACCCAGCCATAAATAAATAAATATTTAAAAAAAAATGGTCGGAAGACCTAAATAGACATTTCATCAAGGAAGACATACATATGGACAAGAGGCACATGAAAAGATGCTCAACATCACTAATTATTAGAGAAATGCAAATCAAAACTACAATGAGGTATCACCTCACACTGGTCAGAATGGCCATTATCAAAAAAGCTAGAAACAATAAATACTGGAAAGGGTGTGATCAAAAGGGAACTCTCCTACACTGTTGGTGGGAATGTAAATTGATACAACCACTATGGAAAACAGTATGAAGCTTCCTTAAAAAACTAAAAAAAAAAACTACCATATGACCCAGCAATCCCACTACTGGGCATATACCCTGAGAAAACCATAATTCCAAAAGAGTCATGTACTCCAATGTTCATTGCAGCTCTATTTACAATAGCCAGGACATGGAAGCAACCTAAGTGTCCATCCACAGATGAATGGATAAAGAAGATGTGGCACATATATACCATGGAATATTACTCAGCCATAAAAACAAATGAAACTGAGTTATTTGTAGTGAGGTGGATGGACCTAGAGTCTGTCATACAGAGTGAAGTAAGTCAGAAAGAGAAAAACAAATACCATATGTTAACACATATATATGGAATCTTAAAAAAAATGGTGCTGATGAACATAGTTGCAGGGCAGGAATAAAAATGTAGACATACAGAATGGACTTGAGGACATGGGGTGGGCGAGCGAAGCTGGGGCGAAGTGAGAGTAACGTTGACGTATATACACTGCCTAATGTAAAATAGCTGGCTGGTGGTAGCAGCAGCATAGCACAGGGAGATTGGCTCGGTGCTTTGCGATGACCTAGAGGGGTGGGATAGGGAGGACTGAAGGGAGGCTCAAGAGGGAGGGGATATGGGGACATTTGTATGCGTATGGCTGATTCGCTTTGTTGTGCAACAGAAACTAACATGGTCTTGTGAAGCAATTATACTCCAATAAAGATGTACTAAAAAAACCCCCAAAACTATACATGGGGACTTCCCTGGTAGTGCAGCAGTTAAGACTCCATGCTCCCAATGCAGGGGGTCCAGGTTCGATCCCTGTTCAGGGAACTAGATCCCACATGCTGCAACTAAGACCCAGAGCAGCCAATAAGTAAATAAATAAATAAATAAATAAGTAAATAAATAAATAAATAAAACCCAAAACACACACACACTCCTTGACTCAGTAATCTAACTCATGGATATCTGTTCCATAGAAATAGAAGCATAAGTATAAAAGTCATATATGATACCAAAACCAGCCAAAGATATCACATCAAAAGAAAACTACAGGCCAATATCACTGATGAACATAGATGCAAAAATCCTCCACAAAATACTAGCAAACCGACTCCAACAATACATTAAAAGGATCATACACCATGATCAAGTGGGATTTATAGCAGGGATGCAAGGATTCTTCAGTACCCACAAATCAACCTGTGTGATACACCACATCAACAAACTGAAGAATGAAAACCATATGATCATCTCGATTGATGCAGAAAAAGCTTTTGACAAAATTCAACACCCATTTATGATAAAAACTCTCCCAAAAGTGGGCATAGAGGGAACATACTTCAACATAATACATGCCATATATGACAAACTCGCAGCTAACATCATATTCAAAGGTGAAAAATAAGATCAAATTTGGAAGCCTCACACTTCCTGGTTTCAAAACTTACTACAAAGCCTCCTTAGGGAGGTTTATTCCTAGGTATTTTATTCTTTTTGATGTAATGGTAAATGGGATTGTTTCTTTAATTTCTGTTTCTGATCTTTCATTTGTAATGTATAGAAATGCAACAGATTTCTGTATATTAATTTTGTATCCTGCAACTTTACCGAATTCATTGATGAGCTCTAGTAGTTTTCTGGTAGCATCTTTAGGATTCTCTATGTATAGTATCATCTTATCTGCAAACGGTGACAGTTTTGCTTCTTCTTTTCCAATTTCTATTCCTTTTATTTCTTTTTCTTGTCTGATTGCCATGGCTAGGACTTCCAAAACTATGTTGAATAATAGTGGTGAGAGTGGACATCCTTGTCTTGTTCCTCATCTTAGAGGAAATGCTTTCAGCTTTTCCCTGTTGAGTATGATGTTACCTGTGGGTTTGTGATATATGGCCTTTATTATGTTGACGTATGTTCCCTCTATGCCCACTTTCTGGAGAGTTTTTATCATAAATGGATGTTGAATTTTGTCAAAAGCTTTTTCTGCATGTAACGAGATGATCATATGGTTTTTATTCTTCAGTTTGTTGATGTGGTGTATCACACAGATTGATTTATGGATATTGAAGAATCCTTGCATCCCTGGGATAAATCTCACTTGATCATGGTTTATGATCCTTTTAATGTGTTGTTGGATTCGGATTGCTAGTATTTTGTGGAGGATTTTTGCATCTGTGTTCGTCAGTGATATTGGCCTTTAATTTTCCTTTTTGTGTGGTATCTTTGTCTGGTTTTGATATCAGGGTGATAGCTTCATAGAATGAGCTTGGGAGTGTTCTTTCCTCTGAAATTTTTTGGAACAGTTTCAGAAGGATAGATGTTAACTCTTCTCTAAATGTGTGATTGAATTCACCTGTGAATCCATCTTGTCCTGGACTTTTGTTTGTTGGGAGTTTTTAAATCACAGTTTCAATTTCAGTACTTGTGATTGGTCTGTTCATACTCTCTATTTCTTCCTTGTTCAGTCTTGGGAGCTTGTACCTTTCTAAGAATTTGTCCATTTCCTCTAGGTTGTCCATTTTATTGGCATATAGTTGCTTGTAGTAGTCTCTTATGATCCTTTGTAGTTCTGTGGTGTCCGTTTTAACTTCTCCTTTTCATTTCTAATTTTACTGATTTGAGCTCTCTCCCATTTTTTTAAGTTAAAATAACTAATTTTAATGTAATTCTAATATGTATAAAAGGTGTGAAATCCATCTTCTTCTACAGCATTTTCTGTAATGCATCCATTAGTAATTTAAAATATAATGTATTTTTGTGTAAACATGTCACCAGTATAAATCTTTTCTCTCCAACAAATGGAAATTGCATTTGTTTTTATTTTTATTTTTATTTTTTTAACATCTTTCCTGGAGTATAGTTGCCTTACAATGTTGTGTTAATTTCTGCTGTATAACAAAGTGAATCAGCTATGTGTATACATATATCCTCATATCCCCTCCCTCTTTCATCTCCCTCCCACCCTCCCGATCCCACCCTTCTAAGTGGTCACAAAGCACCGAGCTGACCACCCTGTGCTATGTAGCTGCTTCCCACTAGTTATCTATTTTACATTTGGTAGTGTATATATGTCAGTGCTACTCTCTCACTTCATCCCAGCTTACCTTTCCCCCTCCCTGTGTCCTCAAGTCCACTCTCTACATCTGCATCTTTACTCCTGTCCTACCCCTAGGTTCATCAGAACCTTTTTTTTTTTTAGATTCCATATATATGTGTTAGCATACGGTATTTGTTTTTCTTTTTCTGACTTACTTCACT
The DNA here is from genome assembly GCF_028021215.1 of Eschrichtius robustus. NCBI lineage: Eukaryota > Metazoa > Chordata > Mammalia > Artiodactyla > Eschrichtiidae > Eschrichtius > Eschrichtius robustus. Next base: position 47,382,760 of record NC_090845.1, read on the forward strand.
CTGTATGACAGACTCTAGGTCCATCCACCTCACTACATATAACTCAGTTTCGTTTCTTTTTATGGCTGAGTAATAGTCCATTATATATATGTGCCACATCTTCTTTATCCACTCATCTGTCGATGGACACTTAGGTTGCTTCGATGTCCTGGCTATTGTAAATAGAGCTGCAATGAACATTGTGGTACATGACTCTTTTTGAATTATGGTTTTCTCAGGGTATATGCCCAGTAGTGGGATTGCTGGGTCATATGGTAGTTCTATTTTTCGTTTTTTAAGGAACCTCCATACTGTTCTCCATTGTGGCTGTATCAATTTACATTCCCACCAACAGTGCAAGAATGTTCCCTTTTCTTCACACCCTCCCCAGCATTTATTGTTTGTAGATTTTTTGATGATGGCCGTTCTGACTGGTGTGAGGTGATACCTCATTGTGGTTTTGATTTGCCTTCCTATAATGATTAGTGATGTTGAGCATCCTTTCATGTGTTTGTTGGCAATCTGTATATCTTCTTTGGAGAAATGTCTATTTAGGTCTTCTGCCCATTTTTGGATTGGGTTGTTGTTTTTTTGATATTGAGCTGCATGAGCTGCTTGTATATTTTTGGGATTAATCCTTTTTCAGTTGCTGGAAATTGCATTTGATTCACAGAGAGTTTTCAACTTCTCAACCATTACATTTAATTATTATTCACCTGAATTTGTAAGTTTTCTTTTTAAAGATAATGTCTTTTTGTGATCAAGTAAACAAAATACAGACCCCCCATGAACAATGTAAGTTAAACAGTAAGTTTCTGATATAAAATTTATACCATAGCAATTCAAATTCATCTTGCCTGACAAATGAAATCGTAAAGGAAGCTCAGTTAATAAAATATCCTGTAATGAAATGTGTCATTTATTTTTAAAAATGATCTAACTTTATGGAACATAATCATGTATTTATAAATACTTGGAAAATGAAGTTATTTGCTCAGCACTTCATATAGAAAATGCATTAGAGTGAATATGAATATTATTTATAATATGAACAAAGCATGAAATGTTAATCTAAAATGCCAGTAAAATTATGCTTCATAATTCTCCTATTTTTCTTTTTCTCAGGTCCTTGAGTGATGAGTCACAGCCTCCAAGTTACAAATATCTAGAAGTAGAAAGAATACAATGTATCTCTGAAAGTTAGTCCACATTTTTATCAACTATAAATCCCTTCTCATTTGCTTGCATATGTTTCTATTTCATTTTTAATATTTTTTGCCAGGTTGGATTTTGGACTTTCCTTTCCCCATTTTTACACAATGTCACACTTAGTAATAAGCTAAAAGAATCCACACACTAGATACAATAACAGATCTGAGTTAATTACCCTGTAATGCTCTTGACCTGGCTGCCGTGATCTGAGGAAATGTTTTCACTTGCTGCATACTTTTGCTCCAGTGGCTCAGGCGGTAACTAGCACCACTGAACATGTAAGATGAGAGACCTCACTTTCTCTTCAAATGGCAAAGAACTTGTAAGTGGATAGAAAGGGCATCTTGCCTTTCCCCTGTTATGATGACAGATAAAGTTAATCATCAGATGCATCTCAAAAGGTACTCTTCTCCAAGAAAACAATCCAAACGATGTTTATATGTATATATTGAGAACAGAAAAAAGAGAGGCAATAAACACTAAATCACCCTGTGAAGTCTATTACATCTTTCAATCTGATCTCACTAGCCAGACCCCAAGAGCCTCGACAAACAGGCCGTGAACATGCTCCTCTAATGACCCAATTCAACACTGTCAGCAAAGGTGACATTGAAATCCAGTCAGCAGCCCTACAATCTAGCACCAACAGTTAAAAGAAAAAAAAATCCCCTTGTCTTCTGCAGTGATCTATTTGAATCTGTAATACAGCTTCTTTAGCATCAGGCTGTAAACCTTTTCACTCTCCTAACATGTATATTGCTCATGGAGCTCACCTAGTTTCTCTCACCTCTATGGTTACTCAATCCTCTTAATATTCTTTTTAAAAAAATTTTTATTGGAGTATAGTTGATTTTCAATGTTGTGTTAGTTACAGGTGTAGAGCAAAGTGAATCAGTTATACATATACATATATCCACTCTTTTTTAGATTCTTTTCCCAAAAGGTCATTACAGAGAATTGATTAGAGTTCCCTGTGCTATACAGCAGGTCCTTATTAGTTATCTATTTTATATATAGTACTGTGTATATGTCAATCCCAGTCTTTCAACTTATCCCTCCCCCTGCCATTACCCCCTAATAACCATAAGTTTGTTTTCTACATCCATAACTCTATTTATGTTTTGTAGATAAGTTCATTTGTACCCTTTTTTTAGATGCCATATGTAGGTGATATGATATGATACTTGTCTTTCTCTCTATGACTTACTTCACTCAGAATGACAATCTCTAGGTCCAGCTATATTGCTGCAAATGGCATTATTTCGTTACTTTTTATGGCTGAGTAATACTCCATTGTATATATGTACCACTTCTTCTTTATTTATTTATTTATTTAACATCTTTATTGGAGTATAATTGCTTTACAATGGTGTGTTAGTTTCTGCTTTATAACAAAGTGAATCAGTTATACATATACATATGTTCCCATATCTCTTCCCTCTTGCATCTCCCTCCCTCCCACCCTCCCTATCCCACCCCTCTAGGTGGTCACAAAGCACCGAGCTGATCTCCATGTGCTATGCGGCTGCTTCCCACTAGCTATCTATTTTACATTTGGTAGTGTATATATGTCCATGCCACTCTCTCACCCTGTCACATCTTACCCCTCCCCTTCCCCATATCCTCAAGTCCATGCTCTAGTAGGACTGTGTCTTTATTCCTGTCTTGCCACTAGGTTCTTCATGGCCTTTTTTTTTTTTTCCCTTAGATTCCGTATATATGTGTTAGCATACTGTATTTGTTTTTCTCGTTTTGACTTACTTCACTCTGTATGACAGACTCTAACTCCATCCACCTCACTACAAATACCTCCATTTCGTTTCTTTTTATGGCTGAGTAATATTCCATTGTATATATTTGCCACATCTTCTTTATCCATTCATCCGATGATGGACACTTAGGTTGCTTCCATGTCCTGGCTATTGTAAATAGAGCTGCAATCAACATTTTGGTACATGACTCTTTTTGACTTATGGTTTTCTCAGGGTATATGCCCAGTAGTGGGATTGCTGGGTCGTATGGTAGTTCTATTTGTAGTTTTTTAAGGAACCTCCATACTGTTCTCCATAGTGGCTGTATCAATTTACATTCCCACCAACAGTGCAAGAGGGTTCCCTTTTCTCCACACCCTCTCCAGCATTTATTGTTTCTAGATTTTTTGATGATGGCCATTCTGACCAGTGTGAGATGATATCTCATTGTAGTTTTGATTTGCATTTCTCTAATGATTAATGATGTTGAGCATTCTTTCATGTGTCTGTTGGCAATCTGTATATCTTCTTTGGAGAAATGTCTATTTAGGTCTTCTGCCCATTTTTAGATTGGGTTGTTGGTTTTTTTGTTATTGAGCTGCATGAGCTGCTTGTAAATCTTGGAGATTAATCCTTTGTCAGTTGCTTCATTTGCAAATATTTTCTCCCATTCTGAGTGTTGTCTTTTCGTCTTGTTTATGGTTTCCTTTGCTGTACAAAAGCTTTTAAGTTTCATTAGGTCCCATTTGTTTATTTGTGTTTTTACTTCCATTTCTCTAGGAGCTGGGTCAAAAAGGATCCTGCTGTGATTTATGTCATAGAGTGTTCTGCCTATATTTTCCTCTAAGAGTTTGATAGTGTCTGGCGTTAAATTTAGGTCTTTAATCCATTTTGAGTTTATTTTTGTGCATGGTGTTATGGAGTGTTCTAATTTCATACTTTTACATGTACCTGTCCAGTTTTCCCAGCACCACTTATTAAAGAGGCTGTCTTTTCTCCACTGTATATGCTTGCCTCCTTTATCAAAGATAAGGTGACCATATGTGCATGGGTTTATCTCTGGGCTTTCTATCCTGTTCCGTTGAACTATGTTTCTGTTTTTGTGCCAGTACCAAACTCTCTTGATTACTGTAGCTATGTAATATAGTCTGAAGTGCGGGAGCCTGATTCCTCCAGCTCCATTTTTCGTTCTTAAGATTGCTTTGGCTATTCGGGGTCTTTTGTGTTTCCATACAAATTGTGAAATTTTTTGTTCTAGTTCTGTGAAAAATGCCAGTGGTACTTTGATAGGGATTGCATTGAATCTGTAGATTGCTTTGGGTAGTAGAGTCATTTTCACAATGTTGATTCTTCCAATCCAGGAACATGGTATATCTCTCCATCTATTTGTATCATCTTTAATTTCTTTCATCAGTGTCTTATAATTTTCTGCATACAGGTCTTTTGTCTCCTTAGGTAGGTTTATTCCTAGATATTTTATTCTTTTTGTTGCAATGGTAAACGGGAGTGTTTTCTTAATTTCACTTTCAGATTTTTCATTATTAGTGTATAGGAATGCAAGAAATTTCTGTGCATTTATTTTGTATCCTGCTACTTTACCAAATTCATTCATTAGTTCTAGTAGTTTTCTGGTACCATCTTTAGGATTCTCTATGTATAGTATCATGTCATCTGCAAACACTGATAGATTTACTTCTTCTTTTCCGATTTGGATTCCTTTTATTTCTTTTTCTTCTCTGATTGCTGTGGCTAACACTTCCAAAAGTATGTTGAAAAATAGTGGTGAGAGTAGGCAACCTTGTCTTCTTCCTGATCTTAGTGGAAATGGTTTCAGTTTTTCACCATTGAGGACGATGTTGGCTGTGGGTTTGTCATATATGGCCTTTATTATGTTGAGGAAAGTTCCCTCTATGCCTACTTTCTGCAGGGCTTTTATCATAAATGGGTGTTGAATTTTGTCAAAATATTTCTCTGCATCTGTTGAGATGATCATATGGTTTTTCTCCTTCAATTTGTTAATATGGTGTATCACGTTGATTAATTTGTGTATATTGAAGAATCCTTGCATTCCTGGAATAAACCCCACTTGATCATGGTGTATGATCCTTTTAATGGGTTGTTCGATTATGTTTGCTAGTATTTTGCTGAGGATTTTTGCATCTATGTTCATCACTGATATTGGCCTGCAGTTTTCTTTCTTTGTGACATCTTTGTCTGGTTTTGGTATCAGGATGATTGTGACCTCGTAGAATGAGTTTGGGAGTGTTCCTCCCTCTGCAATATTTTGGAAGAGTTTGAGAAGGATAGGTGTTAGCTGTTCTCTAAATGTTTGATAGAATTCGCCTGTGAAGCCATCTGGTCCTGGGCTTTTGTTTGTTGGAAGATTTTTAATCACAGTTTCAATTTCAGTGCTTGTGATTGGTCTATTCATATTTTCTATTTCTACCTGCTTCAGTCTCAGCAGGTTGGGCATTTCTAAGAATTTGTCCACTTCTTCCAGGTTGTCCATTTTATTGGCATAGAGTTGCTTGTAGTAATCTCTCAGGATCGTTTGTATTTCTGCAGTGTCTGTGGTTACTTCTCCTTCTTCATTTCTAATTTTATTGATTTGAGTCTTCTCCCTTTTTCTCTTGATGAGTCTGGCTAATGGTTTATCAATTTTATCTTCTCAAACAACCAGCTGTTAGTTTTATTGATCTTTGCCATTGTCTCCTTCATTTCTTTTTCATTTATTTCTGATCTGATCTTTATGATTTCTTTCCTTCTGCTAGCTTTGGGGTTTTTTGGTCTTCTTTCTCTAATTGCTTTAGGTGCAAGGTTAGGTTGTTTATTCGAGATGTTTCCTATTTCTTGATATAGGCTTGTATTGCTGTAAACTTCCCTCTTAGAACTGCTTTTGCTGCATCCCATAGGTTTTGGGTCGTCATGTCTCCATTGTCATTTGTTTCTAGGTATTTTTTGATTTCCCCTTTGATTTCATCAGTGATTACTTCGTTATTAAGTAGTGTATTGTGTAGCCTCCATGTGTTTGTATTTTTTACAGATCTTTTCCTGTAATTGGTATCTAGTCTCATAGCGTTGTGGTCGGAAAAGATACTTGATACGATTTCAATTTTCTTAAATTTGCCAAGGCTTGAATTGTGACCCAAGGTATGATCTATCCTGGAGAATGTTCCATGAGCACTTGAGAAAAATGTGTATTCTGTTGTTTTGGGGTTGAATGTCCTATAAATATCAATTAAGTCCATCTTGTTTAATGTATCATTTAAAGTTTGTGTTTCCTTATTTATTTTCATTTTGGGTGATCTGTCCATTGGTGAAAGTGGGGTGTTAAAGTCCCCTACTATTATTGTGTTACTGTCGATTTCCCCTTTTATGGCTGTTAGTGTTTGCCTTATGTATTGAGGTGCTCCTATGTTGGGTGCATAAATATTTACAATTGTTATAGCTTCCTCTTGGATCGATCCCTTGATCATTATATAGTGTCCTTCTTTGTCTCTTGTAATAGTCTTTATTTTAAAGTCTATTTTGTCTGATATGAGAATTGCTACTCCAGCTTTCTTTTGATTTCCATTTGCATGGAATATCTTTTTCCATCCCCTCACTTTCAGTCTGTATGTGTCCCTAGGTCTGAAGTGGGTCTCTTGTAGACAGCATATATACAGGTCTTGTTTTTGTATCCATTCAACCAGTCTGTGTCTTTTGGTTGGAGCATTTAATCCATTTACATTTAAGGTAATTATCAATATGTATGTTCCTATTCCCATTTTCTTAAATGTTTTGGGTTCGTTATTGTAGGTGTTTTCCTTCTCTTGTGTTTCTTGCCTAGAGAAGTTCCTTTAGCATTTGTTGTAAAGCTGGTTTGGTGGTGCTGAACTCTCTCAGCTTTTGCTTGTCTGTAAAGGTTTTAATTTCTCCATCAAATCTGAATGAGATCCTTGCTGGGTAGAGTAATCTTGGTTGTAGGTTTTTCTCCTTCATCACTTTAAGTATATCCTGCCACTCCCTTCTGGCTTGCAGAGTTTCTGCTGAAAGATCAGCTCTTAACCTTATGGGGATTCCCTTGTGTGTTATTTGTTGTTTTTCCCTTGCTGCTTTTAATATGTTTTTTTATATTTAATTTTTGACAGTTTGATTAATATGTGTCTTGGCGTGTTTCTCCTTGGATTTATCCTGTATGGGACTCTCTGTGCTTCCAGGACTTGATTAACTATTTCCTTTCCCATATTAGGGAAGTTTTCAACTATAATCTCTTCAAATATTTTCTCAGTCCCTTTCTTTTTCTCTTCTTCTTCTGGGACCCCTATAATTCGAATGTTGGTGCATTTAATGTTGTCCCAGAGGTCTCTGAGACTGTCCTCAGTTCTTTTCATTCTATTTTCTTTATTCTGCTCTGCAGTAGTTATTTCCACTATTTTATCTTCCATGTCACTTACCCGTTCTTCTGCCTCAGTTATTCTGCTCTTGATCTCTTCTAGAGTATTTTTAATTTCATTTATTGTGCTTTTCATCATTGCTTGGTTCCTCTTTAGTTCTTCTATGTCCTTGTTAAATGTTTCTTGCATTTTGTCTATTCTATTTCCAAGATTTTGGATCATCTTTACTATCATTATTCTGAATTTTTTTACAGGTAGACTGCCTATTTCCTCTTCATTTGTTAGGTCTGGTGTGTTTTGACCCTGCTCCTTCATCTGATGTGTGTTTTTGTCTTCTCATTTTGCTTATCTTACTGTGTTTGCAGTCTCCTTTTTGCAGGCTGCATGTTCATAGTTTCTCTTGTTCTTGGTATCTGTCCCCAGTGGCTAAGGTTGGTTCAGTGGGTTGTGTAGTCTTCCTGGTGGAGGGAACTAGTGCCTGAGTTCTGGTGGATGAGGCTGGATCTTGTCTTTTTGGTGGGCACATCCACGTCTGGTGGTGTGTTTGGGGTGTCTGTGGCCTTATTATGATTTTAGGCAGCCTCTCTGCTAATGGATGGGGCTGTGCTCCTGTCTTGCTAGTTGTTTGGCATAGGGTGTCCAACACTGTAACTTGCTTGTCATTGAGTGGAGCTGTGTCTCTCCAGAGATGGAGATCTGTGCGAGATTTTTGCTGCTTGGTATTAGATGGAGCTGGGAGGTGTCTTGTGGATCAGTGTCCTGAAGTTGGCTCTCCCACCTCAGAGGCACAGCCCTGATGCCTGGCTGGAGCAACAAGAGCCTGTCATCCACACGGCTCAGAATAAAAGGGAGAAAAAATAGAAAGAGAGAAAGAAAGAGGGTAAAATAAAATAAAACAAAGTAAAGCTATTATAATAAAAAGTAAGAAAAAAATTATTAAGAAAAAATTTATTAAGGTAAAAATTTTTTAAGTAAAAAAAAATACGGACGGACTGAACCCTAGGACAAATAGTGAAAGCGAAGCTATACAGACAAAATCTCACCCAGAAGCATACACATATACACTCACAAAAAACGGAAAAGGGGAAAAATTAATATATCCTGCTCCCAAAGTCCACCTCCTGAATTTGGGATGATTCGTTGTCTATTCAGGTATTCAACAGACGCAGGCACATCCAGTTGTTTGTGGAGCTTTAATCCGCTGCTTCTGAGGCTGCTGGGAGAAATTTCCCTTTCTCTTCTTTGTTCGTACAGCTCCCGGGTTTCAGCTTTGGATTTGGACCCGCCTCTGCGTGTAGGTCGCCTGAGGGCGTCTGTTCTTCGCTGACACAGGACGGGGTTAAAGGAGCAGCTGCTTTGGGGCTCTGGCTCACTCAGGCCGCGGGGAGGGAGGGGTATGGATGTGGGGCGAGCCTGCGGCGGCAGAGGCCGGCATGACGTTGCAGCAGCCTAAGGCGCGCCATGCGTTCTCCCGGGGCAGTTGTCCCTGGATCACAGGAGCCTGGCAGTGGCAGGCTGCACAGGCTACCAGGAGGGGCGGTGTGGATAGTGACCTGTGCTCACACACAGGCTTCTTGGTGGCAATAGCAGCAGCCTTAGAGTCTCATGCCCGTCTCTGGGGTCCGCGCTGATAGCCGCAGCTCGCACCTGTCTCTGGAGCTCATTTAGGTGGTGCTCTGAATCCCCTCTCCTTGCGCACCGTGAAACAAATAGGCAAGAAAAAGTCTCTTGCCTCTTCGGCAGCTGCAGACTTTTTCCCGGACTCCCTCCCGGCTAGCTGTGGTGCGCTAACCCCTTCAGGCTGTGTTCACGCAGCCAACCCCTGTCCTCTCACTGAGATCCGACCGAAACCCGAGCCTCAGCTCTCAGCCCCCGCCCGCCCTGGCGGGTGAGCAGACAAGCCTCTCGGGCTGGTGAGTGCTGCTCGGAACTAATCCTCTGTATGGGAATCTCTCTGCTTTGCCCTCCGCACCCCCCACATCTTCTTTATCTATTTGTCTGTCAATGGACATTTAGGTTGCTTCCATGACCTGCTATTGTAAATAGTGCTGCAATGAACATTGGGGTGCATGTGTCTTTTTGAATTATGGTTTTCTCTGGGCATATGCCCAGGAGTGGGATTGCTGGGTCATATGGTAATTCTATTTTTAGTTTTTTTAGGAACCTCCATACTGTTCTCCATAGTGGCTGTATCAATTTACATTCCCACCAACAGTGCAAGAGGGTTCCCTTTTCTCCACACCCTCTCCAGCATTTGTTGTTTGTAGATTTGTTGATGATGCCCATTCTAAGTGACCTAAGGTGACACCTCATTGTAGTTTTGATTTTTATTTCTCTAATAATTAGTGATGTTGAGTATCTATTCATGTGGCTCATGGCCATCTGTATGTTTTCTTTGGAGAAATGTCTATTTAGGTCTTCTGCCCATTTTTTGATTGGGTTTTTTTTTTTTTGATACTGAGCTGCATGAGCTGTTTATATATTTTGGAGATTAATCCTTTGTGCTTTGATTCATTTGCAAGTACTTTCTCCCATTCTGAGTGTTGTATTTTCATCTTGCTTATGGTTTCCTTTGCTGTGCAAAAGCTTTTAAGTTTCATTAGGTCCCACTTGTTTATTTTTGCTTTTATTTCCATTTCTCTAGGAAGTGGGTCAAAAAGGATCTTGCTCTGATTTAGGTCATAGAGTGTTCTGCCTATGTTTTACTCTAAGAGTTTTATAGTGTTTGGCTTTACATTTAGGTCTTTAATCCATTTTGAGTTTATTTTTGTGTATGGTGTTAGGGAGTGTTCTAATTTCACTCTTTAACATGTAGCTGTCCAGTTTTCCCAGAACCACTATGAAGAGGCTGCCTTTTCTCCACTGTATACTCTTGCCTCCTTTATCAAAGATAAGGTGACCATATATGCGTGGGTTTACCTCTGGACTTTCTGTCCTGTTCCACTGATCTATATTTCGATTTTTGTGCCAGTACGATACTCTTCTGATTACTGTAGCTTTGTAGTATAGTCTGAAGTCAGGGAGTCTGATTCTTTCAGCTCCATTTTTCTTTCTCAAGATTGCATTAGCTTTTTGGGGTCTTTTGTGTTTCCACACAAATTTTAAAATTTTTTCTTCTAATTCCGTGAAAAATGCCATTGGTAATTTGATAGTGATTACATTGAATCTGTAAATTGCTTTGAGTAGTACTGTCATTTTCACAATATTGATTCTTCCAAACCAAGGACGTGGTATGTCTCTCCAGCTGTTTGTGTCATCTTTGATTTCTTTCACCAGTATCTTAAAGTTTTCTGAGTACAGGTCTTTTGCCTCCTTAGGTAGGTGTATTCCTAGGTATTTTATTCTTTTTGATGTGATGGTAAATGGGATTTTTTCCTTAATTTCTCTTTCTGATCTTTTGTTGTTTGTTATAGGAATGCAAGAGATTTCTGTGTATTAATTTTGTATCCTGCAACTTTACCAAATTCATTGATGAGCCCTAAGAGTCTTCTGGTAGCATCTTTAGGGTTTTCTATATGTAGTATCATGTTATTTGCAATCAGTGACAGTTTTACATATTCTTTGGCAATTTGGATAATTTTTATTTCTTTTTCTTCTCTGATAGCCATGGCTAGGACTTCCAAAAGTATGTTGAATGGTAGTGGCAAGAATGGACATCCTTGTTTGTTCCTGATCTTAGAGGAAATGCTTTCAGTTTTTCACCATTGAGAATGATGTTTGCTGTGGGTTTGTCATGTATGGCGTTTATTATGTTGAAGTATGTTCCCTCTATGTCCACTTTCTGGAGAGTTTTTATCATAAATGGATGTTGAATTTTGTCAAAAAGCTTTTTCTGCATCTATTGAGAAGATCATATGGTTTTTATTCTTCAATTTGTTGATGAAGTGTATCACACTGTTTGATTTGCAGATATTGAAAAATACTTGTTGTCCCTGGAATAAATCCCATTGATTCTGATGTATGATCCTTTTAATGTGTTGTTGGATTCAGACTGCTAACATTTTATTGAGGATTTTTGCATCTATGTTCATCAGTGATATTGGCCTATAATTTTCTTTTTTGTGATATCTTTTTCTGTTTTTGGTATCATGTGATGGTGGCCTCATAGGATGAGCTTGGGAGTGTTCCTTCCTCTGCAATTTTTTGGAAGAATTTCAGAAGGGTAGCTGTTAACTCTTCTCTAAATGTTTGATCAAATTTGCCTGTGAAGCCATCTGGTCCTTTGTTTGTTGAGAGTTTTTAATCACAGTTTGAATTTCAGTACCTGTGATTGGCTTGCTCATATTTTGTGTTTCTTCCTGGTTCAGTCTTGGGAGCTTCTAGCTTTCTAAGAATTTGTCCATTTCTACTAGGTTGTCCATTTTATTGGCATATAGTTTCTTGTAGTAGTCTCTTATGATCCTTTGTATTTCTGCAGTGTCTGTTGTAACTTCTCCTTTTTCATTTCTAATTTTATTGATTTGAATCCTCTCCCTTTTTTTTTGGTGAGTCTGGTTAAATGGTTATCAATTTTGTTTATCTTCTCAAAGAACCAGCTTTTAGTTTCATTGATTTTTTTGTATTGTTTTCTTCATCTCTATTTCATTTATTTCTGCTCTGATTTTTTTATTTCTTTCCTTCTACTAACTTTGGGTTTTGTTTGTTCTTCTTTCTCTAGTTGCTTTAGGTATCAGGTTAGGTTGTTTATTTGAGATTTTTCTTGTTTCCTGAGTTAAGTTTTTTTTGCTATAAACTTCCCACTTAGAAGTGCTTGTGCTGCCTCCCATAGGTTTTGGCTCAGCCTGCTTTCATTTTTATTTGTCTCTAGATGTCTTTTGATTTCCTCTTTGATTTTTTCAGTGATCCATTGGTTTTTTAGTAGCATATTTTTTTAGCCTCAATGTGTTTGTGTTTTTTACACTTTTTTCTTGTAGTTTATTTCTAATCTCATAGCGTTGTGTCAGAAAAGATGCTTGATCTGATTTCAGTTTTCTTACATTTACTGAGGCTCCCCTTGTGGCCCAAGATGTGATAAATCCTGGAGAATGTTCCATGTGCAGTTGAGAAGAATGTGTATTCTATTGCTTTTTGATGGAATGCTCTATAAATATCAATTAAGTCCATCTGGTCTAATGTGTCATATAATGTCTGTATTTCCTTATTGATTTTCTGTCTGGATGATCTGTCCATTGATGAAACTGGGGTGTTAAATTCCCCCACTATTAATTTGTCATTGTTGATTTCTCCCTTTATGGCTGTTAGTATTTGCCTTATATATTGAGGTGCTCCTATGTTGGGTGCATATATATTTACAATTGTTATATATTCTTCTTGGAATGATCCCTTGATCATTATGTAGTGTCCTTCTTTGTCTCCTGTAACAGTCTTTATTTTAAAGTTTTTTTTCTGATATGAGTGTTACTACTCCAGCTTTCTTTTGATTTTCATTTGCATGGAATACCTTTTTCCATCCCCTCAATTTCAGTCTGTATGTGTCCCTAGATCTGAAGTTGGTCTCTTGTAGACAGCATGTATATGGGTCTTGTTGTTGTATCCATTCAGCCAATCTATGTCTTTTGGTTGGAAGATTTAATCCATTTATGTTTAAGGTAATTATCAATATGTATGTTCTTATTGCCATTTTTGTTAATTGTTTTGGTTTTGTTTTTGCAGGTCTTTTTTCTTCTCTTCCTCTTTTTTTCTCTTCTCTTGTGAATTGGTAACTAACTTTAGTGTTGTGTTTGGATTCCTTTTTCTTTTTGCGTATGTGTATCTATTGCATATTTTTGGTTTGTGGTTACCATGAGGTTTTGATAAAGTGGACTATATATACAGAAGATTGTTTTAAGTTGCTCGTCTTTTAATTTCAAATGCATTTCCAATATCCTGCATTTCCTGCATTTGTGCACTCCTCTTTTCACAATTGCTTGTTTTGATATCATATTTTTGTGTGGATTATGTCCAACATTTACATTTGTTTCCCTTTATTAGAGAGCTTTTCCATTCGTAATTTTCTTTTTACTAGTTGTGGCATTTTCTTTTCCACCTAGAGAAGTTCCTTTAGCATTTGTTACAAAGCTTATCTGGTGGTGCTAAATTTTCTTAGCTTTTGCTTGTCTGTAAAGCTTTTGATTTCTCAATCAAATCTTAATGAGGGCCTTGCTGGGTAGAGTATTCTTGGTTGTAGATTCTTCTCTTTCATCACTTTAACTATATCATGCAACTCCCTTCTGGCCTGCAGAGTTTCTGCTGAGAAATCAGCTGATAATCTTATGGGAGTTCCTTTGTATGTTGTCATTTTTCCTTTGTTGCTTTTAATATTTTTTCTTTGTCTTTAATTTTTGTCAATTTGTTTACTAAATAAGTGTTTTGGCATGTTCTTCTTTGGGTTTATCCTGCCTGGGAGTCTCTGTGCTTTCTGGACTTTGGTGACTGTTTCCTTTCCCATGTTAGGTAAGCTTTCAGCTATTATCTCTTCAGATATTTTATCAGGACCTTCCTTTCTCTCTTCTCCTTCTGGGACCCCTATAATGGGAATGTTGTTGCATTTAATGTTGTCCCAGAAGTCTCTTAGACTGTCCTCATTTCTTTTCATTCTTTTCTCTTTATTCTGTTCTGTGGCAGTGATTTCTACCATTCTTTCAGTTCACTTATGTGTTCTTCTGCCTCAGTTATTCTGCTATTGATTCCTTCTAGTGTATTTTTCACTTCAGTTATTGTATTGTTCATCTCGGTTTGTTTGTTCTTTAGTTCTTTGAGGTCTTTGTTAAACATTTTTTGTATCTGCTTGATCTGTGCCCCCATTGTTTTTCCGAAATCTTGGATCATCTTTACTATCATTACTATGAATTCTTTTTCAGGTAGATTGCTTATCTCCACTTCACTTAGTTGTTCTTCTAGGGCTTTTATTTTGTTCCTTCATCTGGGACATATTCCTCTGATGTCTCATTTTGTCTAACTTTCTGTGATTGCAGTTTCTATTCCACAGGCTGCAGGGTTGTAGTTTTTCTTGCTTCCACTCTCTGCTCCCCTGGTGGATGAGGCTGTCTAAGAAGCATGTGCAAGCTTCCTGGTGGGAAGGACTGGACCTACCCACTGGTGGATGGAGCTGGGTGTTGTCCTTCTGGGAGGCAGGGCTGTGCCAAAGGGCATGCCTAGAGGACTGTAGGCTCAGGAAGACTTTAAGCAGCCTGTCTGCTTATGGGTGGGGCTGTGTTCCCACCCTGTTGGTTGTTTGGCCAGAGGCATCCCAGCACTGGGGCCTGCAGGCTGTTAGGTGAGGCCAGGTCTTGTTAAGAAAATGGTGGCCTCCAGGAAGGCTCATGCCAATGAATACTCTCCAGAACTGCTGTTGCCAGTCTTTATCACTACAATGAGCCACAGCCAACCCCTGCCTCCACAGGAGACGCCCCAATACTAGCAAGTAGGTCTGGCCCATTCTCTTATGAGGTCACTGTTTTTTTCCCTGGGTTCTGGTGTGCATGAGAACCTGTGTGCCCCCCAAGGGTGGAGTTTCTTTCCCCCCCAGTCCTGTGGAATTCCTGCAATCAAACCCTGCTGGCCTTCAAAGCCAGATTCTCTGGGGGCTCCTCCTCCTGTTGCCAGACCCCCGGGCTGGGGAGCCTGACGTGGGGCTCAGAACTTTCATTCCTGTGGGAGAACTTCTGTGGTATAATTATTTTCCAGTTTGTGGGTCACCCAACTGGTGGGTCTGGGATTTGATTTTATTGCAATTGCACCCCTGCTACCATGTCATTGTGGCTTCTTCTTTGTCTTTGGAAGTAGGTTCTCTTTTTTGGTAGCTTCCAGCATTTTTTTGTGGATCATTGTTCAGCAGTTAGTTGTGATTTTGGTGTTTTCGTAAGAATCGGTGAGCTCACGTCCTACTCCACCATCTTGTCTCCAATTAGGATAATCCTTACAACTAAATCACTGCAGAAACATTCTGGAAATTAAGCATGTTAATCTCCTAAGCCCATTTAGAAATACCTTGGAGAAGAATCATTGAGTCCCTCCAATCTGGTTTTCCTTTCTCCTTCTGTCTTCTTTATGGTTCTCCAGCCAGTTTGCCCATCTACCTTCCACTAGACCACTGCCTCTTAGCACATTTCCTTTGGTTTTCTGCTTGGTGGAGAAGCATTCACGTCTTCTGGGTCTTTTCTCAAACAACTGACATCTGCTAGATCAAGGTTTCTTAAAGCCTTAGGTACAGGTTGTTTGGTTTTTGTTGCTACTGTTATTGTAGGAGGTCTGGGAGTTCTTTATATATTCTGGATATTACCCTTATCAGATACATGATTTAGAAATATTTTATTCCATTCCATAGGTAGGCTTCTCACCTTGTTGATTGTGTCCTATGATGCACAGAGGTTTACAGTTTTGATGTAGCCCAATTTATCTATTTTTATTTTTGTTGCCTGTGCTTTTGGTGTCATATTCAAGAAATCATTGCTGACGAGCAGCCAAAGATGGTGTACTAGAAGGACTTGGAATTCACGTCTCCTCACAATTAGGGCACCTACCAGGCACCGGAGGGGGACCACGGACACCTAAGGGGATGGGAGGAACCCCCAGCGACTGGATAGGACGTGGGGCATGGGGGGAGTGAAGGGGGAGGAGAAGTGGAGGTGGGACGGGACTGGCGCCCCTGAGGGGCAGCTGGGGGAGGGGAATGGGTCCCACGCCCAAAGGGGGGAAATTGGGGGACCACTGGTAGGGCAGAGGATCAAAAAGGAGCATGGCCAGGTTTCCCCTGCCCACTTGGGCCTCCAGGAACCTGGTGAGATCCTGGGCCTGACCCTGTGCCCACCTATGCCCCCTGCAGCCACGTGGGTCCTGAGGGAGTGGGAGGGAGGAAAGGGGGAGCAAAAGTAAAGACTGGACCTCTGGTACTGGCACCCCTGAGGGGTTGCTGCAGGAGGGGAGGAGTTCCTACACCCAGTGGGATCCACCCAGGGTTAAGGGTCCAGTGGCGATGGGAGAGAGCCTAGGGGAGACAGTGGGGGAGGGGCGTGAAGGAATGGAAGGGAACAGGGCCAGTGCTTTCCCTGTCCACTTAGGCACCAGGAAGCCTGTTTCACTCCCGGGCCTAATCCTTTGCCCACAGGACCTCCCTCCTGCCATGCAGAACCACCCCCACCCCTACACCCTCACCCAGGGCCCTCCCTCTACACTTGGAGACCCCCTCGAATGAGTTAGGCCTAAACCCCATCCACACACCCTCACTCAGGGCCCTACCTCCAAACTCTGGAACTCCATACTCTGGAGGCCCACCTTTCAATGTGCTGCCTCTCCCCTTCCACGCAGGTCCTAAGCAGAGACCCACCCCATGCTTGAACATCATCCCGCCTAGGCCCCGCCCCACACTCAAACATCACCCCCCCACCCACCTAGGTCTCACCCCACCCTAAACCCCGCCCCTGCCTAAGTTCCACCTGCACCTAAATTAAGCCGCCACAGCCAAGGCTATTTTATTTTATTTTCTTTTTTCCTAGTTTAGATTGGGGTTCTGTTTTACCTTGTTGACTAATTGTTGTTGATTTTTTTATATTTTTATTTTTCTAATTTTATTTTATTCTTTATACTTTGTTATTGTTCTCTCCTTTTGGTTTGTCCCCCTACCCCCCTTTTTTTCTTTTTTCTGTTGTGGTTTTCTTTTACCTTGTTGCAGTTGTTTCAATTATAGTTTTATTTTTCCTAAAATAATTTTTATCTTTCTAATTCTAGTTTGTTCTTTATTCTTTGATATTGTAGTGCTCCTTTTTCCTTTCTTTCTTACTTTTTTTTTTTTTACCGTGCCACGAAGCTTGTGGGATCTTGGTTCCCAAGCTGGAAGTCAGGCCAAGCTCCCGTGGTGGGAGCACTGAGTTCAAACTGCTGGACTAACAGAGAAACTCAGACCCCAGGGAATATCAATCGGA
Organism: Eschrichtius robustus; assembly: GCF_028021215.1. Classification (NCBI taxonomy): domain Eukaryota; kingdom Metazoa; phylum Chordata; class Mammalia; order Artiodactyla; family Eschrichtiidae; genus Eschrichtius; species Eschrichtius robustus. The sequence continues at coordinate 47,399,977 of NC_090845.1, forward strand.
GTGAGGCCTCATGGAGGTCCTCATCTCAGCACCAAGACCCAGCTTTGTCCAACTGCCTGCAAATTCCAGTACTGGACGACTCAAGCCAAACAACCAGTAAGACAGGAATACAGCACCACCCAACAATAAAAAAGTGAAATGAAAAAAAAAATGTTACAGACGAAGAAGCAAGGTAAAAACCTGCAAAACCAAATAAATGAAGACAAAATAAGCAACCTACCTGAAAAAGAATTCAGAGTAATGATAGTAAAGATGATCCAAAATCTCAGAAATAGAATGGAGAAAATACAAGAAACATTTAACAAGGATCTAGAAGAACTAAACAGCAAACAAACAATGATGAACAACACAATTACTGAAATTAAAAATACTCTAGAAGGAATCAATAACAGAATAACTGAGGCAGAAGAACAAATAGGTGAGCTAGAAGATAAAATGGTGGAAATAACTGCCAGGGGGCAGAGTAAAGAAAAAAGAATGAAAAGAATTGAGGACAGTCTCAGAGACCTCTGGGACAACATTAAACACAACAACATTTGAATTATAGGGGTCCCAGAAGAAGCAGAGAAAAAGAAAGGGGCTGAGAAAATATTTGAAGAGATTATACTCCAAAACATCCCTAACATGGGAAAGGAATTAGTCAATCAAGTCCAGGAAGCACAGAGAGTACCATACAGGATAAACCCAAAGAGAAACATGCCAAGACACATATTAATCAAACTATAAAAAATTAAATACAAAGAAAACATATTAAAAGCAGCAAGGGAAAAACAACAAATAACATACAAGGTAATCCCCATAAGGTTAACAGCTGAACTTTCAGCAGAAACTCTGCAAACCAGAAGGGAGTGGCAGGACATATTTAAAGTGAGGAAAGGGAAAAACCTACAACCAAGATTACTCTACCCAGCAAGGATCTCATTCAAATTCGATGGAGAAATTAAAACCTTTACAGAGAAGAAAAAGCAAAGGGAATTCAACACCACCAAACCAGCTTTACAAGAAATGCTAAAGGAACTTCTCTAGGCAGGAAACAGAAGAGAAGGAAAAGACCTACAATAATAAACCCAAAACAATTAAGAAAATGGTAATAGGAACATACATATCAATAATTACCTTAAATGTAAATGTATTAAATACGCCAACCAAAAGACATAGATTGGCTGAATGGATACAAAAACAAGACCCGTATATATGCTGTCTACAAGAGACCCACTTCAGACCTAGGGACACATACAGACTGAAAGTGAGGGGATGGAAAAAGATATTCCATGCAAATGGAAATCAAAAGAAAGCTGGAGTAGCAATTCTCATATCAGACAAAATAGGCTTTAAAATAAAGACTAGTACAAGAGACAAAAAGGACACTACATAATGATCAAAGGGTCAATCCAAGAAGAAGATATAACAATTGTAAATATTTATGCACCCAACATAGGAACACCTGAATACATAAACCAAATACTAACAGCCATAAAGGGGAAATCAACAGTAACACAATAATAGTAGGGGACTTTAACACCCCACTTCCACTAATGGACAGATCATCCAAAATGAAAATAAATAAGGAAACACAAGCTTAAAATGACACATTAAACAACATGGACTTAACGGATATTTATAGGACATTCCATCCAAAAACAACAGAACACACTTTTTTCTCAAGTGCTCATGGAACATTCTCCAGGAAAAACCATATCTTGGGTCACAAATCAAGCCTCAGTAAATTTAAGAAAATTGAAATTGTATCAAATATCTTTTCCAACCACAATGCTATGAGACTAGATATCAATTACAGGAAAAAAAGTGTAAAAAACCCAAACATATGGAGGCTAATCTATATGCTACTAAATAACCAAGAGATGACTGAAGAAATCAAAGAGGAAATCAAAAAATACCTAAAAACAAATGGCAATGGAAACACGATGACCTAAAACCTATGGGATGCAGCAAAAGCAGTTCTAAGAGGGAAGTTTATAGCAATACAATCCTATGTCAAGAAACAAGAAAAATCTCAAATAAACAACCTAACCTTACACCTGAAGCAATTAGAGAAAGAAGAACAAAAAAAACCTGAAAGTTAGCAGAAGGAAAGAAATCATAAAGATCAGATCAGAAATAAATGTAAAAGAAATGAAGGAAACAATAACAAATATCAATAAAAGTAAAAGCTGGATTTTTGAAAAGATAAAGAAAATTGATAAACCATTAGCCAGACTGAACAAGAAAAAAAGGGAGAGCACGCAGATCAACAGAATTAGATACTGAAAAGGAGAAGTAACAACTGACACTGCAGAAGTACAGAGGATCATGAAAGATTACTACAAGCAACTATATGCCAATAAAATTGGCAACCTGGAAGAAATGGACAAAATCCTAAAAAGCACAACCTTCCGAGACTGAACCAGGAAGAAAGAGAAAACATAAACAGCCCAAACAGAACCACTGAAATTGAAACTGTGATTAAAAATCTTCCAACAAACAAAACCTTAAGACCAGATGGCTTCACAAGAGAACTCTCTCAAATATTTAGAGAAGTGCTAATACCTATCCTTCTCAAACTCTTCCAAATATAGGTGAGGGAGAAACACTCCCCAACTCATTCTACGAGACCACCATCACCCTGATACAAAAACCAGAAAAATATGTCAAAAAAAAAAGAAAACTACAGGCCAATATCTCTGATGAACATAGATGCAAAAATCCTCAACAAAATACTAGCAAACAAAATCCAACAATACATTAAAAGGATCGTACACCAAGATCAACTGGCATGTATCCCAGGAATGCAAGGATTCTTCAATACATGCAAATCAAACAATGTGATACACCATATTAACAAATTGAAGGATAAAAACCATATGATCATATCAATATATGCAGAAAAAGCTTTTGACAAAATTCAACACCCATTTATGATAAAAACTCCAGAAAGGAGGCATAGAGGGAACCTACCTCAATATAATAAAGGTCATATATGACACCGCACAGCCAACATCATTCTCCATGTTGAAAAACTGAAACCATTTCCCCTAAAATCAGGAACAAGACAAGGATGCCACTCTCACCACTATTATTCAACAGAGTTTTGGAAGTTTTAGCTACAGCCATCAGAGAAGAAAAGGAAATGAAAGGAATCCAAATCTGAAAAGAAGAAATAAAACTCTCACTGTTTGCAGATGACATGATACTATACCTAGAGAATCCAAAAGATGCTACCAGAAAACTACGAGAGCTAATCAATGAATTTGTTAGACTAGCAAGACAGAAAACTAATGCCCAGAAATCTCTTGCATTCTTATACATTAATGATGAAAAATCTGAAAGAGAATTTAAGGAAACACTCCCATTTACCATTGCAACAAAAAGAATAAAATATCTAGGAATAAACCTACCTAAGGACACAAAACCTATATGCAGAAAACTGTAAGACACTGATGAAAGAAATTAAAGATGATACAAACACATGGAGAGATATACTATGTTCTTGGATTGGAAGAATCAACATTGTGAAAATGACTATAGTACCCAAAGCAATCTACAGATTCAATGCAATCCCTATCAAACTACCAATGGCATTTTTCAAAGAACTAGAACAAAAAATTTCACAATTTGTGTGGAAACACAAAAGACCCCAAATAGCCAAAGCATTCTTCTGAAAGAAAAACGGAGCTGGAGGAATCAGGCTCCCTGTCTTCAGACTATACTACAAAGCTACAGTAATCAAAACTGTATGGTACTGGCACAAAACAGAAATATAGATCAATGGAACAGGATACAAAGCCCAGAGATAATCCCACGCACATATGGTCACTTATCTTTGATAAAGGAGGTAAGCATATACAGTGGAGGAAAGGCAGCCTCCTCAATAAGTGGTGCTGGGAAAACTAGACAGCTACACGTAAAAGAATGAAATTAGAACACTCCTAACACCATACAAAAAAATAAACTCAAAATGGATTAAAGACCTAAATGTAAGGCCAGACACTATCACACTCTTAGCAGAAAACATAGGCAGAACGCTCTATGACATAAATCACAGCAAGATTCTTTTTGACCCACCTCCTAGAGAAAAGGAAATAAAAAGAATAAACACATGGGACTTAATGAAACTTAAAAGCTTTTGCACAGCAAAGGAAACCATAAACAAGATGAAGAGAAAGCCCTCAGAATGGGAGAAAATATTTGCAAATGAAGCAACTGACAAAGGATTAATCTCCAAAATATACAAGCAGCTCATGCAGCTCAATATCACAAAAACAAACAACCCAGCCCAAAAAAGGGCAGAAGATCTAAATAGACATTTCTCCAAAAAAGATATGCAGATTGCCAACAAACACATGAAAAGATGCTCAACATCACTAATCATTAAAGAAATTCAAGGGAGGAGAGAAGATGGCGGAAGAGTAAGACGCGGAGATCACCTTCCTTCCCACAGATACAGTAGAAATACATCTACACGTGGAACTGCTCCTACAGAACACCCACTGAACGCTGGCAGAAAACGTCCGACCTCCAAAAAGGCAAGAAACTCCCCCCGTACTTGGGTAGGGCAAAAGAGAAAAAAGAAATAACAGAGACAAAAGAATAGGGACGGCACCTGCGCCAGTGGGAGGGAGCTGTGAAGGAGGAAAGATTTCCACGCACTAGGAAGCCCCTTCGCGGGCAGAGACTGCGGGTGGCAGAAGGGGGAAGCTTCGGAGCCACGGAGGAGAGCGCAGCCACAGGGGTGCGGAGGGCAAAGCAGAGAGATTCCCGCACAGAGGATCAGTGCCGACCAGCACTCACCAGCCCGAGAGGCTTGTCTGCTCCCCCGCCGGGGCGGGCGGGGGCTGGGAGCTGAGGCTCGGGCTTCAGTCGGATCGCAGGGAGAGGACTGGGATTGGCGGCGTGAACACAGCCTGAAGGGGTTAGCGCACCACAGCTAGCCGGGAGGGAGTCCGAGAAAAAGTCTGCAGCTGCCGAAGAGGCAAGAGACTTTTTCTTCCCTCTTTGTTTCCTGGTGCGCGAGGAGAGGGGATTCAGAGCGCCGCCTAAACGAACTTCAGAGACGGGCGCGAGCCGCAGCTAACAGCGCGGATCCCACAGAAACAGGGGCGCAGAGGAAAAAGCGGAGAGACTCCCGCACAGAGGCTCGGCGCCGAGCAGCGCTCACCAGCCCGAGAGGCTTGTCTGCTCCCCCGCCGGGGCGGGCGGGGGCTGGGAGCTGAGGCTCGGGCTTCGGTCGGATCGCAGGGAGAAGACTGGGGTTGGCGGCGTGAACACAGCCTGAAGGGTTTAGCGCACCACAGCTGGCTGGGAGGGAGCCCGGGAAAAAGTCTGCAGCTGCCGAAGAGGCAAGAGGCTTTTTCTTGCCTCTTTGTTTCGCTGCGCGCAAGGAGAGGGGATTCAGAGCGCCGCCTAAACGAACTCCAGAGAAAGGCGCGAGCCGCGGCGATCAGCGCGGACCCCAGAGACAGGCGTGAGACGCTGGGGCTGCTGCTGCCGCCTCCAAAAAGCCTGTGTGTGAGCACAGGTCACTCTCCACACCGCCCCTCCCGGGAGCCGGTGCAGCCCGCCACTGCCAGGGTCCCGTGATCCCCGGACAAATTCCCCGGGAGAACGCACTGCGCTCCTCAGGCTGGTGCAACGTCACGCCGGCCTCTGACGCTGCAGGCTCGCCCCGCCTCCTCCGTACCCCTCCCTCCCCGCGGCCTGAGTGAGCCAGCGCCCCCGAAGCAGCTGCTCCTTTAACCCCGTTCTGTCTGGGCGGGGAATAGACGCCCTCAGGTGACCTACACGCAGAGGCGGGTCCAAATCCAAAGCTGAACCCCAGGAGCTGTGCGAACAGGGAAGAGAAGGGGAAATCTCTCCCAGCAGCCTCAGAAGTAGCGGATTAAAACTCCACAAACAACTTGATGTGCCTGCATCTGCTGAATACCTGAATAGACAACGAATCATCCCAAATTCAGGAGGTGGACTTTGGGAGCAGGATATATTAATTTTTCCCCTGTTCCTTTTTTTTTGTGTGTGAGTGTATATGTATATGCTTCTGGGTGAGATTTTGTCTGTATAGCTTTGCTTTACAATAGCTTTATTTTGCTTCACTATATTATAGCCTCTTTCTTTCTTTCTTTCTTTCTTTCTTTCTTTCTTTCTTTCTTTCTTTCTTTCTTTCTTTCCTCCCTCCCTCCCTCCCTCGCTCCCTCCCTCCCTCCCTCCTTTCTTTCTTTCTTTCTTTCTTTCTTTCTTTCTTTCTTTCTTTCCTTCCTTCTTTCTTTCTTTCTTTCTTTCTTTCTTTCTTTCTTTCTTTCTTCCTTTCTTACTTTCTTTCTTTCTTTATTTCTATTTTTTCTCCCTTTTACTCTGAGCCGTGTGGACGAAAGGATCTTGGTGCTCCAGCCAGGCATCAGGGCCGTGCCTCTGAGGTGGGAGAGCCAACTTCAGGACACTGGTCCACAAGAGACCTCCCAGCTCCACGTAATACCAAACGGTAAAAATCTCTCAGAGATCTCCATCTCAACATCAAGACCCAGCATCACTCAATGACCAGCAAGCTACAGTGCTGAACACCCTATGCCAAACAACTAGCAAGACAGGAACACAGCCCCATCCATTAGCAGAGAGGCTGCCTAAAATCATAATAAGGCCACAGACACCCCCAAAATACACCACCAGACGTGGATGTGCCCACCAGAAAGACAAGATCCAGCCTCATCCACCAGAGCTCAGGCACTAGTTCCCTACACCAGGAAGCCTACACAACCCACTGAACCAAACTTAGCCACTGGGGACAGATACCAAAAACAACGGGAACTACAAACCTGCAGTCTGTGAAAAGGAGACCCCAAACACAGTAAGATAAGCAAAATGAGACGACAAAAAAACACACAGCAGATGAAGGAGCAGGGTCAAAGCACACTAGACTTAACAAATGAAGAGGAAATAGGTAGTCTACCTGAAAAAGAATTCAGAATAATGATAGTAAGGATGATCCAAAATCTTGGCAATAGAATAGACAAAATGCAAGAAACATTTAACAAGGACGTAGAAGAACTAAAGAGGAACCAAGCAATGATGAAAAACACAATAAATGAAATTAAAAATACTCTAGATGGGATCAATAGCAGAATAACTGAGGCAGAAGAAAGGATAAGTGACCTGGAAGATAAAATGGTGGAAATAACTACTACAGAGCAGGATAAAGAAAAAAGAATGAAAAGAACTGAGGACAGTCTCAGAGACCTCTGGGACAACATTAAACGCACCAACATTCGAATTATAGGGGTCCCAGAAGAAGAAGAGAAAAAGAAAGGGACTGAGAAAATATTTGAAGAGATTATAGTTGAAAACTTCCCTAATATGGGAAAGGAAATAGTTAATCAAGTCCTGGAAGCACAGAGAGTCCCATACAGGATAAACCCAAGGAGAAACACGCCAAGACACATATTAATCAAACTGTCAAAAATTAAATATAAGGAAAACATATTAAAGGCAGCAAGGGAAAAAAAACAAATAACACACAAGGGAATCCCCATAAGGTTAACATCTGATCTTTCAGCAGAAACTCTGCAAGCCAGAAGGGAGTGGCAGGATATACTTAAAGTGATGAAGGAGAAAAACCTACAACCAAGATTACTCTACCCAGCAAGGATCTCATTCAGATTCGATGGAGAAATTAAAACCTTTACAGACAAGCAAAAGCTGAGAGAGTTCAGCACCACCAAACCAGCTTTACAACAAATGCTAAAGGAACTTCTCTAGGCAAGAAACACAAGAGAAGGAAAACACCTACAATAACAAACCAAAAACATTTAAGAAAATGGGAATAGGAACATACATATCGATAATTACCTTGAATGTAAATGGATTAAATGCTCCCACCAAAAGACACAGGCTGGCTGAATGGATACAAAAACAAGACCCATATATATGCTGTCTACAAGAGACCCACTTCAGACCTAGAGACACATACAGACTGAAAGTGAGGGGATGGAAAAAGATATTCCATGCAAATGGAAATCAAAAGAAAGCTGGAGTAGCAATTCTCATATCAGACAAAATAGACTTTAAAATAAAGACTATTACAAGAGACAAAGAAGGACACTATATAATGATCAAGGGATTGATCCAAGAGGAAGCTATAACAATTGTAAAAATTTATGCACCCAACATAGGAGCACCTCAATACATAAGGCAAATACTAACAGCCATAAAAGGGGAAATCGACAGCAACACAATCATAGTAGGGGACTTTAACACCCCACTTTCACCAATGGACAGATCATCCAAAATGAAAATAAATAAGGAAACACAAGCTTTAAATGATACATTAAACAAGATGGACTTAATTGATATTTATAGGACATTCTACCCAAAAACAACAGAATACACATTTTTCTCAAGTGCTCATGGAACATTCTCCAGGATAGATCATATCTTGGGTCACAAATCAAGCCTTGGTAAATTTAAGAAAATTGAAATTGTATCAAGTATCTTTTCCGACCACAACGCTATGAGACTAGATATCAATTACAGGAAAAGATCTGTAAAAAATACAAACACATGGAGGCTACACAATACACTACTTAATAACGAAGTGATTACTGAAGTAATCAAAGGGGAAATCAAAAAATACCTAGAAACAAATGACAATGGAGATACGACGACCCAAAACCTATGGGACGCAGCAAAAGCAGTGCTAAGAGGGAAGTTTATAGCAATACAAGCCTACCTCAAGAAACAGGAAACATCTCGAATAAACAACCTAACCTTGCACCTGAAGCAATTAGAGAAAGAAGAACAAAAAAACCCCAAAGCCAGCAGAAGGAAAGAAATTATAAAGATCAGGTCAGAAATAAATGAAAAAGAAATGAAGGAAACAATAGCAAAAATCAATGAAACTAAAAGCTGGTTCTTTGAGAAGATAAACAAAATTGATAAACCATTAGCCAGACTCATCAAGAGAAAAAGGGAGAAGACTCAAATCAATAGAATTAGAAATGAAAAAGGAGAAGTAACCACTGACACTGCAGAAATACAAAAGATCATGAGAGATTACTACAAGCAACTCTATGCCAATAAAATGGACAACCTGGAAGAAATGGACAGATTCTTAGAAATGCACAAACTGCCGAGACTGAACCAGGAAGAAATAGAAAATATGAACAGACCAATCACAAGCACTGAAATTGAAACTGTGATTAAAAACCTTCCAACAAACAAAAGCCCAGGACCAGATGGCTTCACAGGTGAATTCTATCAAACATTTAGAGACGAGCTAACACCTATCCTTCTCAAACTCTTCCAAAATATTGCAGAGGGAGGAACACTCCCAAACTCATTCTACGAGGCCACCATCACCCTGATACCAAAACCAGACAAAGATGTCACAAAGAAAGAAAACTACAGGCCAATATCACTGATGAACATAGATGCAAAAATCCTCAACAAAATACTAGCAAACAGAATCCAACAGCACATTAAAAGGATCATACACCATGATCAAGTGGGGTTTATCCCAGGAATGCAAGGATTATTCAATATACGCAAATCAATCAATGTGATACACCATATTAACAAATTGAAGGAGAAAAACCATATGATCATCTCAATAGATGCAGAGAAAGCTTTCGACAAAATTCAACATCCATTTATGATAAAAGCCCTGCAGAAAGTAGGCATAGAGGGAACTTTCCTCAACATAATAAAGGCCATATATGACAAACCCACAGCCAACATTGTCCTCAATGGTGAAAAACTGAAACCATTTCCACTAAGATCAGGAACAAGACAAGGTTGCCCACTCTCACCACTATTATTCAACATAGTTTTGGAAGTGCTAGCCACAGCAATCAGAGAAGACAAAGAAATAAAAGGAATCCAAATCGGAAAAGAAGAAGTAAAGCTGTCACTATTTGCAGATGACATGATACTATACATAGAGAATCCTAAAGATGCTACCAGAAAACTCCTAGAGCTAATCAATGAATTTGGTAAAGTAGCAGGATACAAAATTAATGCACAGAAATCTCTTGCATTTCTATACACTAATGACGAAAAATCTGAAAGTGAAATTAAGAAAACACTCCCATTTACCATTGCAACAAAAAGAATAAAATATCTAGGAATAAACCTACCTAAGGAGACAAAAGCCCTGTATGCAGAAAATTATAAGACACTGATGAAAGAAATTAAAGATGATACAAATAGATGGAGAGATATACCATGTTCCTGGATTGGAAGAATCAACATTGTGAAAATGACTCTACTACCCAAAGCAATCTACAGATTCAATGCAGTCCCTATCAAACTACCACTGGCATTTTTCACAGAACTAGAACAAAAAATTTCACAATTTGTATGGAAACACAAAAGACCCCGAATAGCCAAAGCAATCTTGAGAACGAAAAATGGAGCTGGGGGAATCAGGCTCCCTGACTTCAGACTATATTACAAAGCTTCAGTAATCAAGACAGTTTGGTACTGGCACAAAAACAGAAATATAGATCAATGGAACAGGATAGAAAGCCCAGAGATAAACCCACACACATATGGTCACCTTATCTTTGATAAAGGTGGCAAGAATATACAGTGGAGAAAAGACAGCCTCTTCAATAAGTGGTGCTGGGAAAATTGGACAGGTACATGTAAAAGTATGAAATTAGAACACTCCCTGACACCATGCACAAAAATAAACTCAAAATGGATTAAAGACCTAAGTGTAAGGGCAGACACTATCAAACTCTTAGAGGAAAACATAGGCAGAACACTCTATGACATACATCACAGCAAGATTCTTTTTGACCCAGCTCCCAGAGAAATGGAAATAAGAACAAAAATAAACAAATGGGACCTAATGAAACTTAAAAGCTTTTGCACAGCAAAGGAAACCATAAACAAGACCAAAAGACAACCATCAGAATGGGAGAAAATATTTGCAAATGAAGCAACTGACAAAGGATTAATCTCCAAGATTTACAAGCAGCTCATGCAGCTCAATAAAAAAAAAACCAACAACCCAATCCAAAAATGGGCAGAAGACCTAAATAGACATTTCTCCAAAGAAGATATACAGATGGCCTACAGACACATGAAAGAATGCTCAACATCATTAATCATTAGAGAAATGCAAATCAAAACTACAATGAGATATCATCTCACACCGGTCAGAATGGCCATCATCAAAAAATCTAGAAAGAATAAATGCTGGAGAGGGTGTGGAGGAAAGGGAACACTCTTGCACTGTTGGTGGGAATGTAAATTGATACAGCCACTATGGAGAACAGTATGGAGGTTCCTGAAAAAACTACAAATAGAACTACTATACGACCCAGCAATCCCAATACTGGGCATATACCCTGAGAAAACCATAGGTCAAAAAGAGTCATGTACCAAAATGTTCATTGCAGCTCTATTTACAATAGCCAGGACATGGAAGCAACCTAAATGTCCATCGACAGATGAATGGATAAAGAAGATGTGGCACATATATACAATGGAATATTACTCAGCCATAAAAAGAAATGAAATGGAGGTATTTGTAATGAGGTGGATGGAGTTAGAGTCTGTCATACAGAGTGAAGTAAGTCAGAAAGAGAAAAACAAATACAGTATGCTAACACATATATACGGAATCTAAGGAAAAAAAAAAAAAAAAAAAAAAAGGCCATGAAGAACCTAGTGGCAAGACGGGAATAAAGACACAGACCTACTAGAGAATGGACTTGAGGATATGGGGAGGGGGTGGGGTGAGATGTGACAGGGTAAGAGAGTGTCATGGACATATATACACTACCAAATGTAAAATAGATAACTAGTGGGAAGCAGCCGCATAGCACAGGGAGATCAGCTCAGTGCTTTTTGACCACCTAGAGGGGTGGGATGGGGAGGGTGGGAGGGAGGGAGATGCAAGAGGGAAGAGAAATGGGAACATATTGTATATGTATAACTGATTCACTTTGTTATAAAGCAGAAGCTAACACACCATTGTAAGGCAATTATACTTCAATAAAGATGTTTAAAAAAAAAAAAAAAAGAAATTCAAATCCACGCTACAATGAGATATCATCTCACACCGGTCAGAATGGCCATCATCAAAACATCTACAAACAATAAATGCTGGAGAGGGTGTGGAGAGAAGGGAACCCTCTTGCACTGTTGGTGGGAATGTAAATTGATACAGCCACTATGGAGAACAGTATGGAGGTTCCTTAAAAAACTAAAAATAGAACTGCCATACGACCCAGCAATCCCACTACTGGGCATATACCCTGAGAAAACCATAATTCAAAAAGAGTCATGTACCAAAATGTTCATTGCAGCTCTATTTACAATAGCCAGGACATGGAAGCAACCTAAATGTCCATCAACAGATGAATGGATAAAGAAGATGTGGCACATATATACAATAGAATATTACTCAGCCATAAAAAGAAACGAAGTTGAGTTATTTGTAATGAGGTGGATGGACATGGAGTCTGTCATAGAGAGTGAAGTAAGTCAGAAAGAGAAAAACTAATATTTTATGCTAACACATATATATGGAATAAAAAAAAAGGTTCTGATGAACCTAAGGACAGGACTGGAATAAAGACACAGATGTAGAGAATGGACCTGAGGACACGGTGAGGAGGAAGAATAAGCTGGGACGAATGAGAGAGTAGCATTGACATATATACACTACCAAATGTAAAATAGATAGCTAGTGGGAAGCAGTTGCATGGCACAGGGAGATCAACTTGGTGGTTTGTGACCACCTAGATGGGTGGGATAAGGAGGGTGTGAGGGAGACGGAAGAGGGAGGGGATAAGGGGATATACATATGCATATAGCTGATTTACTTTGTTATACAACAGAATCTAACCCAACAATGTAAAGCAATTATACTCCAATAAAGATGTTAAAAAAAATAATTTCCAAATCTAGTGTTATGAAGATTTTCCCCTATGTTTTCATATTAGAGTTTTATAGTTTTATTTTTTATGCTTAGGTCATTGATCCATTTTGAGTTAATTTTTATGTAAGGTAAGAGACCCTCTTCATTCTTTTGCATGGGAGTATTGAATTTTCCAAGAACCATTTGTTTAAAAGACTCCCCTTTCCCTATTGAATGGTCTTGGCACACTTGTTGAAAGTGGTTTGACCAAATAGACTCAGGTTTATTTCTGGAGTCTCCATTCTATTCCATTGGTCAATATGTCTGTCTTTATGCCAATATCACACTGATTTGACTATTGTAGCTTTGTAGTAAATTTTGAAATCAGGAATTGTGAGTCATCAAAATTTGGTCTCTTTTAAACATTGTTTTGGCTATTAGGAGTCCCCTGAGATTCCCCATGAATTTTATCATAGATTTTTCTATTTCTGCAAAAAATTGCCATTAGGAGTTTGATAGCAATTGTGTTAAATCTTTAGATCACATTAGGTAGTATTGATAGCTTAATAATATTGTCCTCCAATTCATGAATATGGAAGTCTTTCCATTTTTTGTGTGTGCTTCTTTAATTTCTTTCAGCAATGCTTTGTGTTTTCAGTGTACAAGTTTTTCAGCTCCTTGGTAATTTTTTTTCTTAATATTTTGTTATTTTTGATGCTATATTGTAAATGGGATTGTTTTCTTGATTTCCTTTTTAGATTTTTTTAATTGTTAGTGTATTAGAAACATAACAGTTTTTTGAGGGTTATTTTGTATCCTGCAATTTTGATAAATTCATTGGTTAGTTCTAATAATTTTTTGTGGAATCTTGAGTTTTGTACATATAAGATCATGTTATCAACAAACAGAGATAATTTTACTTCTTCCTTTCTAATTTGGATCCCTTTTTTTTTCTTACAAAGTTGCTCTTGCTAGGAGTTCCAGTACTATATTAAATATAAGTGATGAAAGCAGTCCTCTTGATCTTGTTCCTGATCTTAGGGGGCCAAGCATTCAGTCTTTCATCACTGAGTATGATGGTAGCTGTGGGCTTTTCATATATGACCTTTAAAATGTTGAGGTAGTTTCCTTCTGTTCCTGGTTTGTTGAGTGCATTAATTATGAAGTATTGGTTTACTCAAATGATTTTTCTGTATAATTGATATTATTATGTGGTAATTTTTTCTTCATTCTCTCAATGTGGTGAATTACTTTGATTTATTTTCCTGTATTGAAACATCCTTGCATTCCAGGAATCAATCCTACTTGGTCATGGTGTATAATCATTTTAATGTGCTGTTGAACTCTATTTGCTTGTATATTATTCTGGATTTTTACATTAATATTCATGAGAGATATTGATCTGTCATTTTCTTTTCTTTTAATGTCTTTAGCTGTGGTGTCAGGATATTGCGGGCTTCATATAATGAAGCTGGAAATGTTCCCTTCTCTTCCATTTTTTTGGGCAAGTGTTTGAGGAGGATTCATGTTAATTCTTTAAATGTTTGGTAGAATTCACCAATGAAGCCATTGTTCCTGGGCTTTTCTGTGTTGGGAGATTTTCTATCACTGATTCAATCTCATTGCCAGTTATTGATCTGTTCAGATTTTCTATTTCTTCATGATTCAGTCTTCATAGGTTGTGTATTTTAAATAATTTATCTGTTGCATCGAGATTATCCAGTTTGTTGGTGTACAATTCTTTATAGTATTCTTTTTTTTTAATAAATTTATTTATTTATTTTTGGCTGTGTTGGGTCTTCGTTTCTGTGCGAGGGCTTTCTCTAATTGCGGCGAGCGGGGGCCACTCTTCATCGCGGTGTGCGGGCCTCTCCCTGTCGCGGCCTCTCTTGTTGCAGAGCACAGGCTCCAGACGTGCAGGCTCAGTAGTTGTGGCTCACGGGCCTAGTTGCTCCACGGCATGTGGGATCTTCCCAGACCATGGCTTGAACCCGTGTCCCCTGCATTGGCAGGCAGATTCTCAACCACTGCGCCACCAGGGAAGCCCTATAGTATTCTTTTATAGTACTTTTTATTTCTGCAAAATAGGTTGAAATGTGCCCTCTTTCTTTTCTGATTTTAATTATTTGAGTGCTCTTTTTTTCATAGTCAATCTAGTTAAAAATTTGTCAACTTTGTTGATCTTTCCAGAGAACCAACACTTGGTTCTGTTGATTATCTAGCCATTTCTCTCTTCTCTAATCTTTGTTATTTCCTTCATTCTGCTAGTTTTGGATGTAGTTTGTCCTTATTTTTCTAGTTCCATAAAGTGTAAAGTCAGGCTGTTGATTTGAGATCTTTCCTCTTTTTTAATGGATGCATTTATAGCTATAAATTTCCCTCTTAGCACTACTTTACCTCAACCTGTGTTTTTCTATGCTGTATTTTTGTTTTCATTTGTTTCAAGGTATTTGCTAATTTTCCTTGTGTTCTTCTTTGACCCATTTGTTGTTTAAGTGTGTAGTATTTAATTTCCACATATTTGTGAATTTTTATGTTTTCCTTCTGCTATTGACTTATAGTTTCATTCCATTGTGATTGGAAAAGATAATTTGTATGAGTTTAATCTTTTAAAATTTACTAAGACTTGTTTTGGGGACTAACATATAGTCTATCCTGGAGAACTGTTCCATGTAAACTTCATAAAAATGTGTTTTCTGATGTTGGTGGTGGAATGTTCTGTATATGACTATTAGGTCCAATTGGTCTATAGTTTTATTCAAGGTCTCTGTTTCCTCATTGATTTTTTGCCTGTTTGTACTATCCATTATTGAAAGATGGGTACTTAAATATCCTACTATTATTAAAAAGCTGCCTATTTATCCCTTCAATTCTGTCATTATTTGCCTCATATATTAATAGATCTGGTCTTTGATATATGTATATTTAAAATTGTTATACCTTCTTGGTGAACTGACCCTTTTATCATTACATAATGTACCTCTTTGTCTTTTGTGACAGTTTTTGACATAAAGTATATTTTATCTGATATTAATATAGCCACCCATGCTCTCTTTGCTTTACTACTTGCATGGGATATCTTCTTCAATCATTTTACTTTCAACCTGTGGATATTCTTAGAGCTAAAGTGAATCTCTTGTAGACAGCATATAGTTGAATCTTCTTTTAAAATCCATTCTTCCAATATGTCTTTTGATTGACAAGTTTAATCCATTAACATTTTAAGAATTACTGATAAGGAAGGACTTAGAATTGCCATTTTGTTAATTGTTTTCTGTGCATCTTATAGCTTTTAATGTCTCTGATTTCTGCCTGTATTGCCTTCCTTTATATTTAGTTTATTTTTTTTTTGTAGTGACATACTTTCATTTCCTTCTCATTTCCTTTTGTGTGTATTCTATAGATATTTTTCTTTGTGGTCATTATGGACTTTCTAAGTTTGTCTAACCCAACACTCATTTAATATTTACCCTAAGCATTGGTACTTGAGCATCTTTATCTATCTCCACTTTTTTCCGATAGCCTTGAGTCCTTCTAACATTCTATTTAGTACATGATAAACACTCGGTAAATATTTTTGGAGTGAATGAACACTTAGAAAGGACAGAGTAAGTGTCATTCAGTGACATCATGTCAAGGTAGTCCAATAGGTCCAAGTAGTAATAGGTTAAACTTTTCCAGTGAGATGAGGAATATTTATAATCCTCTGGACAAGACTTTTTCTACCCTGGACTGTTCTTATATGGGCATTTCCAAGGTTTCCTTTAGGCCTAACCAACCAGCCTCCTTCTGGCTGTCATATTCTCTCTGTAACTCCAGTAATACATGTAGCCTGGTCTTGATCTTGCTCTGAGATTAGAGTCAGAATCACCCTTTTTTATATTGTTAATTAAATCATACACTAATTGTACCTAAACTCTATGTGAACCGTTAAATAATTATACAGAAAACAGCTGAATAAAGCATAAAGAGCTACCTAAAAACCCACTGTGAATGACTGGATTTTCCAAAGATGGCCACAATGATATCTTCCACCTCTCATGCTCTTATAAAAGTTACCATCTCTCTGCCTTAAGAGATGAAGTCTAATTCCTCTACTTGAATCTGAAAGGGCTTGTGACTCACTTGTAATTCATAGAGTATGACAGAAGTGATATGACATGACTTTTGAGTCTTGATCATACAAAGTGATGCCACATCTACCTCATTTACTGGAACGGTCTTGTTTGGAGCCTGAATTATGAAATATGAAGCCTGACTACTGTGAAGCCTGTCATGCTGTGAGGGAGCCAAATTACACTGAGACGTAATATGAAGGCACTCTATTTGTCAGTCCTAGTCTTCCAGTGTTCTCAATACAGGTGCCAGCCATGCAAATGAATGAGCCTTCAGATGGTTCCAGCCCCCAGCCATTTGGTTTTTTCCCACTGAGGCTACAGACATCATATGAAACAAGTCATATCCACTATGCTTTTTCTGAATTACTTACTCTGAAACTCCAAGCAAATAATAAAATGTTTTTGTTTTTTTTTTTGTGGACTAAGTTTGGGGTAGTTTGCTATATAGCAAGAGTAACAGAAACATATGACATGTTCCCCACTCAAGTCATAAAACCATCCCTCCTCCATAGACTTAAGCCCTAATCAGATCCTTGTTTAAATTATTTTCTTGCAGTTCATTAGAGTTGTCCAACCATATATACATCTAAACAATACAGTTTAGTATTGCTTGTTTTCAAAAATCTTTTTATACATGCAATCACACTGTGAATATGTCTAATTCCTTAAAGAAAATTTGAATATCTTTGCTCTGATTTTTGTGTTTCACATGTAGAGAAAAATCTTATTTCCTTTCAGTTTTTCTGAGAGTACCTCCTTGTTGCCCTCTAAATGATCTTTATGGAAACAATTGCCTCCTCCTGATTTCTGTCTGGGTTTAGGATTTTAAAATATTGCCATATTAATTACTTTCACCTAGTATCATTGTGCCTTCTGCTCTAAATATTAACCCAGCATGAGATGGTGTAAATATTATGGCTAAATCTCAGCTATCATGGAGATGCTCCTACATTGTGGGATGACTTGATAGGAGGAGGTTTTGAGATTTTAAATCAGTGGAAAAAAGAAAACAAGCAATCATTAACAACTTAGTAAGTACAAAGTACTATGCTACCCTGAAGACAAAACTGTTAGTTGTTAACATTATTTACAGAAGATAAAGTTGAGGAGTACAGAGTTTAAGCAACTTGACATGTCATTTAAGTAGTAGGTAGCAGCGCCTGGATTCAAACACAGGTAGCCTGCCCCAGAGTTTGAATCTGTAAACATTCTGCTATTTCTCCTTTTCAAGAATTTAGAGGATCTGGACACCACCATTTTCTCAAATAATCTGAGACCAAATACATTGAACAGCCAACCATTCCCATAGACAAGCCCTGTTGTATATAAATCAAAATACCTAATCTCATTTTAAAAGTATTTACTAATTTCTGAATACTTAGCACATGTACAAGGTAGGAATTTCAGAACATCAAACATGGCGTACAGTACACAGACATCTCTCTCACCCTTCCGTCTCCTTGTCCCCCTACCCAGAGACAGATTCCAAAACAAAACCAAGCAAAATAACAACATCATTTGAAAAATAAGTACAATGAGGTATGTGACACTAATGAATCTTAAACATACTATATAAAATGCATTAAATAAACAATATAGCTGAAAATAAAGCCTATGTCTAAGTAGCAAAAATGTGAGTGCCTACCTAGAACAAACACAGGGATAAGCAATAGAAAACGTCCTAAAAATGTTTAGGAAACCATTTGGATGTAGTAGTCCTATGTACCAGATGCAACTGCTAAAGAGAATTCTGTTCACAATAGCGCCATAACTGTACAATACATATGAACAATCTGCAAGTGATTTGTGAGAACTGGGTGATGTAAAAGACTACTTGAAAAAGTAGAGCCACTACTTGCTGATTGGACTGGAAAATTATTATCGTTGTATCCAGACAAATTCATGCTCAGGTTTTTTGTTATTATTATTATTATTATGAGCAAGTCCCTTGAAAAATACTGGCAGGGAAGGGGTAGAAGCTTGGAGCAACATCATGGGTTCACCAGTCCAGAAACAGACCTCTTTCACACACTGTCTTTGACAAGCACTGAGGTAGTTCCCTTCTGATTCAGGTGTGTTGTGGGCCCAGTGCCTGCCCCTCCTCAGGAAGAGAGGCAGGGGCTCACTTGGTGGACCCACTTTGGACGGCTTTGTGCTCCTTCATGGCCTCCTCCCCCACATCGCTAATGGTGACCTCTTTGACGACCATGCTGCACACGGTGTCTGTGTCCAGGCAGTGCAGGGTGATGCCGTAAACTCTGGGGGTTAGAGACTGATGTGTGGAAACTCTGCACCCTGCACCTGTTGCAGAAGCTGTGCAGCACTCTGTGTGTGAGGGATCCGTGCCTGGTGATGCTCTCAGAACCCAGGAGGAAGATGAAGCATGATGCTGGGATGAGGAAGTGTCTGGTGCTGATTCCTCCTGCACAGGAATATTACTCAGCCATAAAAAAGAATGAAATATTGCCATTTTCATCAACTTGAATGGACCTAGAGATTATCATACTGAGTAAAGTAAGTCAGAGAGAGAAAGACAAATATTATATGATATCACTTATATGTGGAATCAAAAAAATAATGCAAATGAATTTATTTACAAAGCAGAAATAGACACACAGACTTAGAAAACAAACTTAGGGTCACCAAAGGGGAAAGGAAGGGAAGAATAAATTAGGAGTATAGGATTTACAGATACACACCACTATACATAAAATAGATTAAAAAAACACAAGTATTTATTTTATAGCATGGGGAACTACAATCAATATCTTGTAATAAGTTATAATGGAAAAGAATCTGAAAAAATATGTATATATATGTATAAATGAATCACTTTGCTCTACATCTGAAGCTAACATAATATTGTAAATCAACTATACTTCAATTAAAAAAAAAGAGAAACAACCTTTACTGCTTGAATTTCAGTGGTAATGATTCCGCTGGTGAGATGGCTGGAAGAAGGACCCCAATCATTGTCTTCTTTGAAGAAAGAATTCAGCAAAGAGACCAAGATTGTGAAATAGAGACAACAGTTATTAGAAGCAAAGTACTTATGGAAGAGCACACAGGTGAATTTGGAGTGAGTTGTGTGTAATAGGGGCAGCTTAGGTTGCTCATATGGGGGTAGTTTTCTGGGTTGTCTTTGGCCAGTCATCTCATTTGTGCCTATTTTTGGTCTCAGGGCAGCAGGAAACCAGTTGCAGCTGCTCAGCCTGGGGCCTATCTATCTTCTACCTCAGTAAGGCAATAATTTACTGAGCACCTGCTGGGCACCAGGTACCATGTTGGAGTCTGATGATGTGGAGATGGATAAGGCTTTCCAAAGCACTTACAATCTATTAGGGTCAGTTATAAAAATATATAATTACCAAAATAGCGTGATGTTTGCTCTGACAGGAGTAAGGTCAGGTGGGTCTGAAACACAGAGAAAGACCCACACACACTAATAGGAGCAGTGGATAGGATCAGGAAAGACTTTTTGGAGGATTGATTCTTTTATTATTATATAATGTTTTGTTTTGATCTCTACTAATTTTCTTTGCAATGAAGTCTACATTATGTAATTAATATAGACACTCCTGCTTTTTGTTTTGTTTTGTCTTTATGGCCCAAATAGAAATTTAAGCAACCAGACAAAGGACATGAGGACACGGGGAGGGGGAAGGGTAAACTGGGACAAAGTGAGAGAGTGGCATGTACATATACACACTACCAAATGTAAAATAGATAGTTAGTGGGAAGCAGCCGCATAGCACAGAGAGATCATTTCGGTGCTTTGTGACCACCTAGAGGGGTGGGAGAAAGAGGGTGGGAGGGAGATGCAAGAGGGAGGGGATATGGGGATATATGTATATGTATAGCTGAGTCACTTTGTTATAAAGCAGAAACTAACATACCATTTTAAAGCAATTATACTCCAATAAAGATGTTTAAAAAAATAGTGTTGGATTATTGTAATTCATAGTATAAAAAATCCATGAGTCCATACTGATAGAAGTAATGCCTGAATAAATTAATAAATGGAGAGAGACAAATCTCTTGTGCATTAGAATTCCAAATATTTTATGTAAATACTATGCCCTCAAGGTGGTAGAGCATAAGTCTTCACTCCTTAAGTGTGGACTGCCCATAGTCATTCTTCCCAAAGGGTACAGTATGGAAAGGGGGGGAAGGTAACATTACAGTGGGCAGACCTGACAAACACACTTGTTTTATAATGAATGTTTACATGATATGACATTTTCTATCCTTTTTATGTTTAATTTACCTATACCATTGAAATTGAAATGATTTTCATATAAACATTGTAATGTTAGGTTGCGTGTCTTACTGATACTGCCAATATCTACCTTTTAATTTATTCATTTAGTCAATTTACCTTATTGTAACTATTGGTATGCTAGTGTTTATGTCTGGCAATTTATTTTGTTTTATTTTATTTTTTGTTTCCCTTGTATCTCATTCAACTGTTCCACGTTTCTTGCCTTTCTGCACCTTACTTTGAAAACTATTCCATCTTGACCTTTTTTTAATGCCTTTATATTTATTTTGAAATTGATTTCAGGATTATTGTTGTCCTCTAAGCCCAGAATGTTAACTATTGCAGAAGGTAGGCTAATTCTATTACATCTTTTATAAACTCAATAATACGTGATAAACACTCGTATACTGAACCAGGGATGATGCTGTCATTTTTTTCCTCCCACCCAACACTTTTTATGGCCACATACTAGGTTTCTCCCTCTCCCATATTATGCAACAAGAGATGTCATTTTAAGTGTCAGGTACATAAAAGCAATGTTATATCCTTGAGGTAAAGTAAAAATTGAAAGGATACAGAAAAAAACCCTATACTTTTGAGATATCATACAGTCCTTTCAGAACTTTTGAGACATGCATATAAAAATAAGCAACAATAACATTTGGATAATATGATTTTAAAAGTGGAATTTTATACCTCAATAGAAAATGTACTTGTATCAAACACAAATTAAAAAAATGACCATGTAGAGATCATAAAATAATTCTCAACAATTTTACAGAACTTATATATAAAAGCTATGTTATTGGATCAGACTGCAATGAAATTTGAAATCAATGATAATACATAGCTTAAAAATCCCATGTGTTCTGGGAAATAAAAGAGCACTTCTTTTTCATCTGCCAGTAAATTTGAAAATATACATAAAATGGATAATATTCTTGATTAAAAAATGAACATTCAAAATTGACATAAGTGGAAAACATGAGTAGATCATGAAAAATCAAAACAGTGATAAATGTTCTTTTGCAAAAGTCACCTCACTGAAGTAAGTAGTCCTATAGAGTTTTATCAAATATTCAAAATCCACATAATGACACAATATCTCTCCTGATCATTTTTTTTCTTTTGAATTTATGAATTTTATTTTATTTATTTTTTTACACAGCAGGTTCTGATAAGTTATCCATTTTATACATATTAGTGTATATATGTCAATCCAATCTCCCAATTCATCACTCCACCCCCACCACCACAACTTTCCCCCCTTGGTGGCCATACGTATGCTCTCTACATCTGTGTCTCAATTTCTGCTCTGCAAACCAGTTCATCTGTACATTTTTCTAGGTTCCACGTATATGCGTTAATATACGATATTTGTTTTTCTCTTTCTGACTTACTTCACTCTGTATGACAGTCTCTAGATCATTCCACGTCTCTACAAATGACCCAATTTCGTTCCTTTTTATGCTGAGGAATATTCCATTGTGTATATATACCACATCTTCTTTATCCATTCGTCTGTAGATGGGCATTTAGCTTGCTTCCATGTGCTGGCTATTGTAAATAGTGCTGCAATGAACATTGGGGTGCATGTGTCTTTTTGAATTACGGTTTTCTCTGGGTACATGCCCAGTAGTGGGATTACTGGGTCATATGGTAATTCTATTTTTAGTTCTTTAAGGAACCTCCATATTGTTCTCCATAGTGGCTGTATCAATTTACATTCCCACCAATGGTGCAAGAGGGTCCCTTTTTCTCCAGACCCTCTCCAGCATTTGTTGTTTGTAGATTTTCTGATGATGCCCATTCTAACTGGTGTGAGGTGATATCTCACTGTAGTTTTGATTTGCATTTCTCTGCTAATTAGTGATGTTGAGTAGCTTTTCATGTGCTTCTTGGCAATCTGTATGTCTTCTTTGGAGAAATGTCTATTTAGGTCTTCTGCCCATTTTTGGATTGGGTTGTTTGTTTTTTTAATATTGAGCTGTATGAGCTGTTTATATATTTTGGAGATTAATACTTTGTCCATTGATTCGTTTGCACATATTTTCTCCCATTCTGAGGGTTGTCTTTTCGTCTTGTTTGTACTTTCCTTTGTTGTGCAAAAGCTTTTAAGTTTCATTAGATCCCATTTGTTTATTTTTGTTTTTATTTCCAATACTCTATGAGGTGGATCCAAAAAGTCCTTGCTGTGATTTATGTCAAAGAGTGTTCTTCCTATGTTTTCCTCTAAGAGTTTTATAGTGTCCAGTCTTACATTTAGGTCTCTAATCCATTTTGAGTTTATTTTTGTGTATGGTGTTAGGGAGAGTCCTAATTTCATTCTTTTTCATGTAGCTGTCCAGTTTTCCCAGCACCACTTATTGAAGAGACTATCTTTTCTCCAGTGTATATCCTTGCCTCCTTTGTCATGGATTAGTTGACCATAGGTGCGTAGGTTTATCTCTGGGCTTTCTATCCTGTTCCATTGATCTATATTTCAGTCTTTGTGCCAGTATCATATTGTCTTGGTTACTGTAGCTTCTTAGTATAGTCTGAAGTCAGGGAGTCTGATTCCTCCAGCTCCGTTTTCTTCCCTCAAGACCACTTTGGCTATTCGGGGTCTTTTGTGTTTCCATACAAATTTTAAGATTTTTTGTTCTAGTTCTGTAAAAAATGCCGTTGGTAATTTGATAGGGATTCCATTGAATCTGTAGATTACTTTGGGTAGTAGAGTCATTTTCACAATATTGATTCTTCCAATCCAAGAATATGGTATATCTCTCCATCTGTTTGTATCATCTATAATTTCTTTCATTAGTGTCTTATAGTTTTCTGCATACAGATCTTTTGTCTCCCTAGGTAGGTTTATTCCTAGGTTTTTTATTCTTTTTGTTGCAATGGTAAATGAGAGTGTTTCCTTAATTTCTCTTTCAGATTTTTCATCATTAGTAGGAATGCAAGAGATTTCTGTGCATTAATTTTGTATCCTGCAACTTTACCAAATTCATTGATTAGCTCTAGTAGTTTTCTGGTGGCAGTTTTAGGATTCTCTATGTATAGTAGCATGTCATCTGCAAACAGTGACAGTTTTACTTCTTCTTTTCCAATTTGGATTCCTTTTTCTTCTCTGAAGGCCGTATCTAGGACTTCCAAAACTATGTTGAATAACAGTGGTGAGAGTAGACATCCTTGTCTTGTTCCTGATCTTAGAGTAAAAGCTTTCAGTTTTTCACCATTGAAAATGATGTTTGCATTGGGTTTGTCGTATATGGCCTTTATTATGTTGAGGTAGGTTCCCTCTATGCCCACTTTCTGGAGAGTTTTTATCATAAATGGGTGTGAATTTTGTCAAAAGCTTTTTCTGCGTTTATTGAGATGATTTATGGTTTTTCTTCTTCAATTTGTTAACATGGTGTGTCCCATTGATTGATTTGCATATATTGAAGAATCCTGGCATCCCTGGGATAAATCCCACTTGATCATGCTGTATGATCCTTGTAATATGTTGTTGGATTCTGTTTGCAAGTATTTCGTAGATGATTTTTGCATCTATATTCATCAGTGATATAGGTCTGTAAGTTTTTCTTTTGTAGTATCTTTGTCTGGTTTTGGTATCAGGGTGATGGTGACCTTGTAAAATTAGTTTGGGAGTGTTCCTTCCTCTGCGATTTTTTGGAAGAGTTTGAGAAGGGTGGGTGTTAGCCCTTCTCTAAATGTTTGATGGAATTCACCTGTGAAGCCATCTAGTCCTGGACTTCTGTTTTTTGGAATATTTTTAATCACTGTTTCAATTTTATTACTTGTGTTTGGTCTGTTCATATTTTCGATTTCTTTCTGGTTCAGTCTTGGAAGCCTATACCTTTCTAAGAATTTGTCCATTTCTTCCAGGTTGTCCATTTTATTGGCATAGGGTTTCTTGTAGTAGTCTCTTAGGATGCTTTGTATTTCTGCTGTGTCTGTTGGAACTTCTCCTTTTTCATTTCTAATTTTATTGATTTGAGTCCTCTCCCTCTTTTTCTTGATGAGTCTGGCTAATGGTTTATCAATTTTATTTATCTTCTCAAAGAACCAACTTTTAGTTTTACTGATCTTTGCTATTGTTTTCTTTGTTTCTATTTCATTTATTTCTGCTCTGATCTTTATGATTTCTTTCCTTCTACTAACTTTGGGTTTTGTTTGTTCTTCTTTCTCTAGTTTCTTTAGGTGTAAGGTTAGATTGTTTATTTGAGACTTTTCTTGTTTCTTGACGTAGGATTGTATTGCTATAAACTTCCCTCTTAGAACTGCTTTTGCTGCATCCCATAGGTTTTGGATCGTCGTGTTTTCATTTTCATTCATCTCTAGGTATTTTTTGATTTCCTCTTTGATATCTTCAGTGATCTCTTGTTTATTTAATAACGTATTGTTTAGCTTCCAAAGGTGCTTGATATGATTTCAATTTTCTTAAATTTACTGAGGCTTGATTTGTGACCCATGATGTGATCTATCCTGGAGAATGTTCCGTGCACACTTGAGAAGAAAGTGTAATCTGCTGTTTTTGGATGGAACGTCCTATAAATATCAATTAAACCTACCTGGTCTATTGTGTCATTTAAAGCTTGTGTTTCCTTATTAATTTTCTGTTTGGATGATCTGTCCATTGGTGTAAGTGAGGTGTTAAAGTCCCCCACTATTATTGTGTTACTGTTGATTTCCTCTTTTATAGCTGTTAGCAGTTGCCTTATGTATTGAGGTGCTCCTATGTTGGGTGCATATATATTTATAATTGTTATATCTTCTTCTTGGGTTGATCCCTTGATCATTATGTAGTGTCCTTCCTTGTCTCTTGTAACATTCTTTATTTTAAAGTCTATTTTATCTGATATGAGTATTGCTACTCCAGCTTTCTTTTGATCTGCATTTGCATGGAATATCTTTTTCCATCCACTCACTTTCAGTCTGTATGTGTCCCTAGGTCTGAAGTGGGTCTCTTGTAGACAGCATATATATGGGTCTTGTTTTTGTATCCATTCAGCCAGTCTATTTTTGTTGGTTGGAGCATTTTATCCATTTACATTTAAGGTAGTTATTAATATGTGTGTTCCTATTACCATTTTCTTAATTGTTTTGGGTTTGTTTTTGTAGGTCCTTTTCTTCTCTTGTGTTTCCCACTTAGAGAAGTTCTTTTAGCGTTTGTTGTAGAGCTGGTTTGGTGGTGCTGAATTCTCTTAGCTTTTGCTTATCTGTAAAGCTTTTGATTTCTCCATCAAATCTGAATGACAGAGACTCTGCCCTCTTCTCGCCTGGCTGACGAGAACGCCACCCAGCCGCGCTGTTCAGAATCCATTGGGAAGAGTATGAACTTTAGAACGTGAGGTCGGACCTCTTCAGAATTGAACTCAATTTTGTTTTATTGACATGGGTGACACCAGGAGGACACTTTTGGGGGCCTGACAATTTCGGCTCACCCTGGCTTCAGCGAAAGGATGGCGGAGGCTTTGGGAGATTGGTAAAGGAACTGGGCAGCCCATGAGCCAGGAGGCGAGACCCGGAAAGATCCAGGTAGTGAGGACCGCCAACAAAATGGATAACGATGCATCTCTGAGTTTCTGAAGTGGGCTAGGGGCCCTGTGAGCCACTCGCGAGACCATGAGCTGCTGGTGAGAACCGGAAACACCCACCGCCCCACCTCTCCTCCCCCTCTGCTTGTGAGGCAAACCTTAGGTGATTCTTCATCAGCCAAGATTCCACGGGCTCTCCTCTGGGATCAGCACAGGATACCAGCTGCCCCAGCAATCTGGGTACATTTGAGCATAAACAAAATTGCTTTAAGAATGGCCATCATGCTGACGTGTAAACATGTCGACTGAAAAAAAAAAAAGCACTGCCTAAAAGTTGAGAGTTATGTTTCATTTGGCAGACAAAACTGAGGACTTAAGCCCAGGACACAGCATCTCACAGAGCTCTGAGAGACTGCTCTGAAGAGGTCAGGGAGGAGCCAGGGTACAAGGAGTTTTTGCAACAAAGCCAAGCCGTGTGGATGAAAGGCTCTTGGTGCTCCAGCCAGGCATCAGGGCTGTGCCTCTGAGGTGGGAGAGCCAACTTCAGGACACTGGTCCACAAGAGACCTCCCAGCTCCATGTAATACCAAACGGCGAAAATCTCTCAGAGATCTCCATCTCAACATCAAGACCCAGCTTCACTCAACGACCAGCAAGCTACAGTGCCGGACACCCTATGCCAAACAACTAGCAAGACAGGAACACAGCCCCATCCATTAGCAGAGAGGCTGCCTAAAATCATAATAAGGCCACGGACACCCCAAAATACACCACCAGACATGGACGTGCCCACCAGAAAGACAAGATCCAGCCTCATCCACCAGAACACAGGCACTAGTTCCCTCCACCAGGAAGCCTACACAACCCACTGAACCAACCATAGCCACTGGGGACAGATACCAAAAACAATGGGAACTACGAACCTGCAGCCAGTGAAAAGGAGACCCCAAACACAGTAAGATAAGCAAAATGAGATGACAGAAAAACACACAGCAGATGAAGGAGCAGGGTCAAAACACACCAGACTTAACAAATGAAGAGGAAATAGGTAGTCTACCTGAAAAAGAATTCAGAATAATGATAGTAAGGATGATCCAAAATCTTGGAAATAGAATAGACAAAATGCAAGAAACATTTAACAAGGACACAGAAGAACTAAAGAGGAACCAAGCAATGATGAAAAACACAATAAAAGAAATTAAAAATACTCTAGATGGGATCAATAGCAGAATAACTGAGGTAGAAGAACGGATAAGTGACCTGGAAGATAAAATGGTGGAAATAACTACTGCAGAGCAGGATAAAGAAAAAAGAATGAAAAGAACTGAGGACAGTCTCAGAGACCTCTGGGACAACATTAAATGCACCAACATTCGAATTATAGGGGTCCCAGAAGAAGAAGAGAAAAAGAAAGGGACTGAGAAAATATTTGAAGAGATTATAGTGGAAAACTTCCCTAATATGGGAAAGGAAATAGTTAATCAAGTCCTGGAAGCACAGAGAGTCCCATACAGGAAAAATCCAAGGAGAAACACGCCAAGACACATATTAATCAAACTGTCAAAAATTAAATATAAAAAAAACATATTAAAAGCAGCAAGGGAAAAACAACAAATAACACACAGGGGAATCCCCATAAGGTTAACAGCTGATCTGTCAGCAGAAATTCTGCAAGCCAGAAGGGAGTGACAGGATATACTTAAAGTGATAAAGGAGAAAAACCTACAACCAAGATTAATCTACCCAGCAAGGATCTCATTCAGATTTGAAGGAGAAATTAAAACCTTCACAGACAAGCAAAAGCTGAGAGAGTTCAGCACCACCAAACCAGCTTTACAACAAATGCTAAAGGAACTTCTCTAGGCAAGAAACACAAGAGAAGGAAAACACCTACAATAACAAACCCAAAACATTTAAGAAAATGGGAATAGGAACATACATATCGATAATTACCTTAAATGTAAATGGATTAAATGCTCCCACCTAAAGACACAGGCTGGCTGAATGGATAAAAAAACACGACCCATATATATGCTGTCTACAAGAGACGCAGTTCAGACCTAGAGACACATACAGACTGAAAGTGAGGGGATGGAAAAAGATATTCCATGCAAATGGAAATCAAAAGAAAGCTGGAGTAGCAATTCTCATATCAGACAAAATAGACTTTAAAATAAAGACTATTACAAGAGACAAAGAAGGACAATATATAATGATCAAGGGATCGATCCAAGAGGAAGCTATAACAATTGAAAATATTTATGCACCCAACATAGGAACACCTCAATACATAAGGTGAATACGAACAGCCATAAAAGGGGAAATAGACAGTAACACAATCATAGTAGGGGACTTTAACACCCCACTTTCACCAATGGACAGATCATCCAAAATGAAAATAAGTAAGGAAACACAAGCTTTAAATGATACATTAAACAAGATGGACTTAATTGATATCTATACGACATTCCACCCAAAATCAACAGGATACACATTTTTCTCAAGTGCTCATGGAACATTCTCCAGGATAGATCATATCTTGGGGCACAAATCAAGCCTTGGTAAATTTAAGAAAATTGAAGCCGTATCAAGTATCTTTTTTGACCACAACGCTATGAGATTAGATATCAATTGCAGGAAAAGATCTGTAAAAAATACAAACACATGGAGGCTACACAATACACTACTTAATAACGAAGTGATCACTGAAGAAATCAAAGGGGAAATCAAAAACTACCTAGAAACAAATGACAATGGAGACACGACCACCCAAAACCTATGGGATGCAGCAAAAGCAGTTCTAAGAGGGAAGTTTATAGCAATACAAGCCTACCTCAAGGAACAGGAAACATCTCAAATAAACAACCTAACCTTGCACCTGAAGCAATTAGAGAAAGAAGAACAAAAAACCCCCCAAAGCTAGGAGAAGTAAAGAAATCATAAAGATCAGGTCAGAAATAAATGAAAAAGAAATGAAGGAAACAATAGCAAAAATCAATGAAACCCAAAGCTGGTTCTTCGAGAAGATAAACAAAATTGATAAACCATTAGCCAGACTCATCAAGAGAAAAAGGGAGAAGACTCAAATCAATAGAATTAGAAATGAAAAAGGAGAAGTAACCACTGACACTACAGAAATACAAACGATTCTGAGAGATTACTACAAGCAACTCTATGCCAATAAAATAGACAACCTGGAAGAAATGGACAGATTCTTAGAAATGCACAACGTGCCGAGACTGAAGCAGGAAGAAATAGAAAATATGAATAGACCAATCACAAGCACTGAAATTGAAACTGTAATTAAAAATCTTCCAACAAACAAAAGCCCAGGACCAGATGGCTTCACAGGCAACTTCTATCAAACATTTAGAGAAGAGCTAACACCTATCCTTCTCAAACTCTTCCAAAATATTGCAGAGGGAAGAACACGCCCCAACTTATTCTACGAGGTCACCATCACCCTGATACCAAAACCAGACAAAGATGTCACAAAGAAAGAAAACTACAGGCCAATATCACTGATGAACATAGATGCAAAAATCCTCAACAAAATACTAGCAAACAGAATCCAACAGCACATTAGAAGGATCATACACCATGATCAAGTGGGGTTTATTCCAGGAATGCAAGGATTCTTCAATATACACAAATCAATCAACGTGATACACCATATTAACAAATTGAAGGAGAAAAACCATATGATCATCTCAATAGATGCAGAGAAATATTTTGACAAAATTCAACACCCATTTATGATAAAAGCCCTGCAGAAAGTAGGCATAGAGGGAACTTTCCTCGACATAATAAAGGCCATATATGACAAACCCACAGCCAACATCATCCTCAATGGTGAAAAACTGAAACCATTTCCACTAAGATCAGGAACAAGACAAGGTTGCCCACTCTCACCAGTATTATTCAATATAGTTTTGGAAGTTTTAGCCACAGCAATCAGAGAAGAAATAGAAATAAAAGGAATCCAAATTGGAAAAGAAGAAGTAAAGCTGTCACTGTTTGCAGATGACATGATACTATACATAGAGAATCCTAAAGATGCTACCAGAAAACTACGAGAGCTAATCAATGAATCTGGTAAAGTAGCAGGATACAAAATTAATGCACAGAAATCTCTTGCATTTCTATACACTAATGACGAAAAATCTGAAAGTGAAATTAAGAAAACAGTCCCATTTACCATTGCAACAAAAAGAATAAAATATCTAGGAATAAACCTACCTAAGGAGACAAAAGACCTGTATGCAGAAAATTATAAGACACTGGTGAAAGAAATTAAAGATGATACAAATAGATGGAGAGATATACCATGTTCTTGGATTGGAAGAATCAACATTGTGAAAATGACTCTACTACCTAAAGCAATCTACAGATTCAATGCAATCCCTATCAAACTACCACTGGCATTTTTTACAGAACTAGAACAAAAAATTTCACAATGTGTATGGAAACACAAAAGACCCCGAATAGCCAAAGCAATCTTGAGAACAAAAAATGGAGCTGGAGGAATCAGGCTCCCTGACTTCAGACTTTACTACAAAGCTACAGTAATCAAGACAGTTTGGTACTGGCACAAAATCAGAAATATAGATCAATGGAACGGGATAGAAAGCCCAGAGATAAACCCACGCACATATGGTCACCTTATCTTTGATAAAGGAGGCAAGCGTATACAGTGGAGAAAAGACAGCCTCTTCAATAAGTGGTGCTTGGAAAATTGCACAGATACATGTAAAAGTATGAAATTAAAACACTCCCTGACACCATACACAAAAATAAACTCAAAATGGATTAAAGACCTAAGTGTAAGGACAGACACTATCAAACTCTTAGAGGAAAACATAGGCAGAACACTGTATGACATAAATCACAGCAAGATTCTTTTTGACACAGCTCCTAGAGAAATGGAAATAAAAACATAAATAAACAAATGGGACCTAATGAAACTTAGAAGCTTTTGCACAGCAAAGGCAACCATAAACAAGACCAAAAGACAACCCTCAGAATGGGAGAAAATATTTGCAAATGAAGCAACTGACAAAGGATTAATCTCCAAGATTTACAAGCAGCTCATGCAGCTCAATAACAAAAAAACGAACAACCCAATCCAAAAATGGGCAGAAGACCTAAATAGACATTTCTCCAAAGAAGATATACAGATTGCCAACAGACACATGAAAGAATGCTCAACATCATTAATCATTAGAGAAATGCAAATCAAAACTACAGTGAGATATCATCTCACACCGGTCAGATTGGCCATCATCAAAAAATCTAGAAACAATAAATGCTGGAGAGGGTGTGGAGGAAAGGGAACACTCTTGCACTGTTGGTGGGAATGTAAATTGATACAGCCACTATGGAGAACTGTATGGAGGTTCCTTAAAAAACTACAAATAGAACTACCATACGACCCAGCAATTCCACTACTGGGCATATACCCTGAGAAAACCATAGTTCAAAAAGAGTCATGGGGCTTCCCTGGTGGCGTAGTGGTTGGGAGTCCGCCTGTCAATGCGGGGGACACGGGTTCGAGCCCTGGTCTGGGAGGATCCCACATGCCGTGGAGCGACTAGGCCCGTGAGCCACAATTACTGAGCCTGCGCGTCTGGAGCCTATGCTCTGCAACAAGAGAGGCCACGATAGTGAGAGGCCCGCGCACCGCGATGAGGAGTGGCTCCCACTTGCCGCAACTAGAGAAGGGCCTCGCACAGAAACGAAGACCCAACACAGCCATGAATAGATCAATAAATAAATTAAAAAAAAAAAGAGTCATGTACCAAAATGTTCATTGCAGCTCTATTTACAATAGCCAGGACATGGAAGCAACCTAAGTGTCCATCATCGGATGAATGGATAAAGAAGATGTGGCACATATATACAATGGAATATTACTCAGCCATAAAAATAAATGAAATGGAGGTATTTGTAATGAGGTGGATGGAGTTAGAGTGTGTCATACAGAGTGAAGTAAGTCAGAAAGAGAAAAACAAATACAGTATGCTAACACATATATATGGAATCTAAGGAAAAAAAAAAAGGCCATGAAGGACCTAGTGGCAAGACGGGAATAAAGACACAGACCTACTAGAGAATGGACTTGAGGATATGGGGAGGGGGAGGGGTGAGATGTGACAGGGTGAGAGAGTGTCATGGACATATATACACTACCAAATATAAAATAGATAGCTCGTGGGAAGCAGCCGCATAGCACAGGGAGATCAGCTCGGTGCTTTGTGACCACCTAGAGGGGTGCGATAGGGAGGGTGGGAGGGAGGGAGATGCAAGAGGGAAGAGATATGGGAACATATGTATATGTATAACTGATTCACTTTGTTATAAAGCAGAAACTAACCATTGTAAAGCAATTATACTTCAATAAAGATGTTTAAAAAAAAATATCTGAATGACATCCTTGCCAGGTAGAGTAATCTTGGTTGTATGTTCTTCCCTTTCATCACTTTAAGTATATCATGCCACTCCCTTCTGGCTTGTACAGTTTCTGCTGAGAAATCAGCTGTTAACCTTATGGGAGTTTCCTTGTATATTATTTGTCATTTTTCCCTTGCTGTTTTCAATAATTTCTCTTTGTCTTTAATTTTTGCCAACTTGATTACTATGTGTCTTGGCATGTTTCTCCTTGGGTTTATCCTGTATGGGACTCTGTGCACTTCCTGTACTTGGGTGGCTATTTCCTTTCCCATGTTAGGGAAGTTTTCGACTATAATCTCTTCAAATATTTTCTCGGGTCCTTTCTCTCTCTCTTCTCCTTCTGGGACTCCTATAATGTGAATGTTGGTACGTTTAACATTGCCCCAGAGGTCTCTTAGGCTCTCTTCATTTCTTTTCATTCTTTCTTCTTTATTCTGTTCTGCAGCAGTGAATTCCACCATTCTGTCTTCCAGGTCACTTACCCGTTCTTCTGCCTCAGTTATTCTGCTATTGATTCCTTCTTGTGTATTTTTCATTTCAGTTATTGTATTATTCATCTCTGTTTGTTTGTTCTTTAATTCTTCTAGGTCTTTGTTAAATATTTCCTGCATCTTCTCAATCTTTGCCTCCATTCTTTTTCCTAGGTCCTGGATCATCTTCACTATCATTATTCTGAATTCTTTTTCACTAAAGTTGCCTATCTCCACTTCATTTAGTTGTTTATCTGGGGCTATATCTTGTTCTTTCATCTGGTACATAGCCCTCTGCCTTTTCATCTTGTCTATCTTTCTGTGAATGTGGTTTTTGTTCCACAGGCTGCAGGATTCTAGTTCTCGCTTCTGCTGTCTGCCCTCTCTTTATAGTGTTTTTGAGTGTTTCGATTTGTAAAATTTTCTCATTGATTTCTCTGGGATTTACAGTATACATATCTGACTTACCAGAATTCACTGGTATCAAGTTTCATCACTTTGAATAATGAAACCTCACTCCCATTTAGGTCCCTTTTCCTCTCCCATTTTTATTTATTTATTTTTTTAAATTTATTTATTTTATTTTATATATTTTTGGCTGTGTTAGGTCTTTGTTGCTGCACATGGGCTTTCTCTAGTTGTTGCGAGCCGGGACTACTCTTCATTGTGGTGTGCAGGCTTCTCATTGCAGTGGCTTCTCTTTTTGTGGAGCTTGGGCTCTAGGCACGTGGGCTTCAGTAGTTGTGGCACACGGGCTCAGTAGCTGTGGTGCATGGGCTTAGTTGCTCTGTGGCATGTGGGATCTTCCCAGATGAGTGCTCAAACCTGTGTCCCCTGCATTGGCAAGTGGATTCTTAACCACTGTGCCACCAGAGAAGCCCTCTTTTCCCACTTTTAAACAAAATCATCTAGATTATCTGATGTTTTTATGATTTTTGTTTTAATCATATAATATGATTTCTACAACTCATGAGGAAAAGGATAGACTATTTTATGTCCCATATATATGCTCTTTCTACACACTTTATTCCTTTCTCATTCTCTGCAAGTCCTCCCTTTGTCATTTTCTTTTGTTTTAAGCACCTACTTTAACTATTCTTTCAGCATAGATCTGCTAGTGATAAAATCTCTTTAGTTTTCTTTGCCTGAGAATGTCTTTATTTCTCCTAAATTCAAGTGTAGTGTTACTGGATACAAAATTAATAGTTGACAGTACTTTTTTTGAACACATAAAAAATGTCATGACACTTCCTACTTGCCCCTATTAATCAGATGAGAAATTTGCTGTCACTAAAATTGGTGTTCCCTTGTAATCAATGTCCCATATTGGTATCACAGCTTGCATTTTTTTTTGCCTTCAGTTATAAAAGATTGACTATGATGTAGATTTAGTCTAGACTGGTGTAGATTTATTTAGCTTTGTCATATATATGGTTCACTCATTTTCTAGACTCTCATGGTTTATATTTTTTCACTAAATTTTTGACATTTTGAGCCATCTTTTCTTATTACACTTTTTCATCTCCACTGTCTATTTTTCTGGGACTCTGACTATATGGAATTTTGGAACTTTGTTATTGTCCTAAAATTCCCTGAGGGAGGATCTGTTCATTTATTTTCCAGTTTATTACCTCCCTCTTGCTCAGATTGGGTAAATTCTATTGATCAGTCCTCAAGTACAGTAATGCTAACTTCTATAATCTGCACTGTACTTTTAAGCCCAGCCAGCAATATTTCAAAATTTGTTGCTGTTCTTTTTTTCAGTTCCATAATTTCTTTTTGGTTTTTATAACCTCTGTTTACCTCTGAGATTTCTATTTTTCAGCTGTTTCAAGATAATTTGTAATTGTTTATTAAAGCATTTTTATTATGGGTGCTCTAAAATATTTGTCAGGTAATTGCAACATCTGACTTATCTCTTTGTTGGTGCTACTTGATTATCTTTTCTTATTCAAGTTGTGATTTTCCTGGTTCTTGCTATCATGGGTTGTTTTCTGTTGTAACCCAGATACTTTGGCCATTATGATAGGAGTCTTTGGAGCCTACTTAAATATTTTATTTTAGGAGACGGTCACCTTGTTTAGGTTTAACATGTAGATCCTGGCCTCCTTTGTGAGGCTCTGGTTCCTAAGAAATATATACTTTTCAGAGACTTTGAGGTGCTAATTGCCTGCTTGTTTTATCTGGTGCTGCTGTGGCCCCAACTGCTCCATGCTGGTGGTACCTGAGAGGCAGAAAAAGCTAAAGTCTACACTTTATTTAGATTTTTAAAATCTTTATCTAATGTCTCTCTTCTGTTCCAGCATCCCATCCAGCCTACCATATTGCATTTAGTTGTCAGGTCACTTTAGGCTCCTCTTGGTTGTGATGGTTTCTCAGACTTCCCTTGTTTTGCATGACCTTGCCAGTTTAGAGGGTTACAGGTAATATCTTTTGTAGAATATCATTCATCTGGGATTTGTCTGATGTTTTTCTCATGATTAAACTGACCTTATGAGTTACGGGACAAAACCCACAGAGGTAAAATGCCATTTTCATCGAATCATATCAAATACATAATAAAATAATTTTTGTGTGTTGAAGCTGATCCTAATCACCTGGCTGAAATAGTGTTTTTCAGGTTTCTCCAATGTAAAGTGACTCTTATTACCCTTTTTCACACTTTATTCTTTGAAAGGAAGTCATTAAGAACAAATGGCACTTAACTGGTGGAGAGTTATGCATATTTCCATCAAGGCAGAGCATATATATAAATTATTTGGAATTCTTCTGCATGAAATACCTACCTATATTTCCTTATTTATTAACAAATTAACTAATTAATATCATAGTGGATTTTTTAAAAGATTTGGCCTATAAGCCAATATTTTGTCATGTCTTTTTCTTTTTCTGTTTGGTTTTTGTTTTTTCCTTAAATCATTACAGTTTTGGCCATTGGGAGCACTTCCAGTTGGCTCCTAGGCCCCTTTGGTATATTTGGGTTTCCTCTTTTTTAATTTTTTAAATTTTTAAATTTTTTTGGTCTTTTTTAAACATCTTTATTACAGTATAATTGCTTTACAATGATGTGTCAGTTTCTGCTTTATAACAAAGTGAATCAGTTATACATATACATATGTCCCCATATCTCTTCCCTCTTGCATTGGGTTTCTTTTTGAACATTGACTTACTTTCTGACTCATCTTGCACATTTTCATCTTGCATATGTTCCAGTCTCATCTTCCAAATTTTCAGGCTCCTAGAATCAGCCAGTTCTCCAAGGAACACTGTTTCCTTTCATTAGGAAATGATATTAGAAACCAATATCTATGCAACAGGTGTTGGCGCTGCTAGTAGGATGAACTGGCTTCTAGTCCCTCTCAGCTGACAAAGCAAGGAAATATAGGTGTGTATATTAGCTCCTGTATATCTACATTTCTATAAATATGTCTATATGTAAGCATCAATCTCTATATTAATCTGAATTCATACTGATGTCACCAACTCTAATCTATTATTTCATGGATCATTCTTGCCTCTGCCCCTTTATTATCTGTAATCTCCC
Organism: Eschrichtius robustus; assembly: GCF_028021215.1. Classification (NCBI taxonomy): domain Eukaryota; kingdom Metazoa; phylum Chordata; class Mammalia; order Artiodactyla; family Eschrichtiidae; genus Eschrichtius; species Eschrichtius robustus. The sequence goes on from NC_090845.1 coordinate 47,437,201, forward strand.
ACTCCAGCAGTAAGATATCTGCCCCTCACCATCCACAATCCATTTACTGATTGTCCAATTTCACTACACATGCATAATGGTATCAGTTTTTTGAACCTATACAACCATAGGCAGAAAAGTTGTCCACTCGAGTCTATTGCATATGTAAATTTTCTTTTCTCTTTAGATTTTCAAACTTCTTTCATTTCCACAGGTACTTACATCAGCGCTGTTTCCCTCCCCATTTAGTGCAATTTTTCTATACATTTGAATTATGGTTAGGTTACTTTTTTACATTCTGCATTCCATCCTGATATCCCCTGTTATCGTTAATAATATGTTTAAATTTTGCATACATTAAATCTCAATTTTTGTGCTGTAAATTACTATGGAATTTGACAAAAGCATAGTCTCATGTAACCACCATTACCTTATCACTTGTAATAGTATCATTGCCCTAAAATATAAAATTAGGAATATTGCAAATTAGAAAATACTGTGAGGGGGACATAATCAAGATGGTGGGATAGAAGGCTCCCATATTTCCCTCTTTCTATGGACAAACCGAATATACCTACATGTAGATCAATTCCCTCTGTGAGAAGTCCAGAAACTAGTTAAGTGACTCCTACACATTTGGTGACTAAAAAAATACCCACATAGAAATAGGTAAGAAAGGCTGAGATACATTTTCACCATAAGGCATCCCCCCAGCACAGCACCTTACAGTTCGTAAGGAATTCCTAACTCCCAGTTTCTCCTTGAGGAGCAGAGGGGTTGGACCACACATACAGCACCCCAACAAAGGCTGTTATCTGAGAGATGGGCATGCAGATCACCTTGTCCGAGACACGACAGAGCTTAACATACATGAGTCTCACAGGACCATAGTAAACAAAGAGACAGTTTTTAAATGTGTGCATGAGCATGTCCCAGGGCTCTCCCCGCAGCCCCAACTATATTGGGGCTCAGTGCAGAGGGAGCAGGCAAAAATGCCCATTTCCTACTTTCTTCCTGGAAGGGATTTGATTTCATCCTTTCCCAACTAGTGACTGAGAACCTGGCTTCTAATCAGCCTGCAACTGAGAGCTGACTAGGATCCTCCTTAAAGAGCTGGTGGGCACCTCCTTCCTCTGGCTCACTCACAGTAAAACCAAGTCTCCAGTTTCTCCCAAGAAGGAACTTGTCCATACATCTAGAACCCCACCTGTTATGGATGCCACCTGAGTGACTGGCTCGCAAATCACCTAGCTTGGGGAGCCAACAGGGATTGGCATTCAGGAATCTACCAGGATCACTCAAAACAAAGAGGCATTTCTACATGGCTCACAGGCACCCCCAGCAACTCTTCCCTCCGGCTCAGCAGAGAAGGCACAAACATCCAGCTCTCAGGTTTTCCCTGATAGGGGCTAGACTGCATATTTAAAGTCCTGACTTTCCCAGCAGCATCCTGAAGGTCAGCCTTTTAATTAGCCTGCATTAGGCATCTGAACGGGTAAACTAGAACCAGTAAACAAATTCAGTAAAGTTGTAGGATACAAAGCCAATATACAAAAACCAGTTGTGTTTCTATACACTAGCAATGAACTATCAGAGAAATTAAGAAAACAATCCCATTTCCAATATCATCAAAAACAATTAAATACTTAGGAATAAATGTAATCAAGGAGGTGAAAAATCTGTATACTGAAAAGTATAAAACATTGATGAGAGAAATTGAAGAAGACACAAATAAATGGAAAAATGTCCCATGTTCATAGGTCAGAAGAATTAATATTGTTGAAATATCCATACTACCCAAAATGACCTTGAGAATCACTGAAATCCCTATCAAATTTAAAATGTCATTTTAAACAGAAACACCAGAGACAATTATAAAATTAAACACACACACACACACAATAGGCATCAAATAGCTAAAACAATCTTGAGAAAAAAGAGGAAAGCTGGAGGCATAACACCTCCTGATTTCAAAGTATATTACAGAGGTATAGTAATTAAAACAGTATTGCATTGGCATAAAAACAGATACATAGATCAATAAAACAAAATAGAGAGTCACCCAATAAATGCCTATATGTTCAATTAATTTTTGACAAAGTCATCAAGACTACACAAGGGCGAAAGGATAGGCTCTTCAGTAAATGGTGTTTGGAAAATCAGATATCTCCATGCAAAAGAATGAAAATGGACCCGTATTTTATACCATACACAAAAATCAGTGGAATATGGATTAAAGATTTAAAAATAAGACCTAAAACTATAAAACTCCTAGAACAAAACATAGGGGATGAACTCCTTGACAATGGTCTTGTCAGTGATTTTTTGGATTTGACACCAAAAGCAAAGGCAACACAAGCAAAAATAAGCAGGTTGGACTACATCACATTGAAATGCTTCTGCACTGGGAAGGAAACCATCAACAAATGAAAGGCAACTTGTGGAATGGGAGAAAATCTTTCCATACCAAGTATCTTATAAGGACTTACTATGGAGAACAGTATGGAGGTTCCTTAAAAAACTAAAATAGAACTGCCATATGACCCAGCAATCCCACTCCTGGGCATATACCCAGAGAAAACCATAACTCAAAAAGATACACACACCCCAGTGTTCATTGCAGCACTATTTACAATAGCCAGGACATGGAAACAACCTAAATGTCCATCAACAGAGGAATGGATAAAGAATATGTGGTACATATATACAATAGAATATTACTCAGCCATAGAAAGGAATGAAATTGTGTCATTTGCACCAACATGGATGAAACTAGAGATTGTCATACTGAGTGAAGTAAGTCAGAAACAGAAAGACAAATATTGTATAATATCGCTTATATGTGGAATCTAGAAAAATGATACAGATAAACTTACTTGCAAAGCAGAAATAGAGACACAGACATAGAGAATGGACATATGGCTACTGGGGGGAAGGTGGGGGTGGGATGAACTGGGAGGTTGGGATTGGCATATATACACTACTATGTATAAAATAGATAACTAATGAGAACCTACTGTATAACACAGGGAACTCTACTCAATGCTCTGTTGTGACCTAAATGGGAAGGAAGTCCAAAAAAGAGGGGATATATGTAAAGGTATAGCTGATTCACTTTGCAGTACAGCTGAAACTAACACAACATTGTGAAGCAACTATAATCCAACAAAAATTAATTTAAACAACACCCCCCCCACACACACACTAATACACACACTCACACTGATACAAATGCTCTCACCCGCATAGAAATAGGTATGGGGGTTGGGGACTGCCAACTGCTGGAGTTTCTTTATTTAGAAATAAAGAGTCTGTGTTATGTCTGGTTAAAAAAAAAACAAATATCTTTTTGTTTTAATAGATGTTTATTGGAGTATAATTGCTTCATAATACTGTGTTAGTTTTTGTTGCACAACAAAGAGAAACAGCAATATGTATACATGTCCCCATATCCCCTCCCTCTTGAGCCTCCCTCCCATCCTCCCTATCCCACCCCTCTAGGTCATCGCAAAGCACCGAGACGATCTCCCTGTGCTATGCTGCTGCTTCCCACCAGCCAATTATTTTACATTCGGTAGTGTATATATGTCGATGCTACACTCACTTCGCTCCAGCTTTGCCCTCCCACCTCATGTCCTCAAGCCCATTTTCTATGTCTACCTCTTTATTCCTGCCCTGCAACTAGGTTTTTCAGAACCATTTTTTTCTAGATTCCATATATATATATGTGTGTGTGTGTGTGTGTGTGTGTGTGTGTGTTTGTGTGTGTCTGTTAGCATATGGTATTTGTTTTTCTCTTTCTGACTTACTTCACTCTGTATGACAGACTCTAGGTCCATCCACCTCACTACAAATAATTTCGTTTCTTTTTATGGCTGAGTAATATTCCATTGTATATATGTGCCACATCTTCTTTATCCATTCATCTGTCGATGGACACTTAGATCGCTTCCATGTCCTGGCTATTGCAAATAGTGTTGCAATGAACATTGTGGTACATGACTCTTTTTGAATTATGGTTTTCTCAGGGTATATGCCCAGTAGTGGGATTTCTGGGTCGTGTGGTTGTTCTATTTTTAGTTTTTTAAGGAACCTCCATACTGTTCTCCATAGTGACTGTATCAGTTTACATTCCCACCAACAGTGCAAGAGGGTTCCCTTTTCTCTGGTGTGGATCCTTTTTTATGAAGCCTGGTGCCTACCTGGTGGGCTCCTTTTATATAAAGGCTGAAGTATTTCTTCAGTTCTGGAAATACTGCTTATATCATAAATGTTTCATCTCCATTTTTTCTCTTCTATTCTTCTGAACCACCTTAAAACTTCTTGCTTTCTATATTTCTCATTGTAATTGCTTTCTCAGTTGCATGTGGTGAGAATCCTAAATGCAACATCCAAGTCTTCAGTTATTTTGACTGGTATCCATTTCATCTATTGAGGTTTCTGTTTCCTCCCTGGGGGAAAAAAGGAGGATGGATGATTGAATGGGAGGAGAGAGAGATAAACATAAGTTATGTGTGGAACACGGACTGATGTGTCAAATGCTATCAGCAAGGCTTGGAATGTCAAGGAAGGGCAGAGGAATGTGGCAGGTGCTGTGTCAATAAATAATTTGAAGCCTTAGGGAATATGGTATTTTAACTTGGTCTTAGGAGGTTAAGATTTCAGCAAGTGGAGATGGGAGAGGAAGGGCATTCCACGTCACAGCAACAGCGTGAGCTGTTGCCCTGTGACAAGACAGTGAGGCATGGGGGTGTGAGGTGTCTGGGCCGGGGGGATATCTGAAAAGTTAACTAGTTCTACAGCTGGGAAAGCTCCTCCAGGCCAAGTCATATGCCGGGCTAAGTAGGAATTTGGGGACTGATACTTCAAAGTTGCTGCCAAACTGGAGGAATTTCTGGGAACTTATTAGTTGCAATTTTCCAATCATCCTCCATTTTCTGTCTTATTCAAAGCCCTTTTGTGTTTGGACTTACTTCCCTGTGGGGCATGAGATGCAAGCATACTCTGGGATGGAAGTGAGTGTCATGTCAGCGTGACAGACAACTCAGTACTTTTTTAAATCAACACGTTATTTTTTTTAAAAAAACATGTTATTAAGATGTTATTTTTTAGAATACTTTCAGATTGACAGAAATACTGAGCAGATAACACAGAGAGTTCTCATAGCGCCTCCCCCAGTTTCCCTTATTATTA